>NC_067402.1:96548566-96881066 GCF_016432865.1 Antechinus flavipes | reverse complement strand
CCAACATACAGGTATTAATTTACTTATAGGAGTAAAATGGACTTCATTCATCCATCTTATTTATCTTATAAATATATTTTTCATACATGAAAGTATATGTGGGGATTTCCAAGAACCAAGATTGCAAAGTAGCAAATCTCCATAACTCCAATAAATGCTGTTAGCTCTCAAAACAAATTCTAGAATAGTAGAACCAGTAAAAAGAGGGGGTAAAACATGAAGTTGAGAGCAGGAACAGGACTATCTTCAATCTGGTTCTGACAGGGTTGGGGGAGGCATTCTGAGAAATTGGGATTACAGAGTGGGGAGAGGCACTGGACATTCTAATGATGTCTAAGATAGAAGGTTTTTCTCCTTATCTGGATCATCATGATTAGGAGGGAGGGCTGGTGTTGTAGGATTGACCAGAACAATTAGGAACTGTGGCAGGACAATTTAGGAAAACTAAGTCAGGCCAATTAAGGAAACTGATGCAGGATGATAAAATTGAACAACAGTTATTAATTTTTTGTTCATTTTTTTCCCCCATGAAATTGGGAGATTAGCAGGAAAGTCTGTCTCATTGAGGTAAATGGGGAGTTCAGTCTAGGACAGGCAGCATCCCAGCAAGCCAGAAGCTTAGCATTTCAGCTAGCAGTGGTAGATGCTGAGCCTCTGTGCAGTGGATCAGGCAAATTCCCAAACTAGACCCCCCCATACCTCAGCATAGCCATGGGAATGCGCAGACCCCATCTCTGAGCACCTCCATGCATATCCCTGGGGACACAGATGGCCACAGCAGCCAGATGGCCATGTACTGCAGTGTAAATCTGGGGAAATGTAAAATACAAAATGCAAAAATGCACCCTACCAGCCTTAGCACCAAAAGCAGATACCACTACTGAGATCTCATTTCAGCACCAGGTAAGCTTCCAGCCTCCTCTAGATTCCCGCAGCCCCAGCCATTCTCCCCAAACCCCTGTAGTGCAGCAGTACCCATAAGAGCTCCCCATGGAACTCATAGCAACATGATTGTAGCATCAGGTAAATAGCTAATGCTAGTAGTTCTTAGTACAAGAAGCCTGAGATGGAAGGTGTTCCTTTCACCCCAGGAACAGAGTTTAAATTTAAAACAATGGAAAAAAGAAAAAAAAAAGATGAACAAAAAAGTAATAACTTCTGCCACAGTTCAATTTTATTGTACTGACTCAGTTTACTTAATTATCCTGACTCAGTTTCCCTAAATTGTCCTGTCTCAGTTTCCCTAAATTGTCCTGCCTCCGTTCCTAATTGTTCTGGTCAATCCTGTAACACCAGCCTTCCCTCCTAATCATGATGATACAGATAAGGAGAAAGACCTTCTATCTTAAACATCATTAGAATGTCCAGTGCCTCTCTCCACTCTGTAATCCCAATTTCTCAGAATGCCTCCCCCAACCCTGTCAGAAACGGATTGATGATAATCTCATTCCCACTCTCAGTACTCTGACTCCTCCCCTACCTCGCTCTACCCCTGTACCTGAGCCCCATGTATATATGTCATTGAGAACTCACATTATTGGCTGGATTGTTGGAGACGATAGTCTCATTCAGTTCTGGGACCAAACCATGGGTTTATTTGGTCCCAGTAAATCTCTCCCTTTCAAATAAAATATTAAAAACTCTCTAATCCCTATCTTGCTTCAGTTTCTCTGACATTACAATAACAACAACAAAAAAAAAAATCTGATCACAGAAAGTTATTAAGGTGACAAAGAAGATCAAGATTGAAGCTCAGAAGAGTACAGCAGTGGCAAAACAGTTAAGAGAAAAAGCCCAAAGAAAAATAGGATGTGATCTCAAGCCCAGAGGTAATTTATGTAAGAGCTCAAAAAGGAGCATAAATATCACATGAGAGGTAGAAGAAAAATTGGGAAAACAAATGAGAGATGCAAAAGAATTAAGAAAAAAAGAGTTAACAGATTAGAAAAAAACAAACAACCGTTTAGAAATAGTCAACAGCTTGGGGAAAAAAAAAATAAACCCTGCTGCTTAAAAAGTAGAATTGCTCAACAATTTAAAGAAGACAATTGGAAAAGTGGAAAAGGAAACTATAAAAGATAACTGAGGAAAACACACTTTTAAAATGTAGTATTAGCCAAGAGAATCTGAGTCTACATGATATCAAGAATCATTAAAATATATTCAAAATAATTTTTAAAAAAAGAAGAAAATGTAAAATACCCCAATGGAAAAGCAACTTAACTGGGAAATAGATCCAGGAGAGACACTACCAGAACACTGGCATATCTGAAAGCAATAATCAACACAACTTGAATAGCATCATTCAGGAATATATCAAGGAAAATTTTCCTGATATCCTGGAACTAAGGGAAAAATAGATCTTGAAAAAATCCACTGATCACCTCAGAAAAGAGATCTCAAAATAAAAAAAAAAACTTAAAGGAACATTATAGCCAAATTTTAGAACTACCAGGCCAAGTCAAAAGTTCTACAAGTGGCCATAAAATATTGGTGAGTCAGAGCCAAGATTACAGAAAACTTTGTAGCAGCAACATTAAAAGATTGGATTTCATGGAACATGATATTCTGGAAGACAGATGAACTAGAACTACAACTCAAGAATTACATACCTAGCAAAATTAAGTATAATAAATAAAGGGAGAATATAGTCATTAAGTGAAAATTTCAATTCAAAGAAAAATTTGATCTCTAATATGAAGACCCAAGAGAAGAATAAACAGGTAAAAAGAAGTCAGAAAACATAAGGGATTCAATAGAGATATTTTAATTACCTCCCTACATGGTAAGATGATACATGTGATTCTTAAAAATTATATCACTAACAATACAATTAGAAAGAAATATAAATAGAATTCATGGGTATAAGGTGAATTTAAGGGAATGACAAAAAAAAAATCAAAGCGTGAGAGAGAAGTATACTGGGTGAAGAAGTGGGGTAAGAGTAGAATGGTATAAATTATTTTATATGAAGTCAAGAAATATCTTTTATGGTGGAGAGGATGATGGGAAAAAAGCAACAAACAATAAGATAGATTAAACCATTTGTTAATTTCATTAAAAAAGAAAGAAGAAAACCAAGTATCTAGTATCAAAAATAACAAAGATGAAATTACCATCAATGAAATAAAAATTAAAGCAACTATTAAGTTTGCTCAATTATATACCAAAAATATGAAAGCCTGAGCAAAATTGATAACTATTTTTGAAAATATAAATTACTTTGGTTAACAGATCAGGAAATTGGATGTCTAAATTGCCACATCCTAGGAGGGGAGGGGAATAGTTACATAGCCATTAATAAATTCCTAAGAAAAAACTCCTGGGGCCAGATGGGCTCCCAAATGAATTCTAACCAGTTAAAGAACAATTAATTTCAATTCTTTATAAACTGTTTGGAAAAAATATTCAAAGGAGTTCTACCAAACTCCTTTTATGATACAAATATGGTCCTGATACCCAAATTAGGAAGAGCTAAAACAGAGAAAGAAAATCATAGAACAATCTCCTTAATAAATATGGTTGCGAAAATGTTGAACAAGACACTAGCAAAAGGATTATAGCAATATGTCACAAACACAAAGATTATACTCTAACACCAGGTAGAATTTAAACTGGGAATGTAGGCTTGGTTCAATATTAGGATAGGTATCAACATAATTGGCTATATCAACAAAACCAACAGAAAACATATGATTATATCAACAGATACCGAAAAAGCTTTTTAGCAAAATACAGTATCCATTCCTATTAAAACTATTAGGAAGCACAAGAAGAAAGGAATTGTTTCTTAAAATGGTAAACAGGATCTATCCAAAATCATAAACAAAAATTATCTGTGATGAGGATAAACTGGAAACCTCAGTAAAATCAAAAGTGAAACATTATCAACGTACTATTCAATGTAATACTAGAAATATTAGCTAAAGCAAGAAGAGAAGAAAAAGAAATTGAATGAATTAGAATGAGGAATAAGGGAAAAAATTATAACTCTTTGCAGATGATGTGATATATTTAGAAAGCCCTAGAGAATCAATTAAAATTGCTTAAAATATTTAACAACTTTTGTTAAGTTGCAGGATGAGATAAATCCACATATATCATCAGCATTTCTTTATGTGACCAACAAAGCCCAGCAAAAAGAGAGAAAAAGAAACTCAATTTAAAATATCTGCAAACAAAATAAAATACTTAGGAGTTTCTTGCCAATACAAACCAACTCCATGAGCCCAACTACAAAATATTTCTCACTGAATATCAGATCTAAAAATATTGGGAAAAAAACAATTTTTGTGAGTAGTCTCAGTTAATATAATAAAAATAACAATTCTATTAAACTATTATTTAGTGTCATGCCAATCAATCTACTCCCCCAAAATAAAATAAATTTTCATCTTGAAGAACAAAAGGTTAAGAATATGAATTAAATTAATAAAAACAAATACAAAGAAAGATACTAGCAATATCAGATTTCAAAATATATTATCAAATGATAATCAACAAGACTACTACTGGCTAAGAAATATAACAATGGATCAGTGGGATAGATTAGATACACAAGGCACAGTAATCAATGACCATAATAACCTAATATTCGACAAACCCAGTGATTCCACTTTGGAGGATAAGAGCTCACCATTTGATAAAAATGATTGAGAAAATAGAAAGCAGTAGGACACAAATTGGATATAGAGCAATGTCTCACACTGCTTACCAAGACGAGATCAAAATAGGTTCATAATTAAGATATAAAGGATGATACCATAAGGAAATTATAATTGCAAGTAATAATCTTCCTGTCAGATCTATGTGAATGGGAAGAATTCATAACCAAACAAGATATAGAGAACAATACAGAATGTAAAATAATGTACTTTTGATTATATCAAACAACCAATGAGCCACGATTAGATGGAAAACAAAAAATGGGAAATAATCTTTATAGCAAATCTCTAATAAAGGACTAATTTCTCAAATATGGAGAGAATTAAGCCAACTTTATGAGAAGATGAGCCAATTAGTAAATGATCAAAGTGTATGAACAAGCCGTTTTCCGATTAAGAAATCAAAACTATCTATAGACATATAATGAAGTGCTCTAAATTACATGTGATTTAAGAAATGCAAATTAAAACAACTCTGAGATACTATGTCACAGCCATCTGATTAACTAACATGATCCCCCCCCCCAAAAAAAAGGGGGGAAATGATAAATGTTAGAGAGGATTGCATTTTTGGCAGAGTTGTAAACTGATCCAACCATTTTGGAGGACAATTTGAAACCATATCTACAAGGATATAAATCTGTGCAAAACCTTTAATTCATCAATAACATTATTAGGTCTGTATTCCAAAGAAATTATAAAAAGGAGAAGGATCTATATGTACAAAATATTTATAGTAGTCTTTTCATGGTGGCAAAATATTAGAAACTGAAAGGATGCCCATCAGTTGGGAAATGGCTAAACAAGCTGTTGGTATATGAATATATTGGAATACTGTTGTGCAATAAGAAATAATGAACAGGCAAATTTTAGGGAAAAAATGTAAAGAAATTTGTATAGCTGTTGCAAAGTGATATGAACAGAGACAGGAACACATATTCAACTATGAATGACTTAGTTCTTCTCAACAAGGTAATGATCTAAGTACAAAGGACTCATGAATAAAAATGTTATTCACATCCAGATAAGAACTGATGGACTCTAAATGCAGACCTAAGCATGTTTCTTTTTTTTTTTTCACATTATTTTTTCTTGTGTTTTTTTTCTTTTGATGTTTCTTTTTTTCAGAACTGTGACTAATAGAGAAATTTGATTTACATGATAGCATATGCCTACAATTTTTGAAAAAAAGGAAAAATTTTAAGTTTATAGTCTTGTAAAAATTAATGCTAAAATTTTTCTTGGCATGTAACTGGGAAAAAATAAAATACTGTTTTAGAGTTTATTGCAGTACACACATTATAAACAGATTTCTTGATGTTAATATTGATATTGGTAAGAGTTAATTGTAAAAATGATAATTTTGTTGATGGACCGGACCCAGAAGTAGATTTTTTTGAAAAATGCTATATAGATTATTTAATAATGAGTCATTTTTTCCAAAAACTAAAGGACTTTTTGTACCCCTTTATAAGTATAAAATTATTAATGATGAAAACAGATAGTGTGATGCTATCTAAAATTATTGGATGGCTTAAGGAAAATACTCAAGATTTGAATGCTTTTTGAGATCTGGCACAGTTCCTTTGAACCATGCCTTAAAAGGAATACATGTTCTTTAAATAATAAAAGTGGTAGTACAGAGTCTACTTACAAATAAGTGACTCCCTTGATGTAAATTAGACACCTTGGAAGGGGCATTAGTACCTTTCCATTACAAGGGTAACATTAAGAGCAAAGAAATAGGAGCAAATTGTATGGCTCCTCAGGGGATGGAGGACTCCTAATGTCTCTCCGTCAAGTGGCAGATATGTGCAGAGGACACAACTCAATAAAACTATGTCTTAAGCACTTTGCTTTTCAGTAATTTTTAACTTACTGAATTTAGTAAAATTTGCAGGTACAATGATTCTTAGCTACTTTTCTAGTTTATATTAACCAAAATTATGAAATTATAGATTTTCAAGATTTTATTCTCTATGACAACTGGTGGTGTGTGTATGTGTTATGTGTGTATATGTATATTCACATGCAAAGAGAATGTTTTATTAAATGTGGCCATTATAGAGGAATAGAATTCAATTTAAAAAAACTGGGTTTCATTCAGAGATATATTTTTAGGAGTCTTTGTAAAAACATTGTCATTTATCATATAAACTGCAGGCTTTATTAATATTTAGTTGTTTATACTGAAAAAGATGGAAGAATTCTTTAGTTGTGAAGAGCTGTTCTCTGGCTTTGGCTATAAAAGATAGCTTCAAGAAAAGTCTTGAAAAAAATCAAGAGATAATATAATCACCAAATCCACACTTTGATGTCTTATCATGGTGAATGGGTCATATTGAGTTTTCTCAATTATGCTAGCACAGGCCAAGTTGAATCAATCAAACTTGTAGAAACAAATAAATAGAAAATGGACTTGCAAGGGTGTTGGAATCCTTACTAACTGTTAACGAATTAGAGTTGATCTAATCTTACAAGAAGATGTTTTGGGCAGAACCTGAAACAAGGTACTAAGTAGAACTAATTAATACAAGGCTTGTGTCCACACCTTTACTCATTGGAGTTCAATGAGTTCACACCTCCCTTGAAGTTCTTTGGGCCAGAGAGCACTATGGGAGAAAACCCATAATCCCTCTCTCTCGTATCCCACAGTTCCTCCCTCTTGTATAAAAGAAACAGACACAGAGCACTTTGGGGGATTTTCACCGGAATGGCATGAAGACTGGAGCTGGCTGGAGGCTGAAGACAGCAGAGGCAGAGGCTGAGGGACCAGACCTTTGGATTTAAAGACATTTGGAGAGAGCTCTTGGAACCAAGCAGAGAGATAGGCCTCTAAGCTAACCGGGCTATATTGGGATAATAAAAGATCTGAACTTTTATCACCTGGCTGCTTTTTGAGAAGAAAAAGATCACCACATTTTGGCGCCCGAACAGGGACCGATTCAGATCCATCTGAACTAGATCACAACATTTTGGCGCCCTGAACGTGGGGCTAACAGACCCCTCAGTGGATTTCAGTGGAAAAGCTCCGATCCTGATTCAAGTGGAAAAGCTACGATCCTGATCCAGTGGAAAAGACTCTTCAACCCAGAAATTAGGGTGAGTGCAACAAAAAAATTTTGTTAGAAGAGTTAAAGTAGAATTTCAGCTAAGATGGGACAGATATTTAGAAAACAGCCTGTTTCTGTTCAAGGAAAATGTTTAGAGAGCATTATTAATGTTATGGAAAGCCAAGGTTTAATTATAAGTTTACAGCAAATCACTGAATTTTTACAAACTGTAAAGGACATATGTCCTTGTTTCTCTCTTGATAAGGAATTAGATCTAAATGAATGGAAATTGGTTGGAGAGGATCTTTGTCAATTCTATGATAAAAATGGGCCTAACTCAATAATTAATACATATAATGTAATACAATTGGCTATAAGAAGTTATTTAAGTGATAGAATGATGAAAAGGAAAGTACAGGAGGAAGAAATGCCAACTTTACTAGGTGAAAAGGAGGACGAATCAGATGAGAATGGAGTTAATTACAATTCTGAGTATGATACTTCACAGCAGGAGGAATTAGGTGATTCCACATCTCATGACCCTCCCTCCGCAATTAACCCTTCATGGGTGGAACAAGGGGGAGGGAGAGAGACAGAAACACAGTCAGCTTCTCCTGTAAAGCAGAATTTAACAAGATTAGAGAAAGCATTAATTAAGGCAAAAAATGAAGGAGAAGATATATCTGATTTTATAAATGCATATCCTGTGATTGAAGAGCTCAACTCCTCAGGTCAAAAAGAGAGAAAATACACTGCTTTTAATTTGGGAAAAATTAAAGATTTGAAAAAGGGTTGCACTCTTTATGGGGCTACATCATCTTATGTGAAGATGTTACTAGATAATTTGTCTTATGAAATCCTAACCCCGAATGACTGGAAATTCCTAACGAAAACTTGTCTAGAACCGGGACAAAATTTATTGTGGCTTTCGGAGTTTCATGAATTATGTAGGATTCAAGCCCAACGCAATAGGCAAACAGGAGCTATTGTACAAGTTGCTTTTGACCAACTAACTGGAGAAGGTCAGTATGCAGAGAGTTCAGAACAGATTTATTATCCCATAACAGTGTATGAGCAAATTTCTAAGGCTGCAATAAAAGCTTGGAATTCTCTCCCTGGACAGAAAGATGAAAATAATGTTTTCACAAAAATAGAGCAAGGTCCCAATGAACCTTTTGCAGATTTTGTGGGACGTTTACAAACAGCTGTAATAAGAACCATTGGAGACAATGCAGCAACAGAAATAATGACTAGACATTTGGCTAAGGAAAATGCCAATGAGGTTTGCAAGAGAATTATATGGGGGCTAGACAAAAATGCTTCTTTAGAGGAGATCATAAGATGCTGTGCCACAGTGGGCACAAATGCTTATTATGCCCAGACTATGATGAACATGGAAAGACAAGGTCCTTCTTGGCAGAGGAATTCTAGAGAAACTCGTCGATGTTTTCAGTGCGGAAAAGTTGGACATTTGAGAGCTCATTGTAGATATGGAGATAGAGTGAGAAGACAGGGTGAGAGAAAACCCAAAACCCCATGTCCAAAATGTAACCGAGGCTTTCACTGGGCCTCTAAATGTATATTGACCCAGAGGAATGAGAGGCAGGGCCCAGCTCTAAAGTATCAATCAAAGGACAGGTGGGGCATGATAGCAGCTGAGGTCACACCCAGAGAGACTTTAGAAATTCAGGATTCTGATGTCATCAACCAACAGAAAAGCAATCAGGATTACAGTTGGGAAGAATACAGGCCTTTTAAGACAACAAGACAATATCCAATGCAAACGACTCCAATGTAATTACCAGATGATGAGGAGAAATCCCAAATTTGGTAAATAGAAGGGAATTAGATTAACTGCTTGGGGAAGAGGATCTGCTTATATTTCCACAGATGGAGAAAGAATCAAATGGCTGACAAGGAGACTGTTAAAAAGACTTTTAAAATCTTCAGGAATCATTGGATTTCCTAACACAAGATGAAACTGTTTTAAACCAGCAAGAATCATTGGGTTCCCTGAGATGAAAAATTGTTGATGAGACCTTTTGCAGTACTTCAGAGCTTACAGGAATTATTAGATTCCTGGCACATGAACTAATGGACAATGGAATCCTATTGGACTGTTTCTAGGACTTATGGACATGTGTAAATTTTCAGGATGATTCATGTTATTTGTTACATTACTACTAGCCTGTGTTATATTGCTATGTGCTTATGTAAATTATGTATAATGCCTCCCATATTGATGGATTTATGTATACCATGTAGATCTGTTACAAAGTTCTGGCCCATATTGATGGCTTTATGTGTACCCCCTCAGAAACCCCTATGTTTTAAAACAAAAGAAAGGGGGAGATGTTGGAATCCTTACTAACTGTTAACGAATTAGAGTTGATCTAATCTTACAAGAAGATGTTTTGGGCAGAACCTGAAACAAGGTACTAAGTAGAACTAATTAATACAAGGCTTGTGTCCACACCTTTACTCATTGGAGTTCAATGAGTTCACACCTCCCTTGAAGTTCTTTGGGCCAGAGAGCACTATGGGAGAAAACCCATAATCCCTCTCTCTCGTATCCCACAATTCCTCCCTCTTGTATAAAAGAAACAGACACAGAGCACTTTGGGGGATTTTCACCGGAATGGCATGAAGACTGGAGCTGGCTGGAGGCTGAAGACAGCAGAGGCAGAGGCTGAGGGACCAGACCTTTGGATTTAAAGGCATTTGGAGAGAGCTCTTGGAACCAAGCAGAGAGATAGGCCTCTAAGCTAACCGGGCTATATTGGGATAATAAAAGATCTGAACTTTTATCACCTGGCTGCTTTTTGAGAAGAAAAAGATCACCACACAAGGGCTTGTGTAAATCCTTTGAAAATGAGAAAATCTCAGACAGTTATCATTAAAATGGTTAACAAATGATAATGGCTTTGACTATGACAACTGATGAAGATCATTTACTAATCTGTGAATGGGTTGTACTCTGTGCCAGTATAGAATCCCTAAATCCCTCAAATTATAGTATTTAGGAAAAAGTTATAGAAAAGGTAGACAACTCTTAATCTCATGGAGCTCTCATCCCATTGGGAGAGACAACAGTCAATCAATCAACAGTTATCAAAGGCCAAGTTTATGCTGGACACTTTACTAATCATTGTTTCTTTACCATGTTGTTTTCAGCTGCAAGTCATTTGGAAAGATTTCATGTTCTTAAGTCTGCATTAGTAAAAATAATAGTAATGAATCTTTTTTAAAATTGTTTTTTAGATTTTCAACAATTGAAAATAATGCCTCAAACAAAATTTTGGAATGACAGAACTAATAAACAGGTCAAGTGAACTATTCTTTCTTCTACCTCAATTCAGCTTGAAAGATTTGTGACAAGGAGGTAACCATTAGCTAGAGCTCCCAAACCAGTGGTAGGACTTGATAGAGGCAACAGAAGTAGTGGCAGCTTTGAGAGCTCTCAAGTCAGAAACATTAAGAGGATCTGGCACCTAATCACAGAGAGATTACAGAGGAACCCTGTAGTAGCATTGCATTTAGGCCTGCATGTTGCTAGGCAACTCCATTTCTTATACTAACTTTTGGTTCACAGTACGAGAGCGGAAAGGAATATATTCAGGCATGAGGTAGCAGTACCCTTAAGGAACAGTATCACTTTGGGTCAAAAGGGATCAGGAACTCCGAGGAACAGTAGAACAGTAGACCAGTAGAACTATGAATTCCAAGAAGGCTGAAATGCTTTGGAACAGTATCACTTTCAGTCCCAAGGAAGCATGGACCCTGAGGAGGATGAAACCATCCCAAGGAGGATGAAAAACAATTTTGATTGAAATTCCATGAGATCAGGAGTATTTTCTTGGCAAGATCCTGAGCATAGAACAAGAGAGCAATATTCACACCTCACACTTTGGAAGCACTAAAAACTTCCAGGCTCCAAGAACTAATTGTGATAATATTAGTCCAAAAAAGCCTGAATTTTGGGAGAATCATCTCCCATATCAACTAAAAAATGTGAATTGGATAGAAATAGAACAAATATTTGTGGAAGATTTTTTTTAAAAGCTTGTCAAAATCAAATCAGAATAGTAGAGAAAAAACTTGAGTAAAGAAATGAGGACAATGCAAGAAAACTATGAAAAGACAATTAACAACTTAGTTAACAACAAAAAAATACAAACATTCTAAATAACACTTTAAAAAACAAGAATTGGTCATATGGTGAAAGTGGTATAAAATTTCATTAATAAAAATACCTCTTTAAAAAGCAGAGTGTATAGGACAGGTAGGTGGTACAGTGGATAGAGCACCAGTCCTGAAGGCAGGAGGACCTGAGTTCCAATCTGTCCTTAGACACTTAACACTTCCTAGCTGTGTGACCCTGGGCAAGTCACTTAACCCCAATTGCTTCAGCAACACAAACCAAAAAAAACCAGGGTGTGCCAAATGGAAAGCAAATAACTCCATGAGGCATCAAGAAATAAGAAAACAAAGTCAAAGAATAAAAAAAAATAAAATGTGAAATATTTCATCAAAACACTAACCTGGAAAATAAATCAAAGAGAAATAAATTTAGAATTATTTGATAACCTGAAAGTCACGATCAACAAAAGAGTTGACAAATCATATTTCACAAAATTATCTAGTAAAACAACCCTAGAGCTAGAGAGTAGAATTAGAGGGTAAAATAAAAATGGAAAGAATCCATTAAAAGAGATCATAAAATCAAAACTGCCAGAAATATTAAAACAAAATTCCAGAGCTCCCATGTGAAAGTTTTAACCTATATAGTCTAGTTAATCAATGCATTTCAAATATTTCAAGCATCTAAAAAATTGATCCAAACATTATCAGATCACAACAATTTCAATCACACAAGATTTAGCAGTTTCTATTTTAAAGGAACAGAGATTTGAAATATGATATTCCAAAAGTCCAAAGAAGTAGTATTGGGACCAAGAATAACCTACTCAGCAAAAATGAGTATAATCCTTTGGAGGAGGTGGACATTTTATGAAATAGAGGTCTTTCAAGAAACCTGATGAAAAGATGAGAGATGAATAGAAAATTGACATTAAAACATGATATTCAAGAAAAACCTAAAAAAAGTAAACATGAAAGAATAGAGTTATACTGATACTGTTTTCATTCCTATTATGGAAGATGATATATTTAACACTTAAAAAGTTTATCATTATTAGGATAGGAATATGTATAAAATTATAGTTAGAAGGACTCTGGATAGACAAAAGACACACATTTGAGTCCACAATGTTGAGATACACTGCAAAAAAGAAAAAAAAATGTAAGGGTAATAAAAAGTGATGCCCTTGGAGAAAGGAGGAAGCAAAGACAGATTGAGGAAATTTATTTCACATAAAATAAATGTGTAAGGAAGAACTATGATAGTGAAAGTAAAAATGGTGGGGTTTAGCAACATATGAACTTCACTCATAAATTAACTTGAGGGAAATATTCTCTCTCTCTCTCTCTCCCTCTCTCTCTCTCTCTCTCTCTCTCTCTCTCTATATATATATATATATATATGTGTGTGTGTGTGTGTGTGTGTGTGTGTGTGTAGTAGTGTAGTAGTAGTAGTAGGTAGGTAGATAGTCATATATACACATACTCAATGAAGTATAGAAATCTATCTTACTCAATAGAGAAGTAGAAGGGGAATGGTACTAGGAAAGAGGTGATAAAATGGAGGGCAGATAAAGAAAGACAATGGTTAGAAGGTAAACAGATTTTATAGGAAGGGCAGGATAAAAAGAAAGAATGAAGGATAAATAGAAGAAAATAGAATGGAGGGAAGGGCACAGTTAGTAATTATAACTAAGAATGTGAATGGGATAAATTCACCCATAATACAGAATAGCAGAATTTCCAGAACCCCCCCCCAAAAAAAAAAATATGTTTTTTACAAGAAACATTCTTGAAATAGTTTTTTAATCCACTTTTGTTTTTTTGGAGATTTCATCTCTTTAACATTCACAGTTATGATTACCAGTTCTGTATTTCCCTTCATCTTATTTTCTCCCCTGTATATATTTTTGTTCTTTCTTTCTACCCAATCCCTTCTTAATAGAGTTTCATTTCTAACCCACCCCATCCTCTACCTGCCTTACATTTTATCACCTCTCCTTTTTCTTAGTCTTTCTTTCCTCCTATCCATTATCTCCTCAGTCTTTTCTTTTTCTCCTCCAATTCTTTAAAGGGTAAGATAAGTATATCTCTATCTATCTATCTATCTATCTATCTATCTATCTATCTACCTACCTATCTACACCCAAATGAGTGATTTTGTTATTCCCTCATTGAGCCAAAATTGATGAGATTAAACTTTAGACAAGACAATGCTCACTGATGCTCCCTTCTTTCCCTCTATTGTATTAGGTCTTTTGTACCTCTTTTTGGGAACTGATTTGTCCCCTTATACCTCCCCTTTCCTCTTCTTTCAGTACAATCCTGTTCACATCACTTAATATCTTTTTGTTTGATATCATCACATCAAAGTCCCCTTCTATACTACCCCAGTAACAGATATAGTTCTCAAGAGTTACATAATATCATTTTCCCAATTAGGAATATAAAGAGCTTAACCTTTAAATATGAATTATTTCCCCGTTTTCCTGTCTGCTTCTCTTGAGTCTTGTGTTTGAAAATTAAACTTTCTCTTTGTTTGTTGTTTCAATATGAATGATTGAAAGTCTCTTATTTCATTGAAGATCCATCTGCTTACCTGAAAGATGATGCTCAATGTAACTGGGTAGTTAATTCTTGGTTGTAACCCCAGGTCTTTGCCTTCTGGAATATTATATTCCATGTCCTCCAATCATTTTCTGTAGATGCTGCCAGAACCTGGGTAACACAAACTGTTGCTCATTATGATTGTAGTTCTGGAGTTTAGCAACAATGTTCCTTGAGGTTTTCCTTGTGGAATTTCCTTCTGGAGGTGATTGATGGATTTTTTTTTTGTGACTATTTCCCCTTTTTTTCTGAAAATTTCAGCACAGTTTTCCTTGATGATCTCTTGAAGAGTGCTATCCAGGCTTTCTTTTTGGTCATGGACTTCAGATAGACCAATAATCTTTAAATTGTTTCTCCTCCACTTATTTTCCATCTCAGCTCTTTTTCCAGTGAGGTATTTTACATTTTTTGCATTTTTTTTCATTCTTTTTAGTTTAGTTGACTGATTCTTGATGTCTCATAGAGATAATAGCTTCCATTTGCCCCATTCTGGTTTTTATATCATCACAATAATCAAATTATATCTGCATTCTCTATGTATACTCATAACAGAGATATAGTTCTTCAGAGTTCTTTCCTTTTTACCATTTTATGCTTCTCTTGAGTTCTATATTTGGGGGTCAAATTTTTTGTTCAGCTCTGGTCTTTGCATCAGAAATAAATGAAATTCACCTGTATCATAAAATGTCCATCTTCTTCCCTGAAAAATAATGCTCAATTTAGCTGGATAGTTGATTCTTGGCTGCAGCCCAAGTTCCTTTACCTTTAGGAATATCAGATTCTAGGCCTTTCGACCCTTTAAAGTGGAAGCTACTTGGTCCTGGGTAATCCTGATTGTGGCTCCTCAGTATTTTAATTGTTTCTTTCTGGCTGCTTGCAATATTTTTTCTTTGGTTCGATAGTTTTGAAATTTAGTTAGGATATTTCTTGGAGTTTTAATATTGGGGTCTCTTTCAGGAGATCAGTGAATTCTTTTAATGTCTATTTTACCTTCTGATTAGAACATCAGGGCAGTTTTCCTTGCTAATTTCCTGAAAGATAATGTCTAGACTCTTTTTTATCATCATGGTTTTCAGGAAGTCTAATAATCCTTATATTGTCTCTCCCAGATCTATTTTCCAGGTTAGTTGTTTTTCCAAGGAGGTATTTTACATTTTCTTCTATTTTTTCTTTTCTTTTCTTTCTTTCTTTTTTTTTTTTTGGCTTGACTGATTCTTAATGTCTCATTGAATCATTCATTTCCTTTATTTCAGGTCTAATTTTTGGTGAATTATTTTCTTAAGTTACCCTTTACTTTTTTTTATTTGGCCAATTGAATTTTTAAATGGTTTTTCTATAGACTTTTTTTTTTTCATTTCATAAATTCTGTTATTTAAGGAGTGGTTTTCTTTTTCCATTTCACAAATTCTGCTTTTCAGGAAATTGTTTTCTTTTTCCACTTTATCAAATCTATTTTTTAAGAAGTTATATGCTTTTTCCATTTCACTAAATTTATTTTGTAAGGAGTTTTCTTCATATAATTTCTGTTTCCTTTTCCATTCCCTTTTGCAAAGTTCTCATTTTCTTTCCCCATAGCTCTCTTTGAAGATCCTTTTTGAATTCTTCCAAGAGAGCCTTGTGACATAGGGACCATTTCATATCACCCTTTGGGGCTATGGAGACTATCTGCTTTTAGTGTCCTCAGGGCTTAAAATCTGTTCTTCTCTTTCCCCATAAAAACTACATATGGTTAGAAGTTCTATTTTTTTAAATAACTTTTTAATTGACAGAATCCATGTCAGGGTAATTTTTTACAACATTATCCCTTGCACTCACTTCTGTTCCAATTTTTCCCCGCCCTCCCTGAATTTGTTACCTGTGCTCAGCCCACTTCCCTGCGTGCCTGATTGAAACAGACCTTTTCTGTAGATCTTCGAAATTATCTTCTGCTGGTAATTTGTTACACTCCCAATAACCATGGGTTCTGTTACTGCAAAACCAGTTCAGTTCAAAGGTTGGATTTTCTGTTACTTTGAGGGACATGGGGGAGAGCTCAGAAAAAAACAAACCAAAAAAAAACCCAAAATGTATCTTTATGCCTCCTTGGTACTGCTGCCCCCTTCTAGCTTTTAATGTGTAGTTTTCTTCAGTTAGCTTTTGTGTTTTTGTCCATTTGATTAATTATACTTTTCAAAGTGTTGTTTTATTCCCTAGATCTTTTTATTTTATTTTATTTTTATATTTTTATTTAGCCAATTTTATTTTTTAAGGAGTTGTTTTCTTCAGTCTATTTTTTCCTTTGGGCTTTTCCAAACTGATGACTTTCTCTTGCATACATCTTGTTTCTTTTCTCATTTTATTCTGTCTCTTTTATTCACCTTTTGAAATATTTTATAAACACTTCCAGAAAGCCCCTTTGGGCTTGTGATCAATCATTTCATCCTTTGAGGTTTTGCATGTAGAAAGTTTGTCCTGTTTGAGTTGGTGTTTTGATATTCCCTGTTACCACGGTAGTGTTCTATGGTTAAGGTTTTTTCCTTTTTCTTGATCATTTTCTTTCCTTCTCTCTCTCTCTCTCTCTCTCTTTTTTTAAATTTCCTCTTTTGTGACTTTTATGATTGAGTTCCACTGCTGAAGATGAGGGTGCTCTGAGCCTGGGCATAAGGACCCCTTATGCTTGGTGTCTTACTCATAGCAGGGTAGTCCTACCTGGTCTTTCTAGGAAAAAGTCTGGTTTCTCTGCCTGGCAATTTGCCTTCTGAGCTTGTGCTGAGTGCTGTCCCATGGTATGCTCTGCTACTGAAAGAGAACCAAGGGACCCAATTGGTGATCTGTTGTGATTAACTCCTTTTCACTGGCTTTCCCCATCATTGAGCTGTGGTGAATACCCTTTTAGCTCAGTGAGAATGACCTTTTTTGAAGGCTTTCCAATCTATGTTGAGCTGGAGAATGGCTTTGCTCTGCCATCTTGGCTCTATCCCAGGACTCTAAAACAAACTTGAGATAGAGAGAGACACAAATTACCAGTATCAAAAATGAAAAGGGAAAATGTACCACCAATGAGGATGAAATCAAATTAATTATCAGAAAGGGTTTTTCCCCAATTATATGCCAATAACACTGATATATAAGTAACATCTATGAGTATTTATCAAAAAATCAATTGTCCAGATTAATAGAAGAGTAAATAAAATATTTAAAATACCAAAATCACCAATGTTAATAAAAGAAGTTGAACAAATAATAAAGTAGCTCCCTAAGAAAAAAACCCTCAAGAAAGATGGATCTACAAATTAATTCTACTAAACATTTAAGGGACAATTTTCTCAATACTATGTAAGCTATTTTAGAAATAGGATTTTTAAATTTCTTTTTACTGAATTTTAAAATGATATAAATATGATTTTCATAATCAAACTACCAAGAGCAAAAACAGATGAAAACTATAGATCAATTTCCTATTTAAGTCTGATACAAGCATTTTAAATAAATGCAAGGAAATTACAGCACTGTATCCTGAAAACCATACCTTGGAACAAATGAGATTTATACCAGGAATGCAAGGCTTGCTAAATATTTAGAACGCTGTAAGCATAATTGACCATATCAATAACAAAACTTACAAAAATCATATGATTATACATATGGTTGCAGCACATTTTTGACCAAATTCAACACTCATTTCTATTTTTAAAAAATTTGAAAGCATAGAAATCAATGGAATCTTTCTTAAAATGATAAATCCCATCTGTCTAAAACCAAGAGCAATGTATAATGGACAAAAAATTGAAGCCTTTCTAATAAGATCAGGGGAGAAGCAAGGATGTCTATCACTATCACTAAATACAGTATTTTATTAAAAATGCTAGCTATAACATTAAGACCAAAAAAGAAATTGAAGGAAGAAAAAGGCAATACAGAGACAAAACTTTCACTCTGCAAAATGATATGATAAGAATTTTGAAGAATCAAATAACAATTAGCTGAAACAACTTTAACAAGTTTACTGAGCATAAAAAAACCACAATAAATCATCAGAATTTCCCTATATCATGAACAAGTAAAAAGTGATAGAAAGAGAAATTTCATTCAGCATAACTGCACACAATGAACATTACTCAGAAGCCTTCCTGACAAGACAATCTTACAGAATGTGCAAACTAAATTACAAAATTATTTTCATGTAAACATATAATCAAAACAAATATTAATTCCTCATGGATAGGCTGACTCAATATAATAACAATGACAATTCTACCTAAATCAATTTACTTATTCAGTGCCATACTAAAGAATATTTTTACTGAGCTAAAAAATAATAACAAAATTCTTCTGGAAGAACAAAAGTTTAAGAACATATAAGGAATCAATAAAAAAATGTGGAAGAATGGAAATCAGTTGTCCTGGATCTCAAACTATATTACCGAGTAATAATCATAAAAAGTCTTATACTGACAAAGAAATAATAGTATATCAGTGAAATAGATTGGGTAGTATGTAGTAAGGAAACACAGTAGTAAATGACCATAGGAATCTGGTGTTTGATAAATCCTAAGGTTTTGTTTTGTGGGTAAAACTTACCATTTAAGTGGGGAAATTTAAATTTGAGAAAATAGTAGAGCAATTTGGCAGAATATATCATATATACCAGGACAGCTCAAAATCAACAAAAGAGGTAGTAACATAAGTAAATTTGGGGTGCATAGAAAAAATGTACTTATCCAATCTGTGGATAAGTGTAGAGGGCTGAAACTATGAAAAGGTGTACTTGAATCAGACAACTGAGCTCTTTAGGCTATTTGATGTGAGACAATGACTCTACTTGCATATGTTTGGATAAATGGCTCCTCTCACTGTTTGATGCTTACTGAATGTTTGGTATTAAGATAATTGTAGACAAGGATTTGAGGGTGGGGTGACAGAGGAGCCAGAGAAAGTCACTTTGCCATAGGATAAGGAAGGAGGAGAGAAGTTGGTGACTTTGGACTCCAGAATCCAGGATACATCTTTGGCGAGCCTTGTGGCACTTTGCCTACTTCTTTCACTTCCTCCCCCTAAAGACCAAAGATTTTTACTTATATTGATTCTGGCTGATCCTGAGGCCTCCAGGGAGCTAGCCTTAAGATAAGGGATGAATTTTCAGAAGAAAAAATAATTTATTTTTAAAATGCTAAAATTACATAATCAATAATTTCCTACTCAGTTGGTGTTTGTTTGGTTTCCTTCTTCTTTTGGGAAATTGAAGGTGAGGAATTATACAATTTTATTAATTTATTGCAAAAAATTCTCATAAATGGTACCACATCTCATCATCCCCATCACTGGATGTCCCTCATACCTGGAATGGTCTTCTTCCTTGCTTCTACCTTTTAGAATCACTAGATTTTGTTGCTGTTGTTGTTGTTGTTTTGTTTTGTTTTAAACTCAGCCCTTGTTCAATCTTCTTCTTTAAGACTTTTCTTTTATCTTCCATTATTAATGCCTTCTCCCAGAATTACCTTGTATTATCTTTGAAGTTTATATTTACTTATGTAGCTTATATAGGAAATAATGTTATAGTGAATGAAGAACTGTTCTTGGAGTCAGGAAGACTTAAGTTTCTTGACTCAGAGGGCAGCCAGCAGAATAACCCTAGCAAATTACAACTTTTAATGCCTTTGAATACTGACTGTAAAATAAGGGAGAAACAATGATAACCTGAATGAATGGGATAAATTTCATTTTCCAGATATCTATATGAATGCAGTCATATTTCCAATCACTATCACTATGGTTTCTATAAAATAACACTAAGCGCTATGGCTCCTGTACCTGTCACATTTTTACTTGTCTTTCAGGTTCTCTAGTATCTTTAAGGGAATTGGAGTTTGTGTGTTTTTGGCAAGGGGGGAGAGGTTGCAAGTCTCTGAAAAGGGATTCAGTCCCCACTTAAAAATATTTCCTCAGATGTAGGGGGTCTTTTGTATTCTAGTTCTATTTATCCTCTAGTAGTTGAATTGCTTTTATCAAAAAAAAGCTTTTTTCAAAGCTACAAAATAAATATTAAATAGCTTAGCTCTGTTCCTAAGAGTGCAGTCCATTTCTAAGTACAAGACCTACTCTGGACTAAAGTCCCAGTCACTTTAGCATACCAGGTCTTCTCTTCCAGGTCAGGTGGCTGAGACATCCTGCCTAGAAACCAAACTCTAAGGTTTGAACAGGAGTCCTAGTTTGAACCACGAAGGTCTAGTGAAGATCTTCACTGATTGATTCTGAGGACAAACAAAGCAGAACTAGATAAACATGGGATCGAAAGTGAGAAAGGAGAAGTATCACTCCTTTTGGTTAAATTCATGGTACTTTTCCTGTGAGTGAACTGTGATCTCCATTCTCTGGACATAGTAGGAAAGAACAAGCGAAAAAGAGAGAAACTATCCAACTCTGACTTTTTTTCCCTTTCTTTCTTTCCTTTTTAATATAGCTTCTTCCAGGTCACATAGCTAAAAGGTAGCTCCATGTATGAAGATCTGGGAATGCTCGAAAAGGCCCAATACATATAGATAAATAGATGTACACATATATACATGTATAGTTGTTTGTGTAATGTGAACATATATATCTGTATATATGTGTATAAATAAACTCATATATGCTATCTCCACCTATAGAATATAAGTCCCTTGAACTCAGAAATTCCTTCACATTTGTTTTTTGTTCTCATTGCCTAATGATTGACTCATTGTAGGTGCTTATTAAGCATTTTATAAAATGTTGCTATCTATACTTACTCTCAGAATATCTGCCATGTGTTCTACTGAAAGTCCTGACTAACATCTAGAAATCTAGAATTGGAAAAGGAATTATGTCCAAGAGGCAGGTCTAGTCCCTGAGAAAACTTTTATATTGCCAAAATTTATTCTTAAAATTTTCTAACCTCCTCTTTTGCCATTAATATTATATACGCCTGATCTTTATGATGATACCCTCCCTTGACTCTCATCTACCCCTAAGGACTCCATGCTTTTATTCCAGACCTGCAGTTACTTAGGGGAGCCTCCCCTCTGCAGAGAGTAACCCTTCATCTGAACGTAATCTCTTCAATCCCTGCTTCCTACAAAATAACCTACTTTATTTCTCATTCACATAGGGATTTTTATTCAGCTAGCTTCTTGGAAAGGATAAAAACAAACAAACAAACAAAAACAACAAAAACAACAACATAAACAATTTTCCCTGCACGATGTTAAGAGTTGATGATAAATTGTTTTTCCTCTTCCATTTGTTTCATCAGCCTATCAAATCTTCTAAAAAGAAAAAGTTGCACGCTAATGGGTAGTAAAAGCATAGCCCTTCCCTTGGAAAATCTTCAAATCCTTCTTTGTTTTCTGTGTCTCCCTAAGTGCCCCAAGTTAACATGGCTGAATTTTGGGGGAGTCAGTTGGCATTTGTATTCCTGAACAAGAATGACAACCAGGAAATGTAAATACCCTTGTTTGCATGGGTCAATGGGAGAAATTGGTGCAAACAAAAAAAGGAATAGAATACACTCAGGATCACATATCTAGAAGTTAAAAATCAAAAGTTAAAGAGACCCAGAATCCATTTTATTTTCCTCCCTCCAAACTCCACATTTTGCAGACATGGAAAGTGAGGCCCATGATGATAGAGATCCTTATGAAAGGTTAAATAGGATTTATTGAAATTAGGCTTTTTCTGTTTAGAACCAGTGTTCTTTCCTCTGTACTGAACTGAAATCCATGTGGTAGTGTTTAGAAACAAATTGAGTTGACAGCAATCCCTACCTCCTATTCTCAACCCACTAGTCTAACCTCTTGGGTGAGCCTCTCAGTGAGTAGATTTATGTTTTGAGAATATGACTAAATATTTGCCTCCTGAAAGTTGGATCATTCTATGTGATATGTAAACATCAATAGCAAAATAAAAGCAATTAAATTTATTTAGTAGTTGTGGATATAAAAATAAGTGCCACTTTTGACCTTCAAACAAATATATCTTTCGTTCTTATAAAAGAATCTGAA
This sequence comes from Antechinus flavipes, assembly GCF_016432865.1. NCBI lineage: Eukaryota > Metazoa > Chordata > Mammalia > Dasyuromorphia > Dasyuridae > Antechinus > Antechinus flavipes. Next base: position 96,858,605 of record NC_067402.1, on the reverse strand, counting down.
TTTTAGAAGGCAGTTTAGCATAGTGATATTTGGAAGAAAAGATAATTAGAACCCTGCTGGTTCTAACTATAAAGAGCATTTGGCTTTTAATCCAGGAGACATTCTATTTGTGAGTCAATTATTATCAATATTACCTGTTCTAATTCAGCTTTGGTTGTTGCTCATTTAAAGGCATCCGCTAACCTTTATGTCAGTCTCTTTCTCTCCTGGGCCTCCATCTAAAACTCTTCCAAATGAGCAAAGCTCTTGAATTCTTATTTTCTGGCATTTGACTTTAGAAATACATCTCTTCCTTTCTCTCACACAGCAGTTGGTCTTTCTACTTCTTTACAATGACATTTTTAAATGTTCACAACTGGCATTATGTTTTCTCACAGAAGCAAACTGCTTTGTCAAGTAAAAGATATGTATATTATTATATGCATATTATTTATGTACAAAGATTATAATTAAAGAAAAAACAATTATGTTTGCATATGCAATAGGGTTTTGGCACCAAACTTATACATCTATGTGTGTACATATATGCATGTGCATATACATAAAGAAACAGAGACAAAAAAAAAAGATACTGATATAATTTTAATGTAGCAAATGTTGGTGTTCATCAAAGAATGCTAATGCTAAGAGGGATTTTAAAGAGCTTTGAATGCAAATCTCTTATTTTATAGATTGGGAAATTGAGTAGAAATTATCTTATCCATGATCACAAGTAAATGGAATAGGCATTGTAAGCCCAGTCCTTGTTCCATTACTTCATGCTTCCTCCCTCAAGATTATTTTCCCATATGAATTCCCTAAAGTAAGAAATAATACAAATAACTTGAATTTTAATAAACTATAATACTTTGGGAGTGTAAAATTGTTGCATCATCTATACTCTCACCAGAGTCAAAGAGTATAAAGAAGTACCTAATTTCTCATCTAATAATCTAAGATATTACAAGTTTGGTGTTTTTTTTTTTTTTTTTGATGTAGTATTTTTAAATACTATTTTTTATTAAAGTTTTTTTTTTATTTTTCAAAACATATGCTTGGACAATTTTTCAACATCAGCCCTTGCAAAACCTTGTGTTCCAATTCCACCCCTCTTCTGTCAGATTACCCTAGATGACAAGTAGTACAATATATGTCAAACATTTTTATTAAAGCTTTTTATTTACAAAGCATATGCATGGGTAATTTTTCCAACATTGACACTTGCAAAACCTTTTGTTCCAAATTTTACCCTCCTTTCTCCTACCCCCTGCACTAGCTAGCAGGTAGTCCAATACATGTTCACTATGTTGAAATACATGATAAATGCAATATATGTATACATATTTACAGTTATCTTGCTGCAAAAGAAAAATTATATTAAGAAGGAAGAAAAAGAAAACCTGAGAAAGAAAAAAAAAGCAAATAACAATAGAGAGTGAGAATGCTATGTTGTGTTCCACACTCTGTTCCCATGGTCCTGTCTCTAGTGTAGATGGCTCTCTTCATTACTGCACAAGGGAGCTAATTTGAATCCTCTCATTTTTGAAAAGAGTCACTTCCATCAGAATTGATCATCTTATAGGCTTATCACCATGTATAATGGGATCTCCTGGTTCTGCTCATTTTACTTAGCATCAGTAGAAATCTCCCCAAGCCTCTCTGAAATCATTCTGCTGTTCTTTTCTTACAGAACAATAGTATTCCATAGCATTCATATACCATAATTTATTCAGCCATTTCCCAATTGATGAGCTTCCACTTAGTTTCCAATTTCTTGCCAATATAAAAAGGGCTGCCACAAACATTTTTGCACATGTGTGTCCCTTTCCCTTCTTTAAGATCTCTTTGGGATATAATCCCAATAGAAAAACTGCTAGAGCAAAGGGTTTGCACAGTTTGATAACTTTTTGAGCATAGTTCCAAACTGCATTTCAGAATGATTGAATCTGTTCACAGTTCCAACAACAGTGTATCAATGTCCCACCTTTCTGATATTCCCTCCAACATTCATCATTATGTTTTCCTATCATCTTCGCCAATCTAACAGGTATCTAGTGGTACCTCAGAGTTATCTTAATTTGCATTTGTCTGATCAATAGTGATTTGGAGCAGCTTTTCATGTGACTACAAATAGTTTCAATTTCTTCATCTGAAAATTGATGTTCATATCCTTTAACCATTTATCAATTGGAGAATGGATTAGTTTCTTATAAATTTGAGTCATTTATCAATATATTTTAGAAATGAAATCTTTATCAGAATCTTTGAATGTAAAAATGTTTTCCCAGTTTATTGCTTCCCTTCTAATTTTGTCTGTACCTTTTAAACTTAATATAATCAAAATTATCTATTTTGGGTTCAATAATGATCTCTAGTTCTTCTTGGTAACAAATTTCTTCTTCTTCCAAAAACCTGAGAGACAAACTATCCTATATTCTTCTAATTTGTTTAATAATATAATTCTTCATGTCTAGATCATGAACCCATTTTGACCTTATCTTGATATATGGTGTTAGGTATGGGTCTATACCTGCTTTCTGCCCTACTAGTTTCCAGTTTTCCCAGTAGTTTTTGTCAAACAGTGAATTCTTATCCCAAAATCTGGGGCCTCTTGGTTTGTCAAATACTAGATTGCTATAGTCATTGACTATTTTGTTCTGTCAATCTAACCTATTCCACTGATCAACTTCTCTATTTCTTAGTCAGTACCAAATGTTTTTGAGGACTGCTGCTTTCTAATATAGTTTTAGATTTGGTACAGCTAGGTAACCTTCATTTCCTTTTCTCTTCATTAATTCCTTTGAAATTCTTGACCTTTTTTTCTTCCAGATGAATTTTTGTAGTTTTCTTTCTAGAACCCTAAAAGTAGGGTACCAAAATATACTGTCTAGACTAACTCTCTGGAAGATCTGGGGATCAGTCTGAGTCCTTGATCTTAGTGTAGGAGTGATGAGACAGGGAACCCATGAGTATGGTCAAAGATGTAATCCATTTATTTCAAGTTCTCTCCAATGACGTTGCTACAGCACACTGAGTATGTGCCAACTGTGGAACAATTACATCACAATATCACCATCTCCTACTGCAAGTACTAACTATAAGTACCCTGTTATTGATATGTAATTGCCTCTTTGCTTTAAGTAGAACACAAGTGGTCATGCCCTTTTTGAGTTCTCAGGAAGGGGGAGATGCCCCAAGGGGAGATGAGAGCAGAACCAGATATTGTCAGCAGATTTCCTCTGGCCTGAAGAGTCTTATATCTCACCAAGAGTTCCCCCACTATCTGTGGCTCTCTACATCTCCTGCTTTCTTTTGTTTTAGTTGAAAAATTACATAAATCCATCAGCATGGGAAGTATTACACAAGCAAGTAGTAATATCACACAAGCTAGTAGTGATGTAACAAACTATGTGAATCAGCATGATATTATAAAAAATTTCCATGAGTCCTAGAAGGATGGTATATAAATAACAATCACACATATAGCTCTTTCAGCAGCCAAGAGATAGTCGAAAATCAATCTATTGTCGAACAATTCATGTGTCAGGGAATCCAATGATTCCTGCAGGTTTTGAAGTACTGCATTAGTCTCATTAGCAATCCTTGATGTTCATGAGTCAATTGCCATACACATAGGGTTAACTGCAGGCTCTTTCAGTGGCATCTGTAGAGATACAAACAAACCCTCTTCCCCAAGCAATTAACATATCTGGCCCCTTCCATTCACCACTTTCTGGGTTTTTCCACATCAACTGACGATTATCTAAAGACAGTGCAGCCGCTCGCACTGGACATTGACTTTCTGGTAGGTTATAAAACCTGTCTGCTGGACCCGGTGCATCTTTGTCAAAAATCAAGAACTTAATTGTATAAAGAGCTAGATTTAGAAGTTCTCTAGGGTTACCTGTGTCTTCTCCTTTCTTTTGTTTTTGGAGGAGTGTCTTGATGTCTCTGTTTCTTCCCTCTACTATTGCCTGTCCTTGAGGATTAAAGGGTATGACAGTAGTTTGTAAAATCTGATACTGGGCACAAAAGTGTGCAAAATGTTTAGAAGTATATACAGGTCCATTATCTGTTTTTATTGCTTATAGCACACCCATAATTACAAATGCTTGTATAAGGAATTCAGTGACCACTCAAGCTGTCTTTTTTGCTGCTGATATTTTGCAAAACTGAATCCTGAAAACACACACAATAACATATAAAAGACAGATGACCAAAAGATTTATAATGGGTCACATCCATTTGCCAAATTTCATTGGGTCTCAAACCATGAGGGTTCTTCCTAGAGGGAGCCTGGGAGTGTGGAAAGGAAGGCAAGCTGTACAGACTTTTACTATGCTCCTAGCTTCCTCTTTTATCATCCCAAATTGCAAATGTAAAGCTTGAGCTGCCTGATGATATTTAGAATGAAATGCTTGAGTTGCCTGGAATAAAAGATTATTGGCTAATATGGTTAGAAGGCAATCTGCCTTTATATTTCCATAAAAAAATAGGACCTGGAAGTCCAGTATGACAGTGGATATGCAAGATATAATACTTACCTGGACCTTTTCTCATTTGCTTTTGAAGTTCCTAAAAGAATTCTTATATATTAGAGGCTAGAAATTTTGTTTGGGCAGAGGCAATGTTCCACTTCTACTGAATAGACCAAATCAGATATTACATTTACATCTCCTGGGTAATAACTAAGAGCTATCATAATTTGCATAAAACTCATTCTTCTGGGTGGACTGCAAGGAAGTTTTGACTACTCTCTTTATAGTTAAGTTACGAGAGACAGCACAAATGTCATGTTTAGATACATCTGTAAATATAATTGGTCCTTTAAGAGGAACCTTAGAAAGCTTTTCTTAAAAAAAATCTATTGTCAATTATTTAATAGCTGGGTTATCTTTAAGGGAGACCCATATGTAAAATTTGGAGCTGTGGCCAATAAAATTTGCACTCTGAGAAGGTTTCACAGCATTAATTAATTTGTGCATTGGTATAAAAGGTGTATATCTAGTTAGGTCTTATTCTAGATAATTGTATTACTTGTTTAATGGCCTTTAATAAATTTCTAGTCACAAGCACTGGGTAAGGAGTAAGGCTTTGTTCTGGTTGTGCTGGAAGGTACACCCACTCTATCACACTGTCTCCTTGATGAAGAAGTGCTGTGGATGCTTCTTTTGTAGCAAAAACTGATATTTCCAAGAGTTTTTGAGTGACTCTTTCAATCACATTGGATAAAGCCAGTTCAACCTTTCTAAAATCCTCTTGAGCTTCTTTGGTAAGCTGGTGTGCTGAGTCTAAAGCAGTGTTTCCCCTAGTCATATAATGATTGCAATTGATAGGTAGTCAAGATTAATAAGGGATACATCCAGTGGATATCTCCTATCAATTTTTGAAAGTCATTGAAGGTGTTCAACTTCTCTGTTCTTAAGGAAAGTTTTTGTACTATAGCACCTTAGGATATACTTCATATCATACTTAAATGTTGAAAAGGGGCATGCCTTTGAATTTTTCTGAGGCTATATACAACTGGAAGTTACTTAATATTTCTATGGTGTTTTGTAAATATGCTTCTAATATTTGCTCCTCAGATGCACACCCCAAGATATCATCCATGTAATATAATAACATAACTTTTGAAAATGCTTTTCTTACAGGAGTAAGAGCAGCAGCTGCATAGTAGGGCCATTTTTCACTTCCTGTGGCAAAACTATCCATTCATATCTTTTATATGGCTCAGTTAAGTTAACGCTGGGCACTGAAAAGGCAAATTTTTTCATATTCTCCTTATCCAGAAGGATAGATTAGAAACAATTCTTAATGTCTATAACTCAAAGAGGCCATTTTCTAGGCAACTGAATAGAAGATGGAAGTCCAGGCTGAAGAGTTCCCATAGTTTCCATCTATTTATTTACTTTTCTTAAATCAGTCAACATCCTCCATTTTCCAGATTTTTTTTTTTTTTTTTTACAACAAATACAGGGGAATTCCAAGGACTTAGAGAAAGTTATAAGTGTCCTTGATCAAGTTGCTCCTGTACTATATTTAACAAGGCCTGAATCTTATCACTAGCTAAGGGCCACTGTTCTATCCACACTGGTGTATCAGTTTTCCCTTGAATGGGCACAGGTGAGAGTGTTGGTAGGCCTTCAAGAGCAGCCCTGCTTAAAAATCCTAAGTACTCATTTGTAATCCTAACTGTTGTAAGATGTCTCTTCCCTACAGATTGATAGGGATTTTTTAACTACAAAAGGAGTAAAAACTCTTGACTTATTTTAAAATATCCATCTCAAAGTAGTAGTACGAACTTTAGCTGCTATTGATCCTCTTACTCCAAACATACAGTTGTCTGCCTTAATCTTTGGGCAATGAGTAGGCCAATCATTACCTCTAACAATTGTACAATCTGTACCTGTGTTTATCAATTCTTCTAATTGTATGCTATTTACATAGATAGTGAGCATAGATCGGTCAGCTATAATTGCTGCAGTCCAGAATATTCCTGGATTCTGTTGCTGGCAGTCAAAATCTGGGTAAGTATCACCAAATTGCCTATTAAGAGTCTGTATCAGTAAACCTGATGCTACTACTTCTCCTGGTTGATAAGTCACACATTGTCTACATGTATTAGTGATTGGGATATTAGCTACACATTCCCCCATTTCCCACATCAGTGTATGGATGGATACTGTTTTGTAAGCACTCTCAGAAGGTGAAATGATCAAGCCTATTGTGTGCGGAGGCAAAGGATCTATAGGCCGGACAAGGACAAATTTCACCTCTCCAAGGGATAACTCAGTAGTCCCAGCTGCATATAGCTTTATTCTTCCTTATTGCAATCTCCTTCCCCCACCAGCTTGCTTCTCAGCTGACTGATCATCTTGGAGTACTGGAGTACTGTACTCCATTTATACTAATGGAGTACAGAGAGTAAGGACTCTCTGGATGTAACATCAGCTGCCATCATGCCCCAAGTGTTTTTTCCTGGGGCCCTGGAATCAGGGCCTACTTCCTGTTTCACTGTCATACTATGTTCTGATGCCCAGTGGAAGCCCTTGTTGCATTTTGGACATGGGGTTTTGGGCCTTGACCTTCCACACTGTTCTTTTGCTTTATCTTTTTTGCCAACATTGATCTTTTAGATGTCCTGCTTTACCACATTGAAAGCATTGTCAAGACTCTTTGGACTTCCCAAGAGGATCCCTGTCTTCCCATGTTCAGATTTTGAAAAGCTTGCATCATAGTCTGGCCATAAAAGGTCTTTGTGACCACAGCCCATTGTCTTATGATGTCATCTAAAGGAGCATCCTTTTTAAGTCCTAGTATAAGTCTTCAACAATGCTCATTAGCATTTTTTCTAGCATTCTAGTTTTACCATAATTTCTATTGCCTCATTTTCACCAATGATTCAAATGACAGTTGTCTGCCCACATCCCACAAAATCAGCAAAAGATTCATTTGGCCCTTGCAATATTTTGTGAAGGCTTCACCTCTATATTGTTTGACTGGGAGGGATCCCCATGCTTTACTAGCAGCAGCATAAATTTGCTCATATGCTGCCAAAGGGTATCTATCTGTGGCCATCTACAAATTTTGTTGTTATTTTTTCTAATTCAGTAAAATAGTTACTTGGGAGTTTGATTGGTTTAGCACTAAATAAATAGATTAGTTTAGGGAGTATTGTAATATTTATTATATTTTCTCAACCTATCCATGAGCACTTGATATTTTTCAAATTGCTTAGATCTGACATTATTTGTTTGGAAAGTGTTTTGTAGTTTTGCTTGTACAGTTCCTGACTTTCCTTTAGCAGACAGAGTCCCAAAAATTTTATACTCTCAACCGTTATTTTAAATGGAATTTCTCTTTGTATCTCTTGCTGTTGGATTTTCTTAGTGATGTATAAGAATAATGAGGATTTATGTGGATTTATTTTGTATCCTGTATCTTTGTGGAAGTTCTGGATTTCTTCTAATAGTTTTTTAGTTGATTCTCTAGGGTTCTCTAAGTATTCCATCAAATTATCTGCAAAGAATGATAATTTGGTATCCTCATTACTTACTCTAATTCCTTAAATTCTTTTTCTTCTCTTACTGCCAAAACTAACATTTCTAATACAATATTGAAAATAATGGGCAACATTGTTTTACCACTAATCTTATTGGGAATGGTTTCAGCTTATCTCCATTACATATGATGTTTGCTGATGATTTTTTTTTTAAATTTTTATTTAATAATTACTTTATATTGACACTCGTTTCTGTTCCGATTTTTTTTCCCTCCCTCCCTCCACCCCCTCCCCTAGATGGCAAGCAGTCCTTTATATATTGGATATGTTGCAGTATATCCTAGATACAATATATGTTTGCAGAACCGAACAGTTCTCTTGTTGCATAGGGAGAATTGGATTCAGAAGGTATAAATAACCCGGGAAGAAAAACAAAAATGCAGATAGTTCACATTCGTTTCCCAGTGTTCTTTCTTTGGGTATAGCTGCTTTTGACTGTCATTTATCAATTGAAACTCAGGTCTCTTTGTCAAAGAAATCCACTTCGTTCAAAATATGTCCTCATACAATATCGTTGTCGAAGTGTATAATGATCTCCTGGTTCTGCTCATTTCACTTAGCATCAGTTCATGTAAGTCTCGCCAGACCTCTCTGTATTCATCCTGCTGGTCATTTCTTACAGAACAATAATATTCCATAACATTCATATACCACAATTTACCCAGCCATTCTCCAATTGATGGGCATCCATTCATTTTCCAGTTTCTAGCCACTACAAACAGGGCTGCTACAAACATTTTGGCACATACAGGTCCCTTTCTCTTCTTTAGTATTTCTTTGGGATATAAGCCCAATAGAAACACTGCTGGAAAAAACTGGAGTCTTTCTTTGGGGGAGGGGCTGGGTGTGTTACCGAGCTTCCTCTACAGACTGCGGGGGGGGGGGGGGGGTGATTAGGGGGGCAGCAGTGAGGCACTAGCTGCGCCTGCGCTCTGAGATCCCAGAGCGTGCTGAGTCACTGTGGGGGGGGAAGTGGGGGTGCGGCCTGGTCCCGAGAGACTCCAGCTGTTTGGGGTTGTATTCTTCAACCCCGGTGTTTTTAGCTTCTCTGCTGGGCTGCTGACTTGCTGCCGGAGCAAAGTATCCAGTCCTGGAGCGAAGCTCTCCCCGCAGAGACGGCTGCGATCACTCCCCACCCCCTCTCCCGTCTGCCCCCGTGCTCTCACTGCCACTGCCCTCAGCCTGCGCCCGATCTAAAACCGTCCCAGCCCTCAAGTAAAGACAGACCTTTCTTGGCGGATCTGAAGGATGGCTTCTCTTGGTAACTATTTGTGGGTTTTTTTCAGTGAAGCATTAATTCAGAGGGTTGTAATGACATGGATAGTGAGAGAAAGCGTGGAGCTTATGCAGCTGTGTGCCTCCTCTCCGCCATCTTAACCCAGGAAACCTATTGATGATTTTAAATAGATACTACTGACTGTTTTAAGGATAAGTCCAGTTATTCCTATACTCTTTAGTGTTTTTATTAGGAATCCAAAAGCAATACAATAAAAGTTATTCCTAGGTAATTAGGTAAAACATTTCCAATATTATTCATTTTATAAAAGACTTAAAAGAGAGAAAGAAAGAAAAAGAAAAAAAAAAAGAAAGGGAAAACAATAGGCTTCAGTCTATATTCTGACAATACTAGTTCTTTTTCTGGAATGGATAATAATTTTTTCTGTTATGAATCCTTTGGGATTGTCTTGGATTTTATTGTTAAAAATATCTAAGTCAATCAGAGTTCTTCATCATACAATATTCTCTTGGTTAGACTCACTTTATTTTGCTTCATTGCATATAAGTATGATTTTCTAGGGTTTTCCAAAATGATCTGGTTTGTCACTTCTTAAAACATAACAATATTCCATCAGAATCATATATCACAACTTGTTTAGCCATTTCCTGATTGATGGGCACCCCTTGATTTACAATTCTGAGCCATCACAAATAAAGCTGCTATAAATATTTTTGTTTAAATAGGTCCTTTCCCCCACCACATTTGATTTCTTTGAGATACAAAGCTATCAGTGGATAAAAGGAAATACACAGTTTTACAGCACTTTGGAATTGTTCCCAATTCAAGTAGTATTTTAAACAATTTTGAAATTTAATCTCAGGAAAAACACAAAACATGAAGTCATATAGCCATATACTTTGTCTTGTATTTCCACTGTTTAGAATATACAATAAAATCATAATAAAACAAAATTTACTTATATGCACAAATGTCACAAAAGTTATATTTTGTGATAAAAAATAAATAAAAACAAAATGGTTGCTCATTGATTGAGAAATGGCTGAATAAATTGTGTTTCAGAATGAAATGTATTACTCTGCTTTTAGAAATAATGAGAAAGATCAAAATAGGAGAATGGGAAATAATAAAATAATGAAAAACAAAATAAGCAGAACCAAGAAAACAATTTGTACAATGATTATACCAATGTAAAAAGAAAGAACAACCACAAAATGATCAAAAGCAAATGTTGCAAAAAAATGATGTTCCAATGAATGAATTTTACTCCAAAGTATAGACATAAGAAGACTTCCTTCTTTCCCTTATCTTGAACAGGTAAGAGAGGAACATAAAGTTCATGTGTGTGTGTATGTATATATATATATATATATATATGCATATACATATACATACATATACATATATATATGTTGGAATCCTTACTAACTGCTAACTAATTAGAGTTGATCTAATCTTACAAGAAGATGTTTTGGCCAGAACCTGAAACTAGGTACTAAGTAGAACTAATCAATACAAGGCTTGTGTTCACACCTTTACTCATTGGAGTACAATGAGTTCATACCTCCCTTGAAGCTCTTTGGGCCAGAGAGCACTATGGGAGAAAACCCATAATCCCTCTCTCTGGAAGGAGCATAAATAGGCCAATGGGCCAGTCGAAGGAGTTCTAGAGAGTGAAGACGCTACAAGTCGAGATTTCACTGGAATGACATGAAGATTGGAGCTGGCTGGAGGCTGAAGAAAGCAGAGGCAGAGGCTGAAGGACCAGACCTTTGGATTTGGTGACAATCGGAGGGAGCTCTTGGAACCAAGCAGAGAGATAGGCCTCTAAGCTAACCGGGCTATATTGGAAATAATAAAAGATCTGAACTTTTATCACCTGGCTGCGCTTTGAGAAGAAAAAGATCACAACATATATATATATATATATATATATATATATATATATGGTGTTAGTTTTTTTTTTTCAATGTATTATTTGGTTATGTATTTTTCCTCATTTTTCTTTCTTTAAAAGAAATTATTGGTTATAAAATATATCTCTATAATAGATGGAGGGACAATAGTACAGTAGGAAATATAGAAGACATGAAAACAAACAAACAATAAAAATCTATTTAGAACAAGAGGCAGATATTTCTTTTTTTTTTTTTAAATAACTTTTTATTGATAGAACCCATGCCAGGGTAATTTTTTTTAACAGCATTATCCCTTGCATTCACTTCTGTTCCGATTTTTCCCCTCCCTTCCTCCACCCCCTCATCTAGATGGCAGGCAGTCCTTTATATGTTGAATAGGTTACAGTATATCCTAGATACAATATATGTGTGCAGAACTGAACAGTTTTCTTGTTACACAGGAAGAATTGAATTCAGAAGGTAGAAATAACCCAGGAAGAAAAACAAAAATGCAAGCAGTTTATATTCATTTCCCAGTGTTCTTTCTTTGGGTGTAGCTGCTTCTATCCATCTTTGTTCTGAATTAACCCTCTTTATCGAAGAGATCCATTTCCATCAGAATATATCCTCAAACAGTATCGTTGCTGAGGTATATAATGATCTCCTGGTTGTGCTCGTTTCACTTAGCATCAGTTCATGTAAGTCTCACCAGTCCTCTCTGTATTCATCCTGCTGGTCATTCTTTACAGAACAATAATATTCCATAACATTCATATACCACAATTTACTCAACCATTCTCCAATTGATGGGCATCCTTTCATTTTCCAGCTTCTAGCCACTACAAACAGGGCTGCCACAAACATTTTGGCACATACAGGTCCCTTTCCTTTCTTTAGTATCTCTTTGGGGTATAAGCCCAGTAGAAACACTGCTGGATCAAAGGGTATGCACATTTTGATAATTTTTGAGCATAGTTCCAAATTGCTCTCCAGAATGGCTGGATGTGTTCACAATTCCACCAACAATGTATCAGTGTCCCTGTTTTCCCACATCCCCTCCAACATTCCCCATTATCTTTCCCTGTCATTCTAGCCAATCTGACAGGTGTGTAGTGGTATCTCAGAGTTGTCTTAATTTGCATTTCTCTGATTCATAATGATTTGGAGCATATTTTCATATGTCTATGAATAGTTTCAATTTCTTCATCTGAGAATTGTCTGTTCATATCCTTTGACCATTTATCAATTGGAGAATGGTTTGATTTCTTATAAATTAGAGTCAATTCTCTACATATTTTGGAAATGAGGCCTTTATCAGAACCTTTGATTGTAAAAATGTTTTCCCAGTTTATTGTTTCCCTTCTAATCTTGTCTGCATTGTTTTGTTTGTACAAAAACTTTTCAATTTGATATAATCAAACTTTTCTATTTTGTGTTCAATAGTGATCTCTAGTTCTTCTTTGGTCATAAATTCGTCCCTTTTCCACAGGTCTACGAGGTAAAGTATCCTATGCTCTTCCAATTTATTTATAAACTCATTCTTTATGCCTAGGTCATGAACCCATTTTGATCTTATCTTGGTGTACGGTGTTGTGTGGGCCAATGCCTAGTTTCTGAGGCAGATATTTCTTGAAGATGTTCACCACTGTCTAGACGATAATCTGTTGCATAATTTGTCTCAAATTAGTTATTATTTAAGTCCTACAGATGCTTCTATATACAGATACAATTGTGTTAATTTTACCCAAACTCTAAATATTTCACAGCCTCCTAAATAAGTTCTTTATAATTCAAGAGAATTTGCCCCATAATTTCATATAGAAAACAAAATCAAGTAAATTGTTTAGTTTACATATTGGAATCATCTTCATCTCTTTCCTCTCCTTTACCTCTTCTTCCATATCTAATCTGTTGCTCAATTTGTCTATTCTGCCTCCAAAGTAATTCTTCAATCTTTTTTTCTTTTCTTGACTTATAAAGACATCACCTTATTTCAGATTTTCATCATTTCATCCCTTGAGACAATAGTCTTCTAATTGGTTTCCCTACCTCCATTTTCCTCCTCCATTCCAACCCTTGGTCTACACTGGAAGTATAAAATGTGCCCTTGGTCACATGTGTTTCACAGGATTCTGAAGCACTGCCAGAAATACATTAAAATGTAATTGGAAAATATTAAACAGCAACAAAACAGCAAAAACAAACCATACAACAACAATGATAATATTAATATTTAGTTTTCTAAGTTAATGTAACTCCATTATCCTATGATTTACTGATTCTTTTCTCTATTTGAATTTGACTTCACTGCTCTATACAGATACCAAATTCTTATTTCTCAAACATCAGTTTGACTACACATATATATATTTAGAGTTGAAAAGGAATTCAGATTTAGTCCTGCTCATAACTAAAATGAACCTTCCTTTTAATATTCCAACAAGAAACCGTACAGCTTCTCCTTGAAGACCTCTTGGGAGGAAGGACATTGTATCTTGAAGTGGCACTTTACAGTGAGAATGCCAAGAATTTTTTTTTAATTTTTATTTAATAATTACTTTATATTGACACTCGTTTCTGTTCCAATTTTTTCCCTCCCTCCCTCCACCCCCTCCCCTAGATGGCAAGCAGTCCTTTATATGTTGGATATGTTGCAGTATATCCTAGATACAATATATGTTTGCAGAACCGAACAGTTCTCTTGTTGCATAGGGAGAATTGGATTCAGAAGGTATAAATAACCCGGGAAGAAAAACAAAAATGCAGATAGTTCACATTCGTTTCCCAGTGTTCTTTCTTTGGGTGTAGCTGCTTTTGTCCGTCATTTATCAATTGAAACTCAGATCTCTTTATCAAAGAAATCCCCTTCCATCAAAATATGTCCTCATACAATATCGTTGTCGAAGTGTATAATGATCTCCTGGTTCTGCTCATTTCACTTAGCATCAGTTCATGTAAGTCTCGCCAGTCCTCTCTGTATTCATCCTGCTGGTCATTTCTTACAGAACAATAATATTCCATAACATTCATATACCATAATTTACCCAGCCATTCTCCAATTGATGGGCATCCATTCATTTTCCAGTTTCTAGCCACTACAAACAGGGCTGCTACAAACATTTTGGCACATACAGGTCCCTTTCCCTTCTTTAGTATTTCTTTGGGATATAAGCCCAATAGAAACACTGCTGGATCAAAGGGTATGCACAATTTGATAATTTTTTGGGCATAATTCCAGATTGCTCTCCAGAATGGTTGGATTCGTTCACAACTCCACCAACAATGCAATAGTGTCCCAGTTTTCCCGCATCCCCTCCAACATTCATCATTATTTTTTCCTGTCATCTTAGCCAATCTGACAGGTGTGTAGTGGTATCTCAGAGTTGTCTTAATTTGCATTTCTCTGATCAATAATGATTTGGAACACTCTTTCATATGAGTGGTAATAGTTTCAATTTCATCCTCTGAAAATTGTCTGTTCATATCCTTTGACCATTTATCAATTGGAGAATGGCTTGATTTCTTATAAATTTGAGTCAGTTCTCTATATATTTTGGAGATGAGGCCTTTATCAGAACCTTTAACTGTGAAAATGTTTTCCCAGTTTGTTGTTTCCCTTCTAATCTTGTTTGCATTAGTTTTATTTGTACAAAGGCTTTTTAATTTGATGTAATCGAAATTTTCTATTTTGTGATCAGTAATGGTCTCTAGTTCATCTTTGGTCACAAATTTCTTTCTCCTCCACAAGTCTGAGAGATAAACTATTCTATGTTCCTCTAATTTATTTATAATCTCGTTCTTTATGCCTAGGTCATAGACCCATTTTGATCTTATCTTGGTATATGGTGTTAAGTGTGGGTCCATGCCTAATTTCTGCCATACTAATTTCCAATTATCCCAGCAGTTTTTATCAAATAATGAATTCTTTTCCAGAAGTTAGGGGCTTTGGGTTTGTCAAACACTAGATTGCTATAATTGACTATTCTGTCTTGTGAACCTAGCCTTTTCCACTGATCCACTAATCTATTTCTTAGCCAATACCAAATGGTTTTGGTGACTGCTGCTTTATAATATAATTTTAGATCAGGTACAGCTAGGCCACCTTCATTTGATTTTTTTTTCATTAATTCCCTTGAGATTCTCGACTTTTTATTGTTCCATATGAATTTTGTTGTTATTTTTTCTAGATCAATAAAATATTTTCTTGGAAGTCTGATTGGTATAGCACTAAATAAATAGATTAGTTTAGGGAGTATTGTCATCTTTATTATGTTCGCTCGGCCGATCCAAGAGCACTTAATATTTTTCCAATTATTTAAGTCTGACTTTATTTGTGTGGAGACTTTTTTATAATTTTGCTCATATAATTCCTGACTTTCCTTTGGTAGATAGATTCCCAAATATTTTATGGTATCAACAGTTATTCTGAATGGAATTTCTCTTTGTATCTCTTGCTGTTGGGTTTTGTTGGTGATATATAAAAATGCTGAGGATTTATGGGGATTTATTTTGTAGCCAGCTACTTTGCTAAAATTATGAATTATTTCCAATAGCTTTTTAGTAGAATCTCTGGGGTTCTCTAGGTATACCATCATATCATCTGCAAAGAGTGATAGTTTGGTTTCCTCATTGCCTACTCTAATTCCTTTAATTTCTTTCTCGACTCTTATTGCCGAGGCTAGTGTTTCTAATACGATATTAAATAATAATGGTGATAGTGGGCAACCTTGCTTCACTCCAGATCTTACTGGGAAAGGTTCCAGTTTTTCCCCATTGCATATGATGCTTACTGATGGTTTTAAATATATGCTCCTGACTATTTTAAGGAAAAGTCCATTTATTCCTATGCTCTCAAGTGTTTTTATTAGGAATGGATGTTGGATTTTATCAAATGCTTTTTCTGCATCTATTGAGATGATCATATGGTTTTTATTTGTTTGGTTATTGATATAGTCAATTATGCTAATAGTTTTCCTAATATTGAACCAGCCCTGCATTCCTGGTATAAATCCTACTTGGTCATAGTGTATTATCCTGGTGATGATTTTCTGTAATCTTTTTGCTAATATTTTATTTAAGATGTTAGCATCAATATTCATTAGGGAGATTGGTCTATAATTTTCTTTCTCTGTTTCCAGCCTACCTGGTTTAGGTATCAGTACCATGTCTGTGTCATAAAAGGAGTTTGGTAGGACTCCTTCAATCCCTATTTTTTCAAATAGTTTATATAACATTGGAGTTAATTGTTCTTTAAATGTTTGGTAGAATTCACATGTAAATCCATCTGGTCCTGGGGATTTTTTCTTAGGGAGTTGATTGATAGTTTGTTCTATTTCTTTTTCTGAGATGGGACTGTTTAGGATATTTACTTCTTCCTCTGTTAGTTTGGGCAAGCTATATTTTTGGAGGTATTTTTCTATTTCATTTAAGTTGTCGAATTTATTGGCATAAAGTTGGGCAAAGTAACTCCTAATTATTGCTCTAATTTCCTCTTCGTTAGTGGCGAGTTCTCCCTTTTCATTTTTAAGACTAACAATTTGATTTTCCTCTTTCCTTTTTTTAATCAGATTTACTAAGGGTTTGTCTATTTTGTTGGTTTTTTCATAGAACCAACTCTTAGTTTTATTAATCGATTCAATAGTTTTTTTACTTTCAATTTTATTGATCTCACCTTTTATTTTTAGAATTTCAAGTTTAGTGTTTGACTGGGGGTTTTTAATTTGTTCCTTTTCTAGCATTTTTAGTTGCAAACCCAATTCATTGACCTTCTCTTTCTCTATTTTATACAAATAGGCCTCTAGAGATATGAAATTTCCCCTTATTACCGCTTTGGCTGCATCCCATACATTTTGGTATGATGTCTCGTTATTATCGTTTCCTTGGGTGAAGTTATTAATTATGTCTATGATTTGCTGTTTCACCCAATCATTCTTTAGTATGAGATTATTTAGTTTCCAATTATTTTTTGGTCTACTTCCCCCTGGTTTTTTGTTGAATGTAATTTTCATTGCATCGTGGTCTGAAAAGGATGCATTTACTATTTCTGCCTTACTGCATTTGAGTTTGAGGTTTTTATGTCCTAGTATATGGTCAATTTTTGTATAGGTTCCATGAACTGCTGAAAAGAAAGTGTATTCCTTTCTGTCTCCATTACATTTTCTCCAGAGATCTATCATATCTAACTTTTCTAGTATTCTATTTACCTCTTTGACTTCTTTCTTATTTATTTTGTGGTTTGATTTATCTAATTCTGAGAGTGCAAGGTTGAGATCTCCCACTATTATAGTTTTACTGTCTATTTCTTCTTGCAGCTCTCTTAGTTTCTCTTTTAAGAATTTAGATGCTACCCCACTTGGTGCATATATGTTTAATATAGATAGTGCTTCATTATCCATGCTACCCTTTAGCAAGATATAGTGTCCTTCCTTATCTCTTTTAATTAGGTCAATTTTTGCTTTAGCTTGATCTGAGATCAGGATGGCTACCCCTGCTTTTTTGACTTCACCTGAAGCATAGTAGATTTTCCTCCAACCTTTTACCTTTAACCTGCATGTATCTCCCCGCTTCAGGTGTGTTTCCTGTAAACAACATATTGTAGGATTCTGGCTTTTAATCCATTCTGCTAACCGCTTCCTCTTTATGGGGGAGTTTACCCCATTCACGTTTATGGTTAGAATGACCAATTCTGTATTACTTGCCATCTTGTTAACCCCGGTTTATGCTTTTCTCCCTTCTTTCCCCTTTCCCCCCCTTCCCAGTATTAAGCTTGTGAGCAGCACTTGCTTCTCACAGCTCTCCCTTTTTAGTATCCCTCCCCCACCTTAGAGTTCCTCCCCCTATCTTACCCCTTTCCCTCCCAGTTCCCGTATTCCCTTCCGCTTAGCTTATTCCTTCCCTTTCCACTTTTCCCTTCTCAGTTTTCAATGAGGTGGGAGAAGTTTTACCATAGATTGAATATGTCTTCAGATTTTTCACTTAAAGCCAATTCTGAAGGCAGTTAGATACCCACTATATTCATCCCCCTCCATTCTTTCTCTCAGATATAATAGGTTTCCTATGCCTCTTCATGAGATGTACTGCCCCCACTTTACCCTTTTTCTGATACAATGTCCTTTCCACATCAATTTCTAGAACAAGGTATACATGTATTCTTTATACATCTATATAGTCAAAATATAGTTCCCAAGATTAATCTTTACCTTTTTAGATTTCTCTTGAGTTCTATATTTGTAGATCAAACTTTTTCTTAAGTTCTGGTTTTTTCATCAGAAATAGATGAAATTCGCTTACTTCGTTAAATGTCCATCTTCTTCCCTGGAAAAAGATGCTCATTCTCGCTGGGTAAGTTATTTTTGGTTGCATACCAAGTTCCTTAGCCTTTCAGAATATCATATTCCAGGCCCTTCGATCTTTTAATGTGGATGCTGCCAGATCCTGGGTGATCCTTATTGTGGCTCCTTGATACTTGAATTGGGTTTTTCTAGCCGCTTGCAATATTTTTTCCTTCATCTGAGGGTTCTGGCATTTGGCCACTATATTCCTTGGTGTTTTGATTTTAGGATCCCTTTCAGTGGGTGATCGATGAATCCTTTCAATGTTTATTTTTTCCTCTGTTCCTATAACTTCTGGGCAGTTCTCTTTGATAATTTCCTGGAAAATAGTGTCCAGGCTCTTTTTTTCATCATGTTTTTCTGGGAGTCCAATGATTCTCAGATTGTCTCTCCTGGATCTGTTTTCCAGGTCTGTTGTCTTCCCCAGAAGGTATTTCACATTTTTCTCCATTGTTTGATTTTTTTGGATTTGCTTGACTGATTCTTCTTGTCTCCTCGAGTCATTCAATTCCACTTGTTCAAGTCTGATTTTCAGTGAAGTGTTCTCTTCACTCACTTTTTTAAAATCTTTTTCTAATTGTCCAATTGAGTTCTTTTGTTCTGTGGAATTTTTTTCCATTTCGCCAATTTTGTTTTCCAGTTCACCAATCCTATTTTTCAAGGATTTTACTTCTTTATCCACTCTCTCTTTAACTTTCTCCAGGCTCTTTTGCCAAGCCTCCCTCTCCTTTTCCCAAGCTTCTCTCTCCTTTTGCCAAGCCTCACTCTGCTTTCCCCATTTTTCTTCTAGCTCCCTTGTGAGAGCCTTTTTAATCACTTCTATGAGGTTCATCTGTGCTGAGGAACAGATGATCTCCTCTTTTGGGGATTCACCTGGGGACTGCCTGTTTTTAGTCTCCTCAGGATTTAGAGTCTGCTCTCTATCTGTGTAGAAGCTGTCAAGGGTTAAAGTCCTCTTCAGCTTCTTGCTCATTCTGTCTATTAATCAGAGACAAACTAGCAAAGAAAAACAGAAAAAACTGGAGTCTTTCTTTGGGGGAGGGGTTGGGTATGTTATCGAGCTTCCTCTACAGACTGCAGGGGGCAGCAGTGAGGCACTAGCAGGACTATGCTGCGCCTGCGCTCTGAGATCCCAGAGCGTGCTGAATCACTGTGGGGGGGGAAAGGGGAGGCGGCCAGGTCCTGAGAGACTCCAGCTGTTTGGGGTTGTATTCTTCAGCCCCGGTGTTTTTAGCTTCTCTGCTGGGCTGCTGACTTGCTGCTGGAGCAAAGTATCCAAACCTGTAGCGAAGCTCTCCCCGCAGAGATGGCTGCGATCACTCTCCACCCCCTCTCCCGTCTGCCCCCGTGCTCTCACTGCTGCTGCCCTCAGCCTGCGCCCGATCTAAAACCGTCCCAGCCCTCCAGTAAAGACAGACCTTTCTTGGCGGATCTCAAGGATGGCTTCTCTTGGTAACTATATGTGGGTTTTTTTCAGTCAAGCATTGATTCAGAGGCTTGTAATGAAGTGGATAGTGAGAGAAAGCGCGGAGCTTATGCAGCTGTGAGCCTCCTCTCCGCCATCTTAACCGGAAGTCGAGAATGCCAAGAATTATAAGTTAATTATTTATCTTAAACATTCGACTCCTGCGCATTGCTCCTGATAGCTTTCCTCCTAGAATTGTCATGATGCTTGAACAAAAGAATGATTATAAAGCACTTAGCACAGTGCTTGGCACATAGTAAACACTATATAAATGTTCTTGATTGTTATCGTTATTGATGGCAGGGCAAGACAACAAGCAATTTTTATGAATTTACTATCTGGTAAGTAATGTTTTAAGCCCCAGAAATACAAAAAGAAATAAAAAGAAAGTCATTGAGTTTTCTTCTAATGGATAAAATTTCAGTTATAAAATATGTATAGTAATACTTTAAGGCATTAATTATATTATATATTATTATTATTATCACTTTTTTAAAAAATTAATTAACCTTTTTATTTTGATTCTGATATTTTTCAGTTCTCTGATTCCAGGTAGGTTACTTCTTTCTTGGATTCAATTTATTCACCTATAAAGGGAAGATATTGGACTAAATTATCACTGAGGTATTTTCTAGGATTATGCCTACAATCCCACGATACCATAAGCTAGTTATGAAATTATATTGTCACCTACTTCATATATTTCTGTCATAGTTTGAGACAATTCATTTCCTTTAAAATCCATTTAAATTGTATCTGTAGCATTCACCTATTTTACCAGTTTACCCAGTAAAGGAAATGTTTCTTCTGAATTTCTGAAGTTATTATGGTCTTTGCAATCACAGCTTTTCCTTCTGCATGTTCATTAAATATTTCTTTAATAATCAGTTATATTCTTCTCTACCTACTCCTCCCCAGAGTAAGTTTTGCTTACTGGGCTATCATTTTCAGATTTTATCCTCTAATCTTTTTAGATATTTGGAATAAAATTTTCTCTTTCTCATTTTATGGCAATGTCTCCTTCTTCAAAATCTTTCAAGTACTATAAATAACAATTTTACAATAACATGCTATCATTATGCTCCTCTGTATTAGGATTTTAAAGTTCCTCTTATGTACTAAGCCCTATGCTAAGTGCTGGGAATAAGAACAGTAAAGGGGAGGAAAAGACAGTGCCTAATTTTTTAAGGAGCTTATAGTATAAAGGAACATATTAAAAAGACTTAACTTATCTAGAAGAAGTTAGATTTTTTTTTTTTTTTTTTACCATTTACTGAACTCTTTAGGATATCAACTCTGTCAGCCACATTTATTTTCTCTTTTTTAATGCAAAGATTCTTCTTCTAGGCAGAGAAGAGGCAAAATAAAAATCAAGAATAACTTTTTCTTCTATCTTTTGCCAGTAAGCATTGATCCAGGCCTCCAAAGCAGCAGTCCTGTCTTTTCTTTGACTCTTAGCAATGTAACCTATTACAGTGTCTGGAACTTAAAATAAAGGCTTGTGGAATGTCATTGCTTTGAATTGAAGAATGTTATTGCCTAGAATCTAACATTAAATTATAATAGAGCTCATATATGTATAAGTATTAGTATAAATAAAATATATAAATATACATATATATGTGCATAGATGAAATACATTCTTATCCACAATATATGCATATAATATATATATACACACCCACCCACACACACACACACACACACACACACACACACACATATATATATGTGTGTGTGTGTGTGTGTGTGTGTGTGTGTGTTTGTGTGTGTGTATGTGTGTGTGTATACAAACCCACACTTAATCTTGGAAAGACCTCTTATCCACAATATATATATGTGTGTGTGTGTGTGTGTGTGTGTGTGTGTGTGTGTGTGTGTATACAAACCCACACTTAATCTTGGAAAGACCTCTTATCCACTATATATATGTGTGTGTGTGTGTGTGTGTGTGTGTGTGTGTGTGTGTGTACAAGCCCACACTTAATCTTGGAAAGACCTGACAAATAGATAATGAATTGTTTCCATAATAAAGAGGAAAAAAGAAAAGACACTGAATTGTCTTTGGGGAATACCATCTTCTTTTAATGGATCTATGCTTTTCTTTGCAATAAAATATAATCTTTGAAAATATCAGTATTCCTGCTGCATTCTTTTATGCTGGGAACTATGAAACATAGAAGTCCCTAAATATTAGAAATTGAGATTCACCTAAAAGGCACTGGAGAGAGATATATAGTGGTTCAGTCAAGTCCCAACATGTTATGAATTAAGGAATGTGGAAAAAAGCAGAATAACTAATGCTATTAAAATATGTGTGTATGAAGAGGAATACAGGCTGATAATATGTTGACAGTGAAGAATAATAGTGACAAAGTTGTATTCCATTAGTATCTTCTTGATGACAAGAAAACCCAGAGATGAGTCAGCCCATTGGCTGAGACACTTGCATGGAAACTTTAAGATAACATAAACAAAAATCTCACATATTGGACCTAGGAAAGAAGAGGTCAACTCATTCTTGCACTCATGCTCATCTGACCCAGGTAGTGTACTGGACTTGGAATCAAGAAGACCTGAATTCAAATTCATTTTTAGACACTATTGGCTGTGTGACTGAACAAGTTACTTAACCTACCTTAGGTGCCACATTTTTTCAATGTCCCTCCTAAAATGCAAAGCCAAGAAATTAATATTGTATTCCAATAATCAATAGTATCAACTATCTCCCGGAGTTGTTGTTAAGTTAAAATGAGATGCTATTTGCATTTCTTAAAATTCATATAGATGCTAATTATTGGTATTTTTCAGGTTTTGTTCAAATGTCCAATTATGTTTATAAATACTGAACTAATAGAATATTATAAAGTCAAGTACTCTGAAAGTTAATTTGTAGATTATTACCTTCTTTATCCTTCTCAGCAAACATTTATTAGTATTTACTAGTTGTATGGGGAGAGTCCTTGTAATCTTCACTATGGAGGGTATAAATTATTGAATATAAACTTCTTATGGTCAGGACTGTCTAGCTTTGGAGTTTGTTAATACTTTACATAGTACCTAGAACATACTGATAAATTCTCATTAATTACTTAGGGTAGCATTAAGTTTCTGCCCTTCTGGAACTTTTTTAATTGAAGGATCCACGATCTATAACTAAAGAACAAGTAATATGTTAGGAAAAACAAGCTAACTAAATAAAAATTCCTCAAGGTTCATATAAAATGTTCATTCTTTTATTAGACTTTCTTAAAAAGCAGAATAGGATTTCATTTAAAATCCTTAAGAGAGTGAACAAACTTTCCCTGATAATGTCATTATATTGTCTAATCCCAGATTTAACATGTGGGAATAACATAAAGAAAACTAAGTTAATTATTCTTATCTTTTAAACCAAAATTCAAACCTATGGAGATTTCCTAGTGTGTGATCCATAAAGTAAAATCCCTACATTATTTTTGAAAAATATTTCTTGATTTTAAGAATTTTGGAGACTAATGAAAACTTAAGCCCAAATCAACAATTAATAACCTCATTTTGGTTAATATTTCAGTTTATTTAACCTGTAATCTCTCAGTGCCCTAATGAGAAGGTCACAAGACATGGAAGTTTTAAGAGGTTGATTGGAAGCCAATAATACAAAGCATTTTACCTGAGTAGAAGAATAGATTGAATCCAAGGTAGCTGAGAAATAAAAAGAAATTCAATTTATTTTTGGACAACTCTGGTTATTACAAGGATTTTACTTATATTGAACTTTGAACTCTATCTCTATGTTATTTTCATATATTAGATCTAGCTGTGTAGCTAGAGAACCACATAAAAAATCCATTTCTTCTTTAAAGCAACATTTCCCTAGGAAAAAGGTCTTCTCATTGCCATCCTAAACATTCTAATTTTTTTCAGCTTTTTTTTTTTGACATAACATGTTATACACACTTCTCTCCAACTTGCTCAGTCTCTCAGATATTTTTTCAATGTCCCTCCTAAAATACAAAGCCAAGAAATCAATATTATATTCCAAATATATTCTAACATCATTCAGTATGAGATACAATAATAGCAGTATGAATTTAAACTAAAACATCTTTTTTTTTGATGGTCTCATATCACATAATTAAATCAACTTAAATTTGTGATTAAAACTACATGGTCAGTCATTCTCCTCTATTCTATAGTTCTGTCCAATTACTATTAAAACCTAAATTCAGGACTACATTCATCTACAAATTATTTCATTAACTTTGTTAAAATGATAACTCACTGTGGTATATTTATTAGATTCTCAAAGTTTTTGCCAAGTCAGTGAAAGCTCTTACAGTGTTTACTAAATTCAAAGAGTTTTGAATATAGGATTGATGAAAGGCTGTATGTCTCATTGTCCAAAGACCAAACTAGTTGAATTTTAAAAGCCACCTTACTAGAAAATTACTCTCAAGATAATGGAA
This sequence comes from Antechinus flavipes, assembly GCF_016432865.1. NCBI lineage: Eukaryota > Metazoa > Chordata > Mammalia > Dasyuromorphia > Dasyuridae > Antechinus > Antechinus flavipes. The sequence continues at coordinate 96,834,185 of NC_067402.1, read as the reverse complement.
TTTGTATTGAACAATATCTTGAGATCACTGTCTATTAAGTTAGCAGAGGCCGCAGTAAATGTAAGTGAAGAGATTATTTAAATTAATGAAATAAGTTCTTAAAGTATTAATGACATTTTATTGCATTGAACTTTATCAATAGTTTATGGTTTACTATGAATGAATTTACAATATCATTTACTTACTGTTGATTCATACGGAACAAATACTAAAATGAAAAAAAAAAATGAAGGGGGAACTGAATATCTCCTAATTCACAATTTTGCCTTAAGACAGCCTCAATTCTAGTATAGAATCGAGCACCTTCTGAGTACTGTTTTATATTAAATGCATTTCTGTCCCCAGTACTTGCTAAAATATTGGGGACTTAATAAATTATTTCTTGATTGAGTGTTTAATATCTTTCATGTTTCTTTCACAATGATCTCCAAATATTTACTTACCTCTTATTTAAGACTAGTTAGATGACCATAACTATTTTTCTCCCTTTTTTAGGAAGTTAGGGAGTCCTGACTACATTGATTTTTGTTATTGAGTCGTTTTAGTTGTCTGACTTCCCATAACCCAATTTGGAGTTTTCTTGGCAGAGATGCTTTAATGGTTTGCTATTTCCTTCACCAGATAATTTTACAGGCAAACAATGTTATGTGACTTGGCCAGGGTCACTCAGAGTGTATCATTTGAACTCAGATCTTCACAATTTCAGGTTTCGTACTCTATCCTTTACACCACCTAGTTGCCCTCTTAGTGCTCTTTACGCAGACTTATAGAGTCTCATAGTTCCCCTGTAACTATCTTCCACATCCCTATATTGACAATTTTTATCACTGAGGAATCTTTCTCTATCCACTAAAACTGTGGAACTTTACTTTTTTTGGTTGAATGCAACTTGCAACACTACAATTGCAACAAAAAAAGAAACCTGATTCTTAGGATCAAATTACGCATAACTCAGAGGATTGATGAAAACACTCATTTTAAGTTGTCATTTTCAGATCTTTTCATTCAGCAGTATCTTTAATTACTGGCCCTGTATTCCAAAGCGATCATAAAAAAGGAAGAAGGACCTACTCGTGCAAAAATGTCTATGGCTGCCCTTTTTGTAATGGCTAGAAACTGGAAACTGAGTGGATGCCCATCAGTTGGGGAATGGCTGAATAAGTTATGGCAGAATGTTATTATTCTGTAAGAAACGAGAAGCAGGATGATTTTAGAGAGACTTGGAGAGACTTACATGAACTGATGCTCAATGAAGTAAGGAGAACTGGGAAATCATTGTACACAGCAACAACAAGATTATGTGATGATCTATTCTGATGGGTGTGGCTCTTTTCAGCAATGAAGTGATTCAGGCGGATTCCAGGGGTCTTGTGATGGGGATCTGCACCCAGGAAATTGGAACTGAAAGCGGATCACAACAGTATTTTCACCTTTGTGTTGTTGTTTGTTTGATTTTTGTTTTCTTTCTTATTTTTCCCTTTTTGAACTGATAATTCTTATGTAGCATGATAATAGTAGATATATCTATATATATATGAATTGCACATTTAACATATATTGGATTACTTGACCTTGAGAGGAGGAGGTAGGGGGAAAAGATGGAAAAAATTTGGAATACAAGGTTTTGCAAGGATGAATGCTGAAAACTATATTTTTATATATTTTGAAAATAATAAAAAGATGTTATTTTCAGGTGGGAATATTTATTTGCAATGTACTTATAAACTAAGGATTGTACAAGGCAAAAAACAACTTGGACAAATCATAACACTTTGCTGTTTACTTTGATTATAGAATGATTTATATAAGAGGTCACCTATTTATTTCTTATCTCTTTAGGTAATGACTGATTCTATATTTTTTTATTCTTTACATCCTGCTTTAGAACACTTATTTAATACTTATTTTAGGTCTCTTGGTATTCATCTTCCTTTCCAATTTTAGTAACTTTCCATTTCATTTAACTTAATTTTTCTTCTGTATGAAATCTTCAGTAGTTTTAATTGTTTTTCATTGTAATTCCTCTACCACTTATTTTCTGATTCCTTACCCTTTGAAGATATTTTTTCTAGGGATAAATCTAAATTCTGCCTCAATTTTTTTCTTATGTTTAAGAATTCATTTTCTTCCTCCTTGTCACTTCCCATCAGAGACTTTTGGGGAAATGAAACTGGTTCTAGCTAGATTGTTTCTTTTAGACTTGGTTCAATCCTACATGCTAGAACCATACCTTCATTCCTTTCACTTTTTTTCCCTTAGTTTTCTGATGAGATTAAATCTGTATCTGCCACTTTGGTATTACTTTTTAAAAGGATCGAGATAAGGCAGCTCTATTTTCTGTATAGACTTCATATCATGTTGTAATTTAAAAAGCTGTAATATGTGCAGCAGTGCCAGTCAGAACTATCTCAGTAGAGGGGCTAAGCCAAGTGAAGGGCAATGAACAGGCTTCCAACCCATAAATGAGTTAGGACGATGTCTTACCAAATTCCTCTGTTGGAATGCTTATATGGGAATCCAGTGGTCATGAAGGTGGCTGGAGCATTGGTGTGTAGCACTTAGGGCTGGGTCAGTCATTGAAGACATCAAGGTCATCTACTGAATCCTGGGTCATCATCAGTCATCTTGATTTCTGTGTTGCTGATGGACTTTGATGACTCTATTACAAAAGAGTGAGACTGGAGACTGTGCAACACAGTCTCATGTAACAATTCACATTCCCAAGTCAAGTCATGACTTTATGATGTTACTGGTCATTTTTAAAAACAGAAGACAAAAACAACAATAATATCACCTTGTGGCCATCCTGGAAAGTGACCACAATCTACTTTCTCATTTTCCCTTTCTTCTTCTATTTTCACTTCAAATGTCTGGGCAGAATCAGTTTCTACCAATTGTATCAATAGAATTTGTATGGAGGACAGGAGTATTTTTGCTTCTTTGTTATATTTTAAAATTATTTTGGCAGAGATCTTCCTTCTTTCTATCCAAAGTATTTATATTATTGAATAATTTGGGTAAAAAAGATTCCAAATATTCAAGGTCCATATGGCTATTTGTGAACAATAACATTTACTAAGAGAAGTTGTTTAAACATTTCCATTTTTTTTAAAGAAAGCATAATTTTATAGTAACATATATACCTTTAAACTACAATGAGAGAATGATAAAATGTTCTAGTGATGAATTTAGAAAAGTCCTTGAAAACTGAACAACAGCACTAATTTCTATTCCTACTAAAATGCCATTTTTCCCTGTAGTATGTATATATTTGTTAATCTAGACTTATATTTATGGATTGGATTTCCTTTAATCAAAAGTTCAATTCCCATTATAAAGTTAGATGAGTTTTTTTTTTAATATATTATAAAAACATTTTATTGGCATAGAGCCCAGATTTTTAAAGAACAAGATAATGTGCAAAAAAACAAAAAAAACATGTGAGAACATGTGGGAGTGTTATTATACTTTAATATAACAGGGAGGCTTTGTGTATATTCATTCTATCGATATTTTTACATATTTTCTCACATACATAACAATACCAAAAATATAATAGGAAAATATCCAAGTGAAAATTTTTGATAAGACTTTAGGTCAAAGGAATGAACATTAGAAAAGTTGACTAAAAATTGAATTCTCTGTCTGTTCATCTGTCTCTCCATTCCCCTCCCTACATATATAGGAAATGCAGAGCAATGAATAAAGTCAACCATTATATATTAAATAACGAGTTGCTCACCTATTTTTATTTCTAATCACCAATAGTAGGTTTAAGTAATTATTATGGGAACTCCTTAAAGGCTTTAAAGCATGAAAAAGAAGTAATGGAAATAGGTGGAGTAAGAGGAGGAGGAAGAAAAAAAACAGGCATTTGGAGAACAGTAATGTAGGAGGAAAAGATCAAGTATTATCCAATACAATGGGGAAAAAACAACAACAACAAGAAGTCAAAGTACCTGGCAAGCATAGTTCCAGCCCTTCTTAAATATATAATCAAGGAAACTGAGGGTTAAAGATGTCAAATGACTTGTCTAAGTCACAGAGCTTCTAAGGAGATGTCATTTAACTAAGTATCCTGGCTCTAAGGGCAGTGTATCATAAACATGAAAATAGAATCATTAATGTGGAAGGGAATGAGAGTGTTGAGGGTAAAGATAGATTAAGAGAAACATGCCTAAAAATCTTAGTGCCTTCATAAAAAGTTCCAAATATCAATTTAATCTACAATAAAGAATGTTCCCATATTTGTTTTCTTGTGTTTATCTAACAAAAATGCAATATTAATGTGAAAAGATAATATGACTATAAAATTGTCAGCATAGAATTTTATGCTCAATCAGAATTGAAAAATATATTAAAAAATAATTTAGTCCTTCAGGAATCTTTAGGAGTTGTTCTTCTTAAAAAGTAACATACAAAATGTATTAACTAGTACTGAATAACCATTATCCTTTGCTATATCATAACCAGAATCTGGTGGAATTAAATGGAAATGAATACATCACAAGGAAGAGTATGATGATTTATAGTGTTTAGATTCTTCTTAAGTAGGAAAGATAACATGTAATATGAGGGGGGAAGCTAATCTTAATAACAAATCACTTTCTTAAACTTTAACTGTCATTTTTTGAACATGAAAATAATACTGAAAATGTATTTGGATTTTTTCCATTGAAATACAACAGGTATGTATTTGTCATTTTCAAGATCATTTCTTGTATCATCCCCCATTAAAATACACAGTAAAACTTCGCTTATAATTTGCCAATTCTATAACAGAACTTATATGGATTAACATCATTATATACTGTACATTAAATTATGTAATATATACATATATTACATATATTATATTATGATTTTATTAATAGAAAATCTATAAGATTATTATCAATTTATTTTATCAATATATCAATCTTGTATTATTATCAATTTATGTAACAATAGTTCATATGTTCTTGTAGAGAAGGGAAGTGGATAGAATAATAGCTTTAAAGTCAGAATGAATTGGGTTTAAATTTGACTTTGACATGAATTTATTCTGTTGCACTGGGCACTACCAATGATATCTCCCTGTAGATAAATGTTTTTAATCTGATGACTATAATAATAGCACTCATTTATTTGGTGAGAGATTGGATGTAAAGGTCTTCCTTCTGATACACGTTTTTCTGTGTAACTAGAAAAGTTGTTTAACTTTTCTGTGCCCTAAACCCTGATATTATACATTACCAACTAAATATGGAACTGCATTTATAAAGGCAGTTTCTTCACTAGAAATTTCCTTGTGAGAACAAAATCATCTAATTCTTAACTTTAATTTATTTGATATTTTTATTTTTAAAAATCCTTTATAAATACCATCTCTCTCAATTCCTACAATAACTTTGTGAGTGAGATTTTCTTTTGTTCCCCATTTTACCAATAAAGAAACATTAATAGATACTAGGTGATTTGCTCAAGGTCACACATAAATGTCTGAGCTAAGATGCTAAACCATGTCTTTCTGATTCCAAGAACTGTCTTTTTATAATGATTCTAGGTTGATTTTGAATAAGTCATCGAATCTCCTCTAGCATTCATTTCCTCACCAATAGCATGTAGTAAGACTAAGTCATTTTTATGTTCCTTCTAATTCAAGAATTTCATGATTTTTTTTATTAAACATAAGTTTCAATTGATGTCTTTTTTTAACATCACCATATTTTCTCCAAATATCTTTCCTTCTCTTTGTCCCCATTTTTTTTTGAGAGCCATCCAATATATGCTAATTTTTAAAAAGAATACAATAAATAAAGAGAAGAAAAAAAAAATCAGGATAGCCAATCAATACATTGAAAGAGTCTGAAAACATATGCAACCGGTGAACCTTCCATCTCTGAAAAAGATGGACTGGGAACATCTTCTCATGTTCTTCTTTTGAGCCATGTTTGTTTTAATTTTGTAACATTTATTTTTTATCATTTGTGCATTTGTTTAGTGTATTGTTACTCCATTTACATTGTTATATATAGTTTCCATCTTTTATTATATTTGCCATTTTGTGGAGTATGACATGAAACCTCAGTGTTCCTTTGATTTTGGATTACTCAGTAATCATTCATGTGGTTAATACTTCTCAATTATTCTTTTGAGAATTGTTTGTTTATATCTTTTGATCTCTATGTATTGAGAAAACAACTGGTAAATATATGCTATTTACATAGTTTGAATGCCAAACCTTTATTAAATAAATTTGATAAAAATATTTTTCCTATTTGATTTTTTCCCTATTTGTCATAAGAATATTTTTTTCTGTGCAGAATTTTTTAGTTTCGTACAAAGTTAATTTTATTTTATAATTTCTTCCCTCTTTGTTTGGTTATTCTCATAACTGTGAGGAGTATATGATCTGCTCCCCTTTTAATTAGCATAAATTTTAATATTAAGGTTATGTATAACCATTAAGAATTCTATTATTCTCTTTCAACATGTGTTCTTTTATTAATAATCAAATATATCTGAAATTCATTCTTTTGATTTTGTATTTAATAGACAATTCTATTATGTATAATAGACAATTATATTATGTAAATATAGTTTTCAACATTCATTTTTGCAAGATTTTGGGCTTTAAAATTTTTCCCTCACTTTCCAACCTTCATCCCAAAACAGCAAGCAATCCAATGTAGGTTATACATGTACAATCATTTTAAACATATTTCAATATTGGTAATGCTGTTCAGCTCTAATTGATTGGCATTCCCTAAATATTTAATTCCCAGCTACCACAAAAATAACTGCTATAAATAATTTTGCTGATGTGAGTTCTATTTAGTTTTTAAACATTTTCATTTAACATTTCCCCCTTACATATAAAGTTATTTTAACTTAAATTTAAAAAATTTCCTCCTTCCCCACATCCCTCAATTGATAGTGCAAAAAATTTGATATAGGTTATAAATAAATAAAAATAAAAATATAAAAATAGTTATAAATATAAATAAATAAATAGTCATGCAAAACATTTCCATAATAGTCATGTTGCCCAAAAAATGTCAAAAAGCCCTCAAGAAAAAATAAAGTAAAATTAAATATGTTTTTATCTGTATTTAGATATGAACAATTCTTTCTCTGAGTATATATAACATTTTTCGTCATAAGTCCTTCAGAATTGTCTTGGATCATTGTATTGCTGAGAAGAGTTATGTCATTCCCAAATGATCATCTTGCAGTATTTCTATTACTTTCTAAATGGAAAATTTCACTTTCCATAAGCTCATGGGAGTCTTTCTAGGTATTTCTGAGAGCATCTTGCTCATTATTTTTATAACATAATAGTATTCTATCATAACTACATACCACAATTTAATGAGCCATTCTTCAGTGGGAATCCTTTCAATTCCCACTTCTTTACATTCAGAAAAAAACTTATATTTTTATGTATGGTAATTCTTTTTCATTTTTTATGATTTTTTTTGGTATACAATCCTAATATTTGTATTGCTGAATCAAAAGATATACACAGTTTTAATAAAAAAGAGCTTTATCATCATAATTCCAAATTGTTCTGCAAAATGATTTGGATCAGTTCACAGCTTCACCAATAGTTCATTAGTGTTACAATTTTCCTACATTTTTTACAACATTTATCACTTTCATTATCTACCATATTAATTAATCTGAGAGGCATGAGGTGATTGTTCAAAGTTGTTTTAATTTCCATTTTTAAATGCTAGTGATTTAGAGTATTTTTCATATGATTGTTAATAACTAATTTCTTCATCTGAAATCTGCATGTTCATATTCTTTGACTTTTTATCAATTGGGGAATGCTTTATATTAAAAATTCGATTCAATTCTTTCTATTTAAATGAGGACTTTATCAGAAACACTAGGTAAAAAAAAATTGTTTCCCATCTTTCTTCTTTCTTTCTAATTTTCCATCTCATTGGTTTTATTTGAGCAAAACTTTTCATTTAATGTAATCAAAGTAATTTATTTTGTATTTTATAATGTTCTCTATTTCTTGTTTGGTTATAAATTACTCCTCCAAAAAATCTGAGAGGTAAACTATTATTTGCCCTCCTAGTTTTTTATATCTTAATATATGTGTTTATATATATAAATCATGTACCTAGTTCAAACTTATTTTGGTATAGCATGTGAAGTGCCTAGTTTCTGCCATACCATTGCCCCAGTTTTTTATCAAATAGCAAGTTCTTATCCTAGGAGCTGGAGTCTTTGGGTTTATCAAACAGTAGATTACTATAGTGATTTGCTAGTATATATTGTGTACCTAACCTATTCCCATTGATCCACCACATTTCTTAGTTGGTATCAAATAGTTTTGATGACTGCATCTTTATACTATAGTTTTAGATCTAATAAGCTAGACCACCTATCTTTTCATTTTTTCATTAATTCTCTTGATATTCTTGACCTTTTGTTCTTCTAAATGAATTTTGTTATTGTTTCTATTTTTTATTAATTTGATTGGTATGGCATTGAGCAAGTAGATTAATTTAGTTAGAATTGTTATGTTATTATATTAGCTCTACCTTCCTATGAGCAATTGGCATTTTTCCAATTGCTTCTATATGACTTTACTTGTCTGGAGAATGTTTTGTAAAGAAACATAAACAGGGGACACAATGAGATGGAGATAAATACACAGTTGGCAATCATAACTACGAATGTGAGTGAAATGAAATTATTGTGTATTTCCCTCTAAACTATTTTCTCCATGTACTTTTCCTCTCTCATTTCACCCTGTCCCTCCTCATCAGTGTTTTGCTTCTGATCACCACTTCCCTCAATCTGCCCTTCCTTCTGTCAGTCCCGACTTTTCTTTCCCCTTTTTCTTTCTATTTCTGTCATCCATTCTACCCTCCCATTTATTAGATCATATACATAGAAAGCTATGTATATCAGATTTCCCCTTTGAGCCAACTCAATTGAAAGTGAGGTCCAAACAATGTTTATGTCCTCCCTCTTTTTTCTCTACTGTAATAGGTCTTTTATGCCTCTAAATGTGATGTGGTTTATCCTCTTGTTTCCCTTTTCCTCTTCTAGTTGTACAATGCTTTTTTCACTTCTTAATTTTTTCACATCACATATCATAGTCACCCTCTGTCTAAGTATATTTCTTCTAACTGTCCTAATAGAAATAACATTCTCAAAACTTAGAAGTATAATTGTTAGTGGAGTTAAGAACTGATCCAACTGTCCTGGAGAGCAATATGGAACTATGTCCAAAGGACTATCTAATTGTGCATACATACCCTTTGATCCAGGAGTGTTTCTACGAGGCTTATATCCCAAGGAGATCTTAAAAGAGGGAAAAGGAACCACATGTGTAAAAATGTTTGTGGCGGCCCATTTTGTAGTGGCAAGAAACTGGAGACTGAGTGGGTACCCATCAGTTGGAAAGTGGCTGAATAAGTTATAGTATATGAATATTATGGAATGTTATTGTTGTATAAGAAAGAATCTGGAGGATGAGGTCAGAGAGGCCTGGAGAGACTTACATGAACTGATGCTGAGTGAAGAACTAAAAGGACATTGTATACAGCAACAACAAGATTATGCAACGATCAATCCTGATGGACGTGGTTTTTCTCAAAAGTAAAGTGATTCAGGCCAATTCCAATGGTCTTGTGATGGAGAGAACCATATACACCCAGAGAGAGGACTGTAGGAACTAAGTGTGGACCACAACAGAGTATTTTTATTTTTTTATTGTTTTTGCTTGCATATTGTTTTCTTTCTTATGGTTTTTTCCCATTTCAATCTGACTTTTCTTGTGTAATACGATAATTGTGGAATATCTATAAAAGAATTGCACCTGTCTAATATATATTGGATTACTTGTGGTTTTGCAAAAGTGAAGATTGAGAACTATCTTTGCATATGTTTAGAAATTAAAAAATTTAAATATAAATAAAATAAAATACTTACAGGTATCATCTTCCCATGTTGGGTTTTAAATAGTTTAAACATATTGAATAATATGTTTTTTGTCCTGTCCTCTTTACCTTTTTGTGTTTCTCTTGACTTTTGCATTTGAAGATCAAATTTTCTGTTTAGCTCTGGTCTTTTCATCAGGAGAATTTGAAAGTCCCCTATTTCTTTAAGTATCCATCTTTTCTCTTGAAAGATTTTACTCAGTTTTATTGGGTAGTTAATTCTTGGTTATAATTCAAATTCCTTTGCCATCTGGGATATCATAATGCATGCTTTCATATCCTTTAATGTGTAACCTGCTAAGTCTGTGTAATCCTGACTATGGTTCCTTGATATTTGTGTTGCTTTTTTCTTGTTGCTTTCAGTATTTTCTCCCTGATTGATAATTCTGGAATTTGGTAACAATATTCCTTGGATTTGGGGATTTCTTTCAGCAGGTGATCAATGAATTCTTTCAATGCCTATTTCTCCCTCTGCTTCTAAGATATCATGGTATATGTTCTTTTTGTGTTCTTTTTGTGATTATGTTTTTTCAGGTAGTTTAATAATGCTTAAATTATATCTTCTGGATCTATTTTTGAGATCTGTTGTTTTTCCAATGAGGAATTTTAAACTTTCTTCTATTTTTTTAATTCTTTTGATTTTTTTGGGACTGATTCTTTATGTCTCACAGAGTCAGTAGCTTCCACTTGCAGAATTCTAATTTTTAAGAAATTATTTTCTTCAATTAGCTTTTGGATCTCTTTTTCCTTGGCCAATTCTATTTTATAAGGTAGTGTTTTCCTAAATGTTTGTGCTTCTTTTCCTAAGCTGTCAATTTTTTTTTCACAATTCTACTGCAATTCAATATAGGTTAAACCCAATATGTATAAACATATTTATACAATTATCTTGCTGAAAAAGAGGAATAAGATAAAAAAAAAGAAAATAAATGAGTAAGAAAACAAAATGCAAGCGAACAACAGCAAAAAAAGTTAGAATATTATGTGGTGATCCACATTCAGTTCCTACAGTCCTCTCTCTAGGTGTAGATGGTTCTCTCTTTTTGGGATATAGACCCAATATAAACACTGCTGCATCAAAGGGTATACACAGTTTGATAATTTTTTGAACATAGTTCCCCATTGTTCTCCAGAATGTTTGGATCTCCACAACTCCACCAACAATGTATCAGTGTTCCAGTTTTCCCACATCCCCTCCAACATTCTTTTTGTCTTTTCTTGTCATCTTAGCCAATCTGAGAGGTGGGTAGTGGTATCTCAGAGTTGTTTTAATTTGCATTTCTCTGATCAATAGTGATTTAGAGCACCTTATCATATGATTAGAAATAGTTTTAATTTCTTCATCTGAAAATTGTCTGTTCATATCCTTTGTCTGTAACTAGCTTCTTGTGCTGGTGTTCAGAGGTCTGGTTACTGGCTTACAGCAATGGGGTCTGAGGCAATGTATGCCCCACTGCACTGAGGCGGCCCATCCTTGTCTTACTTGTTGTGCTTAGGGTGTGAGTCTGGCCATTTGTTTCTTGGTTGGCACTGGAGGATTCACAGCTGGTGTGCTGTAACACAGGCCTGCTAAGCCAGTACAAAGGGGCATTGGTTACTTAGCTATGCTGCAGTTAAGACCCTACTGTCTGAGATTCTTGAAGACCAAGGAGATTGTTCTCCTTGATGCACAGAAGAATTTATCTTGAAGTAATAACTTAAATTTAATTTCAAACAAGTAATACAATTAGGTGAGGATCTGTTAAGCCTTTAGACTCTTCTATATTCCAAAGATATGAAAAATTAAAAAATGAGGTCTACTCCTTGTCCTCATCTTCTATGGAACTAAAATGTTCACAGAGATAAGTAAACCAGTCGGTCATCTAACAAGCATTTATTAAATGCCTATTGCTTATCAAACAATAGGAAAACAAATGAAAAAATGAAGTATTCTGTGACTTTAAGTAGCTTAAAGATATAAGGTTTTCTAAATTTAAGAAAATATGTAAGATAAACAAGAGTCAGTATCAAAAATGAACCTTTGTTTTCTAGTTCATAAGGAGAAATTTCATATAGGGCATAATGTTCATATAAAACTGTTAATAAAATCAAGTCTAAATACAAGGAACATAACAAAGAAATTTAATGAGAGAGCATTTACAATTGGAAGATCAAATGGCCTACAAGATATTAGATTCTTCATTCAAAAATAACAGTGTCCTACAAATCTAAAAAAGGGGGCATTATACAAGAATTATGGAAACGTCAACTGAACTGCATCAGGAGACCATTGGATTCTCCTTGATTGGAAGTCTTAAGGAAAAGTCTGAGGGAATACTTGTTAGGTTTCCTGTAGAAAGAATTTCAAATGTGATATAGGTTAGATAATTAATAAAGTTTCTTTCAAAGCTAAATTTCTGTTATTTTTATATTTTGAAAAACTTTCTAAATATTTAAGTTGGAAAAGGGGGAGCTTTTGTTATTCTACCCTTCTTTCCTCTAATTCCAGTCAGATTAGATTGAGCTCAGTGAATCAAGTGAACTTCATTGTGGGCTCATATTTTTGTTGTTTTTAAAAAGGGTACATTATGTTTGATTGAAAATTCCTTTATGCCATTGAAAAATGTGGTTGTATGTCACCTGTACCTTCTTAACTTAGAAAATAAAAAGACAGTGTTATCCTCAATTCTGAGAACTGAAAGTTATTTTAGTCAATTCATTTCTCTTTCTGACTGAGTAGAGAAGCACAAATTTATTGGCTTTGCTCTCTATTACTTGCATGTCTTGTTTTCTGGAAAATGAAGCAGCAATGATATTTAGAAAAGTCTTCCTTCTATGGGAACCAAGGCAAATGGAAGAATGCTAAGCTTATGGACAAAGAAGTGACTAGTATACTTGTACTCTTTCTCTGTCTTTGCTCTGTCTCTGTCTCTGTTCATCTCATGCATTGGCTTCATAAAAATAATTTTGGAAAAATTATGTATCTTACATTTTTGGGATTGTCTTTAAAGATTTAAATATATTTTATAGGAATCCTCTATGAAGGTAGAAATTTCTCCTGATAATCAAAGTGCTCCCTTAAATAATTCATGTTTTCTCTCTCCCTCCCTCCTTTCTTCTCTCTCTCTCTGTCCATCTTTTTTCCTCCCTCCTTACTTCTTTCTTTTTTTCCCTCTTTTTCTTCCCCCCTTTTCTCTCATCCTCTCTGTCTCTCTCCCCCCACTCTCTTTCTCCCTTATTTTTTTACTTAATGGTTTCACCTTACTATATACTTCCTTGGGCATTGTAAATAAAGATCCTCAGACAAAAATATTTTTCTTCAACTTATTTGCAGTAGTCTTGTTGAAAGCTATCATGTAGCTTGTACATATATTTTTTCTTCTCTAGGCTGAGCACCCCCAGATCATTCAGCAAATTTTATTATGGTGGCGTCTCAAGGCCCTTCCTTATCTTGGTTAACTTTTTTACCCTTTCCAGCTTGTCAATAAAGAGAAAGTATAGGAAATGCCTAAGATAAACATTGCATAGTTTGCAGTTTTGCCTACGGCTGGCAGCTAATATATTTATTGCTCTATCATGAGGAGGCAGGTCTTAAAGGTTTGTCTTAAGAATTTCAACAGTGTTGTATGTTATTTCATGGAGGTATAGTAATCTCTGGGAAGAATTTTAGGTAAGGCATTCTCTCCTTGAGAGGGGAAATTTCATTGTCATTTATTCTCTATGTATAGTTTTCAGAATGAAATATAATTTAGCAGACCAGCAGTCTCACAGCAATAATAAGGATTTATAGGTAGAAGGAAGCTAAAAAGAACTTAAACGAAGTTTGCTTAGTTCGTTCTTTAAAACAAACTCAATTCAATTCAATTATTTTTCAGTGCCTATTGTGTACAAGATTCTGTTCTAAACACCAGGAATGCAAAAATTTCTCTAATTTCATGAATTTGAAAGACTATTGAAAATACACATTTCTAAAAGGAGAGACATATTAATGTTCACATTATCCAGTAACAAAATGATTTCCATGGATACCAAATAGCAGAAAATAATTTGACTTATTGAGAACAGTCACTCATGGCGAAACCTGATCTAGAAGGGAGGGGTTGCTTGCTTGTAGCACTCCCACTTTCTGTGTCTGGTGAACTTATTTGATAAATTTCTTGCATCTCAGGGAATACCTTTCACTTTCCAGTTTGACAAATGAATTGAATCTGATGATAAAAATCCAAGACCAAAGAAGGGCAACCAACAACAAGCTTTGGGTCAAGAAATCAAGAAAGAACAATCAAAAACTGACAGCCAGTTGTGAAGGCTAAACTGGATTTCATTTCAGAGTCCTGACCTCACAGCAGAAGAAACAGAATAGGCAGTATATCTGACAGAACTCAGCAATTCTCAGCAATTCCTACTGTTCCAATTCTGCCATCAAATACAGGTCAAATCCTATTGCAAATAACACAACAATCATAAAATACCTGAAGCAAAAAGATATCATGTCTATAGTTGCTTAGTGAAACTGATATTACTTTAACACCGGCTCTTTGGTCTCATTGGTGTGGGTATTTCTTTCAAAGATGTTGATCATAATATGTTGACTACATTTTCATCTTGGACAAATCCTGTCCATGTTTATCCAACATATTGAAATCCTCATCCAGGTCTCTTGATTTTGTGTGAATTCTTGTGAAGCATGCAATGATTAGATTAGTTTTACCCCATTCTTACATAATTAGCCAGCCTTTATGTGCTCAAAAATATCCCTCTTAGAAGACATCTTTTATACTTTTTTAGTCAACTCCTTCTAATTATTTCGTAGCTTATTGAAAACTACTAGAAGTTTCATCATTATCATTTGGATATCCCCCACTTTAATTATTAAGACACTGTGCTATTCAATGACTCCCTGCAACTCAGGGGAATATAAGCCTTCCAAGTGCAAGAACTATTTCATTCTTTTATTTATATCCCAAGATATCAGCACAATAACTCTTATATTTTCAGTGTTTAAGAAATGTTTATTGAATTGGTCTAATGCAGGGTCATTAGTAAAATGTCAATATTAAAAGGTAGTTCTTTGTTTCCAGGTAAATCTCAGATTGATTAAAATAATTTTACTGTATCCCAATGGCAATAAAGACTACTAAAGTCTTCCTGTTCAATTCTGGGCTTAGTTTATTGTCCATTCAGAAACTGTGTCAAACATATTTTTTTTTTTATTGATAAAGAAGCATTGAGTTGCCCAATCAATTGTATGTCAAAAGCCATTCTTCATCCACTTTCATCAGTATAACTGAGTGTTCTGACTCCAAGTCTGATGCACTGTCTGCTTTAGTCACATGTAGAAGCAAATAAGGAGATGGGACTTCAATTCTGTCTGTATATAATAAAATTATAAATTACTATTTAATCTAATGTATCCCTTTCCTGTGTAAGATTGTTTATAAGGTTACACACACACTGCTAAATATTTTTAGCTCTTGTATGTGCGTGTGTGTATATATCATGTCTTTACATCTTAAAATAGATTTATTCTTTTCCCTCACTGAAAAGTTGTTAGCTGTCATTTACTGTTAGTGTGATCACCTTTAGCAACCATTGCTAACTTATCCACTGTTCCCATTTGCTGCTTCTAACCTTTTGTGGGCTAAGAAACTAGATAACCGATCTTGTGGTGTACAAAATTAAATAAAATTATCCCTTCCACATTGTGACTTTCCCAATCATGGTTTCAATATATCACAAATTAGTATAATAAACGTAAGAAATTAAATGGGATTTTTTTTTTTGCTGAGGCAATTGGGGTTAAGTGACTTGCCCAGCCTCACACAACTAGATTTGAATCAGATCCTGCTGACTTCAGGGCTGGTGCTCTATCCACTATGCCATCTAGCTGCCCCAAATGACAATTTTTGAGTAGTAGTGCAGAAGTCACAGATAACATGCAAAGGCCATAGACAATATATGAAAGCCCCAGGATAACACAGGCTTATTACCAAACACTTAACCCAAATTTGAAAAAAAAAATTCTGATTTATGGGGATCAAAAGGAGGACCAAATTTTTTACTCTGATTTTCCAGATCATTGGGATACCATGATCCTAACTCTTGTGATGTGGAAAGAATAATTGTAATACATTCTGAGAGAAGAGGCCCTTCCATGAATAATCTTGAAATTTTTCTAGTAAAGGTTAGTACAATTTTAAAAAATCTGACTTTTGGTCATGATTTGGCTCCTTTCGCTTTCTTTATAAATGACAATCTCAAATTTAAATTAAGACATCTATCAAACCTCAAAAAATATTCTTCTTATACTAATCCATTTCTACTATATTTCTTTATATTTTGCTCATTGTTAAAATAAATTCGTTCTATTGGGGCATCCTAACTTGTTATAGGACAAATTATCCTTAGACCAAGTCTCTCTCCTTCTAAAAAGAAAGCCATTTCGTTATCTTATAAAAATATGCTCCCATAGAAAATTTTCCATTCTCAATGAACAGTTCCAGAAATGTCTTGCTATGGTTGTCTAATCTGTTGGGAATTGATATTGTCTTCTGCTTCATCACGTAATAAATTATTTTATCTTGTCTTATATTTATAGATTTATGAGGTCTTTCCCTTCATCTGGAAGTCACTTTACCTTCTGTTATTAATTTCTTGCCTGTTAATTTATCAGCATGCTCAAGATCTTTCAGTTATCTTCCTCCTAAGATCTTTGGTAGTTTCTGTCTTTTTTCTTTATTGTTTTTTTTTCTCTCTATAACTCAAATTGACTCCTTCTCCATTAATGAGAGTTTCCCTGAGGGATAGATCTATGAGCTGTCTCCAATTCTTTTCCTGTTGGGAAATTCATAATTCACTATCTTACATTTTTCCTCAGGAGACTTTTAGGGGATATAATTAGAAGGTGAACTCTTTCAGGGTTAGTGGAGAGCTACATAAACCCAGACATGTTTGTCTGACATGTTTGTGGGCATGATTATATACCCCTGCTGCAAGAAGTGTATTGGATGATGAGGGAGATGATGTTAAGTTAGTCTGTTTAAGTTAGGGATTTGTCTTCTAGGATATTAGTTTACTGAGTTTTTTCTTTGTTTATGTTCTTGATATCCTAGTCCATGAAGACAGGTTTGATCACTTTGTCTTTGGTGCATGACTCCTACTTAGAAGAAGTTTGAAAAGCTTTGAAGATTAGGAAAATATATAGTCTTCTGCTGAAGCTTCTATTTTATTCCTAAGGTTTCTACTCCAGTTTCTATACCAGTTATATCATTATGTATAAATTAGCACTCTGATACTTTGATGTTGCTATTTTTTACCACATTGCAATGCTATACAAATGATGCCTTCCTCCCTAACATAGTTAGATTTTAATTATTTTAATTAATTAATTTATTATTATTATTATTATTATTATTTTGCTGAGGCAATTGGGATTAAGTGACTTGCCTAGGGTCACACAGCTAGGAATTGTTAAGCATCTGAAGCCAGATTTGAACTCAGGTCTTCCTGATTCAGGGCTGGTGCTCTATCCACTGTACAATCTAGCTGACTCAACATACTGT
Organism: Antechinus flavipes; assembly: GCF_016432865.1. Taxonomy (NCBI): domain Eukaryota; kingdom Metazoa; phylum Chordata; class Mammalia; order Dasyuromorphia; family Dasyuridae; genus Antechinus; species Antechinus flavipes. The sequence goes on along the minus strand of NC_067402.1, from coordinate 96,816,694 downwards.
TTTTTAAAGAAACAAAATTTTCTGAGTGACTTTGAGCCAGTAACTTCACTATGTGTCTTGGTTGATTTTTTAAAGGTTCATTTCATCCTTAGTCATCTATTAGTCTATGAATGCAGGAATCTGGCTATAATTTAAAATGGTAATGTATAGGGCTATTCACTTATTCTACCTTCATACCATCTTCCCCCACCCCAACTATTTATTTCATTTTAACTAGTAACTATATTCCTAGCTATGCTAAAATGGAAAATATAGAAAAAGCTTTTGCCTTCAAACAGTTGATTCTTTTTGCTTATCATGGGGACTGGTGATGGGATTTGTTCTTACACACTGGAATAGACAGTATGTTTAAAAAGAGAATGGCTTTAACAGATTGAAGTGTGATGAAATAATATTATTAGTATGGAGGATATCTGGTGTGAATATATAAAGATGGGAGAAAACAAAATGAAATCAAGTAATAAGTAATAATTAAGTTTGGCAAAAATACTTTGAAATAAAAAAGTACTAAGTAAGGTTGAAAAATTATTTTATAGGCAATTATACAGCCATTGTGTGTGTGTGTGTGGGGGGGGTCAGGTAGAGCAATACAATAACATTATCAGTAATTTTGTTTGTGATATGCAGAAATTCTAAGAAAAATAAGCTGATTACAAACTTTTATACAATCCATTGTATTTCTCATCTAATAGCTTTTGGGTCTTAATTTCCAAAACTATTGTGTTTTCTATATATTTTGCTTCTCTATTACCAGGTATCATTACCAGAACACTAGGCAATACTTATTATTAATAAAGTACTCAAGAGAAGAGGAATTGGGAGATAATTCTAGCAAATGACATGAAGAATGATTTAAAAGCAGGAAAATATAAGACAAGATAAACATGTGTTATTAAGAATGGAGATCATGAATATAAGTAATATGGTTGGTGAATATGATACCATACAGTGAGTAATTTTAATAAAGGACATGAAGAATTTTAAGAAGGGACATGAGGATTAAATATTAGATGTTTTGACAAATCTCTGATCTCATTTCTGTAGGCAATATACTTAATGATGCAGATTGAAATCCATCCATTCCTTTCAGTCTTGTATACTTCTTGCTTATGAAGTCCTATAAATTGTACAGAGTGGAGTAAGCATTATGTATAAGAGCTCTCTTGTTATGGTATCATAGCTGATCATTACCTCAGTGTGCATTTAGCTCATCTTATAAAAATTTAATATATATTGGATACAATACAAAATATTGAGAATCTGTTAGCAAAAAATGGGTCTTTACCCTGAATAAATAAAAGTATGCGTTTATTCACATAGTTGTGTTTTGGAGTCTCAAATTTGCATTCTTTATTAATGATGATTACTAGCATCTCTTCTCTGACCTGAGCATTTGTTTCTAGATTCTCAAAGGAAAAAAAATTTACAATTTTCTTTGGATTTTCACCCTAAACCCACTATCATCTTATTTCATTCATCCTTTGAATTCCATTTCACCTTCTCCTTCCACCTTCCATTTTTACTACTGCTATCATTTAGTCTATTTTTCATTTAATTTCTGTATGAGTTCGAGATTAATTCTATTACTTTATGGCTTCTCTGATTCCATAGTCTTCCCTTTCCAATCACTGCCAAACTAAATCTAGAATACTATTTTTCTTGTTTTACTATCCACCTCAGAATGTGACTACTCAATATTGCTATCTACAGCCAAGGTCAAACTTCTCTGGTATTTGAGGCCTTTAGAATTTAATGCATCACATAACCTATTTGTGCCGATTCATTTGATTCAATTTCTCAATATTCCACTACATGCATCTTTTGCATTAGGCTAGTTTCAAATATTTTTATTCTGTCTCCCTGTTTAGATTATAATGTCCTTGAGGACAGGTATATCTTATTTTATACTCATTTGTACTCATAATTCTATATATAATAGATGGTATATTTAAAAAACACCTGTTTAACAAGCATCTATTGATTGATTAATTCTGAATAGTAGTGAGCTGATATACATATATATGTATGTATATATATACATATATATGTATATATATAATGGTTATACATAAGTCAACATTACAATTGTATTTAAAAATATTAACACCAAGAGAAATCCAATGTAAATATGAAATTGGACATTTTGGAGTTTAGAATTATAGATTTGAAATTCTTTCACTTTGTAGCTGTTATTATGATTACCCATAGCAACCTGAAAAATTGTTATTGTTATAAAACCAGCAGATTAAACTGTTTTTGAATTGATTTTTTCTACTGGCAGCTAAAAATTGATTTTGCTTAGTGGTCTTAAAAGTTTACGAAAAAGAAACAACAACAATACATTAATCAACAAAAGCACCCTTAAAATGCACCAAAATAGAATTGTTTCTGTATGTCTGAATATTTGCTCTTTATAGAATTTTATCCATGAAACATGCAAATAATACACATTTCATTGTTTTCCAGTGATAAATAATACATTTGAAATTGTATTTATTTAAAGTTAAATTATATATTAGAAGTATTATAAATATCTTCCAGGAGATGTTTGCATTCTGTTGTGTATATACCAAAACAGTTCAAAAGTAAAATAAAACTAGGTAATTATGATTCTTGTGGGCATTTTTTAAATTAAAAAATTAGTTTAGAAATTCAGGAAAACACTGGCTTTAGTTTTACACTGGAAATCAATGAAAGGATAGTTTATTTTTTGCTCTAAAGATTTGGCAGTAAGGTCAGCTCATGGATTGAGGTCATAGAACACAGTCCATTATGGTCCAAATCAATCAATCAGTATTGGTTTAGTACCTATAATGTGCACACTATTCTTATTTAAATAACAATTGCTTTGTATTTTTCAAAATACATACATGATGATGACTGATGATAATGATAGCAAAAGTTACCAGTGTAATAGTGTTTTAAAATTTATAATGTGCTTTACAAGTATCTCATTTTATTCTCTCAACAACCCTGGGAAGTAGAATCTGTCATTACCTCCAGTAACTTGCTCAGGGTTACATAGTATTTTAAGATTAATTTGAACTAAACCTTTCTGATTCTAGACCCAAAATTCCATCCACTGCATCTTTCTCTGGCAAGTATCATTTCTCCTACATCCTCAAGAGTTACAAATTTTACAACCCTTGTCTAAATAAAGATGAAGGTGAATCTCAAAGGAAAAGGATAAAAATTTTGCTTTTCTAGAATGTAATAAGATATCTGTCTCTTGCTTTCTTTGTAACCTGCACTTATTGTATCTTTTTAAAGGGTGAAGTAGAAGAGTGGAATATTAAATAGCAGCAATAGTCTGGACTCTAAAAATTATTTAGTGCTTTAAAGACATGGAAATTGACTTAGTCCACTTTTTGGAGACAATCCAATACTATCACAAATGACAGTACATAAGGAAAGATGAAACAAGGGGTCAAAGATAAGTATGGGATTGGTAATGGTATTTAGGAAAACTAAGAAGGGTTGTAATCTGTTGATATGCTATAGTTCTAAAATTGAGTTTTTAGACATAACTGGGAACGATGCAAGAAAAGTCACAAAGTTATTTCGTCAATTGATTAATTGATCCCCAAACTGAGCAATATCAAAAATAAAAAATGAGGTCTATACATATCAAAAACATAACACAACTTGTGTGTTAGAAAATAAGAACTAGAAAAAATTCTTGTCAGTTCTTCAACATTTATCAGTACCTATACATTCATTTATCATTTACTTAAACCTCTTATTTTCACCTCTTATTTTTTCAGGCACCTATACAATTGCACATATATTGCATAAGATAGTATGCTAGATGTTAGAAATAGGAAGACAAGAGATGAAGTAATTCCTGTTCCCAAGAAGTTTACATGCTACTGAGGAATATAGTATGAATAAAATAATAAAGTTCAAGAATATGTTTAAGTATATGCAGAATAACTTCAAGTAGAAAAAAAGTTATTACAAAGGGAATTACTGAACAAATTGTGATATATGAAGATAACCATATGTTATTGTGTTGTGATAAATAGCGGATGAGAGAGTACTAAATTTAGAATCAGAACTTAAATTTAGAAATTTAAAGCTGAATTAATATTTTTCCTAAGATATTATAGCCTTGGACAAGTCATTTAATACCTATCTACCTCTCTTTTATCATCTAAGAAATGGGAATAATAGTAGCACATACCTAACAGGGTTATTGTGAGGATCAAATAAGACAGTATTTGCAAAGTTCTTTGGAAAAATTTCAGTGATATTTCATCATCAATATCAAGATCAACAGGAATGTAAACTAAATGATCTTCCACCATGAAACTAGAGAGTCTTTCTTATGTCTCCTTTTATTTTTCTATAAAATAGAAATGGTGAAAGCCATACTAATAAATGCAATTTGGGTCTATGATATAGGACATTAAGTAATAAAGCAGTTTTACATACTTTCTAAATATTTTTTCTTTCTAAATATTTATGTCACATATAATTTGATTCGTTTTTGTAAAGTTTGCATTATTTTCAAACTTTGGCCCAAAGTACCATTTCTAGGACCACTGGATCACACTTACATAACAGACAACACTTCTAGTAAACTTGAGACATTCAAAGGTACATTGAGAATTATTAATTACATTAAAATATACTAGTTGGCCATATTGTACAGTATAACTAGCTCTACACTTTCAATCACAGGATCTTTCTGAACTGGTTTTGCTTTTTATTGGTTGTCTGAGCATGGCAAAGTTTCTCCAGGCTTCTGTTTCCTCAATTCATAAATAATAACAAAAATGTTGATATTATACTCAAAGGGTTGTTATAAAGGTAAATGAGATAATGTATTAAAATGCATTATCAATTGTAAAGTGCTATATTAATGAGAGTGAATCATTTGTACTTCTGAAATTTACTAGTTTTGTGACCAGTGAGAAATTATAGAACCTTCCTGAGCCTCAGTTTGCTTATTTGTAAAGATAAATAGTTTTACTATCTGTGCGCAGTGACTAAATAGTATAATAATAATAATAATAAAAAGCCTCATCTTCATCATTTAAATGTGGTCTCAGAAGCTTACTAATTAAATGACCCCGAGCAAGTCACTAAACCCTGTCTGCCTCAGTTTCTTATCCATTAAATGAGTTGGAGAAGGAAATGATAAACCATTCTAGGTATCTTAAGTGAGGTCACAAAGAGTAGGGCATAATTGGAACAACTGAAAAATTACAGACTATGCTTACATGATTGTTGAAGAGATTAAATAATTTAATGTTAAATCATTTTGTAAATTGTAAAATAATATATAAGTATGAAGAAACTATTAGTACTTAGTGATATTATTTGAAACTATTCAGTATAACTGAAGGATTCAAGTTTGAAAAAAAAGAACAAAGAAATTAGTACTGGCTTGCCATTTAATAATTCAGTTCTCTTTTAGAAATTACAGCTTGTAGTGTGGTAAAAATATGTACCATAGGTTGAATTTCATATGTAGTTGCATTACATTTGTAGATAGCTAGAAGCACTGGATAGTTCAAACTTGAATTATTTGTAATAAATTATCTGATCTATACTATTAAAAGTTATACTTTATCTTATGCCCTCCCTTTCCTTCCTTCCTTCCTTCCTTCCTTCCTTCCTTCCTTCCTTCCTTTCTTCCTTCCTTCCTTCCTTCCTTCTTCTCCTCCTCTTCCTTCTTCATCATCTTCTTTCGTTTTCTTTCTATTTTTCTTTCTCATTTTTCTCTCTCTCCCTCTGTGTTTATATGTATGTGTGTGTGTGTATGTGTGTGTGTCTGTATGTATGTTTCTAGTTAAAAGTATTAAAAGTAAATTTTATAAGAACTAAATTTGTCAAAAAGAATAACTAAATTCCTAAGTTAGTCAATATTTTAGGGAATTAGGGAATTTAGGGAATTGCCCAGGGTCATGCAGATAATATATTTTAAGTGTCTGAGGCTGGATTTGAATTCAGGTATCCCTGACATCAAGGCTGGTATTCTATCCACCACATCATCTAGCTGTCACATTAGTCCAGTTCTTAAGGAAGGGATTCATGGTAATGTCTTAGGCTCAATTCTCATTGATATTTTATTTCTAAAGGAGCTATAATATTTTACTTTCAGTTATTAAAGTGTTACTCTCTTCTCTTCCAGAAGATTATGGCCCATTCATCCCTCATAGGCTTTAGAAGCCCTAATAGAAATCAGTTATTACAGAGAAGTTTTTCTTGTTTATATAATTTATTAATTCTATTCAAGCCAGGAGAGGTTTTCTTAAGTATTTTCTGACTTGTGGTCAAATGGGATTAAATGAAGAAACATCTTTCATTTTTCTTCTTGAACAATTTTGTGCCACAATTACTACTGTCCAAAGAGAAAATATTCTTCTGCGAAGGATATATATTTTGTACTTCTCTTACCTGTACCTTTATTAGTTGTTCCTTCACAAAATTCTTTCTAATATGCCAAAAATATACCATGACTAATGCGTAAACAGTTTTAATGAAATATGAATTGAAAGTTGCAGTGTATAGAGGACATATATCACTCAATCCCACAGTTATGTAGTATTGTATGGTTTTACTTGACACAAATCCATTTATAGATCTGATTTTTTTTTTGCCATTTTCAACCTGTCCTTCAGATAAGTCTAACAATTTTCCTGAATTTTGTTCCTTATATAATGGATCATATTTAATGCAATACTCATAGATTACAAAGCACATGTCTTTTTTATTTGATCTTCACAACAATTCTGGGAGAAGAGCTATTATTAGGCTTATTTTATAAAAAAAGAAATTGAGCTTCATCTAAGTTAAAGAATTAGTGCCAAAATAATTCATTTTGAGATTATTCAACTATTTGCTAGAGAAATTTGGAACTATGCCCCCAGAGCTGTAAAACTGCACACTCTTTGATCAAGGAGTCTCACTATGGGGTCTCTATTTGGGTCTATATCTCAAGGAGATCTTAAAAATGGAGAAAGGACTCACATGTACAAAAATTGTACAGTATTCCTCTTTATAGGGGAAAGGAACTGGAAATTAAATGGATGCCCATCTGTTGGGTAATGACTGAATAAGTTATGATATATAAAAGTAACAGAATATTGTTGTTCTGTAAGAAATGATGAGCAGGCTAATTTCAGAAAAAGCCCAGAGAGACTTACATGAATGGATTCGTTGAGTGAAGTGATTGGAACCAAAAGAATATTGTACACAGTAATATCAAGATTATGTGATGATCAACTATGATGGACTTGGCCCTTCTCAACAATGTGGTGATTCAAAGCAATTCCAATAGACTTGGGATGGAAAATGAATGCCATCCACATCCACAGAGAAAACTATGAAGATTGAATGTGGATCAAAGCATAGTATTTTTACCTTTTTGTTTATTTGTTTGTTTTTCTTACTCATTTTTTTAATTTTGGTCTGATTGCTCTTGCATAACATGACAAATATTAAAATATGTTTAAAGAATTTCACATATTTAACTTATACCAGATTGCTTGCTGTATTGGGGAGAGAGAAGATAAAGGTAGAACACAAGGTCTTATAAAAATGAATGTTGAAAAATATCTTCACATGTATTTGGGGAATCAAATACTATTGAAAATAACAAAAAAGAAATAAAGAAAAAAAGATTAAGTTGCTATGTTTATACATTTTTAAGGCAAAACTTTGAAAGATTTAGGAACTCTGATAAATCAATGATCTAGGCTAATGAGCTTAATTTTATTGAATTGGCAAGAAATTTGTGTAAGAGAAAATGGTTGTCTTTGAGGAAAATCACACAAACAAAACATGTGACAGAAGTGATGAATCAGCAAAAGAAGGCTCCACATAAAGATGCTGATTGAGTGTGAAGGAAGTGATGGAGTCTATGAGACAGAAATAAAGAATGGGGAAAGGCCAGGAAAAGCCATTTGAGAGATGGAATGCCATGTATGAGAAAAGGTATAGAAATGACACATAGAAAATGCAGGGAAATAATACACAATGTTGGACTTAATGATCTTCAAATTCCCTTCAAGACCTAAAACCTAAGGTTTCTAAGTTATGTATATGTCTAAATATTAGAGTTTCATAAGTCTACTAGAAAAACAAAAACAACAAATAGAAAATATGGTTTGCTTGGAGATTTTTTGGTAATTGTATTATGTGTCCAAACATTTATAGCATGTCCAGTAGACAGGTAATCACTTTTTATTACTAGTAGTGGTGCAGTGAAATACGTGATACATGCAGAAGAAACATTCTTGAATGGAATTTTTAGAGCATTCATACTTCATAAAAAGAATGAAACTTCAATTTAGAGAAATCCTTTTTAAACTGGACTTCTGAGAAACAGCTTCTTTTACAGAAATTCTCTGCTGCTACAATTGTCTACTGCTAAAAGGAGCCTGAAATACAATTATGAGGCAATTATAAGACCAGGAGAGGCAGAGAGGCAGATTATTTTGCTATGTGTCAAGTGCTTCCTACTGCTAAGAAGGAAAGCTAATTAAATAATGTAGAAATAAAACTAAAAAGTGACTCTAAGGGGTACATGAAGTGAAAGTGACAGCTATATTCCCCAAGCTCTATAATCAAAATATAGATAGAAAATCATAGTTTTGTGTTCTTAAGTTGCAAAAAAAAAAAAAAAAGAAAAGATGATTTTTCTATGAGAGGAGATATTTTGGGGTCAGATGCTTCTTTCTCCTGTCACACTTGCTCTGACAGTGTTTTTCATGACTTTGTTGCACTGTTTGGGTGGTCTGTGTGCAACTTCTCTTTTTTTACTTAGATATCAGGTTTCTCAGAAATTAAATGTATTTCTTTACCACTGAAACTTTGGGGTATTTCTTCCTCTTGTCACTATTATCAGTCTGACCTAGCATTTGTCATCCCTGGAGGTTATCTAGACTCCAGAAAAATCATGGCCCAAAGTCCAGATGTGAAACATCATATATGATTCACATATGATGATATGTTATATATGGAAGCAAAACAGAGACTGTAAGTCATTGAAAAATTTAAAAATATATATTACACTAAGGCTGATGGAAAGCTGCATAGCCTGAATTAGCAAGCTACAATCTCTAGCCCTTGAAGAGCTCTAAAGAACAGGAATAAAATATATTTAAAAGAAAATACAACACAAGAAAAAAAAGAAAAGCAGGGGAGAGGGAATGATAAGTAGAAAGCTTTTGTATTTCTTTAATATTCCTATGATGCCTGGGGAAAGCAAAGACAGTTTCTAGAACATGGGAGGTGGCCAATGACTTTTTGAAATACTTAAGGGAAAATACACAAATCATGCTGGATGGGTGCACAGGGAGATAATGTAATTTGCTTCATTAGAGAGAATTTCTAAATTAGTGAGATCACAGCTTCATGTAAATAAAACAAATAAATATTAATAAATACCATAAATAAATAAAATATAAAATAAAATGTACATAAAAATACACATATTATATGCAGATATATGTAATCATATATAGAGTCAGTTAAAGAGCTGATGGTGCAGAGGATGAAGAGACCTGCATTCAAATTTGACACTTATTAGCTGCATGACCTTAGGCAAGTCATAATATCCATTTACCTCATTTTCCTCAATTGTAAAGTGGGGATAATAATAATACCTACTTCACAGGGGTGTTGTGAGGCTCAATTTAGATAATACTGGTGGAATCAAGTGGTTTGGAATATAGGCCCAACATCTTTTTACCCAAACTGTTCCAAATTCTTTTAAATAATGACTCTAAATAAATTTTAGTGTCAGAACACCACAAAGAAAGAGTAGAAGATTTTCCAGCTGATGGCAATTAAAAACAGAAAAGGTCTATGACACCAGAAAGGGAGTTCAGCATGTAGTTCTGGTGCAGACAGTGCTGGTACAACCGTAGCCCCACATCAGCAAAGCAGGAAGAAGTCTAGGGACCTCTGAATCAGAGACTGTACTGGGGACTTCCAGACCTCTCAGCCCAGAAACACCAAAGATAACTTGGGAATTCAGCAGAAAAGAAAAATAATACTGAAGATATAACATGCAAATTCTATGGGAGAAATTAATAAAGCTGCCAGAAGAAATAAAGAGCAAAACTATATTAGTAGCGAAGCATAACCTCCAGCTCTAACAGAACTAGATAAATTGAGCCACAAAGCAGCTAAGGAAATAAATAAAATTTTAGAAAAGTTAGTTATGATAGCTCTTTGGAGAACATTGAATAGAGACAGAAAGGAATATACCTTTTTTTCTCAGAAGTACATGAAATCTACACAAAAATGATCATGTATTAGGACATAAATGCCTGAAAATCAAATGCAGAAAGCAGGAATAGTAAATGCATCTTTGCCAGAGCATGATGCTGTGGTGATCTTCTTCTTCTCAAAACACAGCCAGGTGATAAAAGTTCAGATCTTTTATTATCTCCAATATAGCCTGGTTAGCTTAGAGGCTTATCTCTCTGCTTGGTTCCAAGAACTCTTGCCGCTTTGTCCTTTGCTTCTGCCTCTGCTTTCTTCAGCCTCCAGCCAGCTCCACTCTTCATGTCATTCCGGTGAAATCTCACCGAGAGCCTCTGTCTGTTTCTTTTATCCAAGAGGGAGGAATTGTGGGATACGAGAGAGAGGGATTATGGGTTTTCTCCCATAGTGCTCTCTGGCCCAAAGAGCTTCAAGAGGTGTGAACTCATTGAACTCCAATGAGTAAAGGTGTGAACACAAGCCTTGTATTAATTAGTTCTACTTAGTACCTTGTTTCAGGTTCTGCCCAAAACATCTTCTTGTAAGATTATATCAACTCTAATTAGTTAGCAGTTAGTAAGGAGTAAGGATTCCAACATGATGCAATAAACATTTCATAATAAAGAGCCAAGAAAAAATAGACTAAAATTAATTGGAAGGTAGGCAATCTAATCCTAAGGAATGAATAGGTGAAATAATAAGTCAAAGACACATCCAAGAAAATGACAAGAATGAGACAACATACCAAAATTTATGGAATGTAGCCAAAGCAGTTCTTAGGGGAGATTTTATATCTCTAGATGATCACATGCATAAAATAAAGAAAAAAAAGATCAATGGGCATGCAAATAAAAAAAGCTAGGAAAAAGAACAAATTAAAACCCCCAATTAAATACCAGATTTGACATTCTGAAAATAAAAGGGGAGATTAATTAAACTGAAAATAAGACAATTGAACTAATAAACAAAACTAATAGTTGGTTTTATGAAAAAAGCAATAAAATAGATAAAACTTTTTTTTTTAATTGGACTAGAAAAAAAGGAAAGAAGAAAGTCAAATGACTAGCACCAACAATTAAAAGGGTTAACTTTCCAGCAATGAAGAGGTATTTAGAGCAACTTTGGAGCTATTTTGCCCAATTGTATGTCAATAAATCTTATAATCTACATGAAATGGATGAATACTTATAAAAAATATAGGTTGCTCAGATTAACAGAGGAGGAAATAAATTACTTAAATGGTCTCATTTTTGAAAAATAAATTGAACAAGCTATTAATCAACTCACTAGGAAAAAATCTCCAGAATCAAATGAATTTACATGTGAATTCCACCAAACATTTAAAGAATAATTGTAATATTATGCAAACTATTTGAAAAATTAGGGAAAGAAGGAATCCTACCAAATTCTTGTTATTGTTATTATTTTTATATTTATTATTGTTATTATTGATATAATCATATGATTATCTCAATAGATGCAGAAAAAACATTTGACAAAATTCAATATCCATTCCTATTAAAAACACTAGAATGTATAGGAATAAATAGAGTTTTCTTCCAGATGCTCAGTAGCATCTATTTAAAACCATCAGCAAACATCTTTTGTAATGGGGATGAATTAGAACCATTCCCAATAAGATTGGGATGAAATAAAGTTGCACATCAACACTACCACTATTCAATATTGTATTTAAAATGTTAAAACACTTTAATGATACAAAAGAAAAAAAAATTGGAGTATGTAATTAGGAAACCAAATTATTACTTTGCAGATGATATGATGATATACTTAGAGAATCCTAGAGAATTAACTAAAAACTACTTGAAACAATTCACACATTTAACAGATTTGCAAGATAAAAAATAAATCCACATATATCACCAGCATTTTTATATGTTACCAAATGTCCAGCAGCAAAAATACAAAGAGAAATTGCATTTAAAATAACTGGAGATGATATAAAATATTTGGAAGCCTAGTTTCCAAGACAAAGTCAGGAACTATATGAATACAATTACAAAACATTTTCCACACAAATAAATTCAGATCCAAACAATTGGAAGAATGTCAAGTATTCATGGGTAGGTCAACTAATATAATAAAAATGACAACAGTATCTAAAATAATCTGCTTATTCAGTGCCATACCAATCAAACTGCCAAGATATTAGTTTACAGACCTAGAAAAAATAACAGTGTTCATCTGGAAGAATAAAAGGTCACTATTTCAAGGGAATTAATGAATAGAAAATGCAAATGATAGTGATCTAGCTGTTGATCAAAGGGGAAAGCACCTACACGAGGAAACATATTTATAGCTGCCATTTTCTGAGTAAAAATGGATGTCCATCAGTGGGAGAATGGATGAATACATTATAGTATATTTGTGTTATGGAATGTTATTGTTCTATAAGAGATGATCAGCAGGGTAATTTGAGAAAGTCCTGGAGAGACTCATGTGAAGTGATGCTAAGTGAAGTGAACCAAGACAACCAAGAGAATATTGTACACAGCAACCACAAGACTATATACAATGATCAATTCTGACGGATGTGGCTCTCTTCAACAGCAAAGTGGTTCAGGCCAGTTATAATGGTCTTATGATGAGAGAGCTACCCTCATCTACAGAGGAGATTGTGCAGACTGAATGGGGTTCACAACATAATGTTTAACCTTTTTGTTGTTGTTTGCTTGCTTTTTGTTTTCTTTTTCATTTTTTTGATTAGTTTTTCTTTTGCAGCCTGATAATTATGGAAGAATGTATATAAGAATTGTACATTAAAAAAAAAGTATCTGTCCAACTTCAAGCTTATGGGAGAATTTATTATACACAATTATCTGTAGCTATACCAGAGCTATCACATACATTCAATACTAATTTCTAGTGGGTTTGGCTCCTAACAGATACATGTGCTAAAGATCTATCTAATACCTCATTGTGATAGTGTAGAAATTCTACTCTTTAAAATTGTGATTCCAGAGAATAAGTGAAGTAGGTCTTGCAGCATAGCAATTTCTTCTAGCCACACTCCAATTTTTTGCTGCAAACACAGGGAGAACAACATATTAATATATTTGCAATTAAGTAAGGTTCCAAGATAGATTTGTAATGCATGATAAATATATGGAAGGCCAATTGTTTATTAGATGATCTAATTCACTATTAGGTTTTGAATTTATTGGTTTCCTGGGATTGTGTAATACTATAATGCCTTGTACAGTGTGCATGTCTGTGTGTGTGTATCTGTATATCTGTGGAGAAAGCAATCCAAGGCTGTGATTTCATCAGTGTAAGAGTTTCTCAATTAGGAAAATCCTGATATCAATGCAAATTGTCAATTTCTCTATAGCAGAGTGCTTGTTGATTGATGGTTGATTATAATTTATAGTCATAAAGAGTTATCTAGAGGCACTAAAAAGCTAAACGACTTTCCCATAGTAGTCACTTAATAAATATTTGCTGAATTCAATTAAGCCAGGCCATTATATAAAAGACACTGTGCTAATCCCAAAGAGGATATAAATAAAAGGGAAAAAAATCAGTTCCTGTCCTCTGGAAATCCATGTTTAACTACTGAATATCCGGATTTAAAATAAACATATTGAGTTGAGAAATAGGATCCACTTCAAGGAAAAAACCAATTCATATCATATCTTGCCTTATAGTGTAGATTTTAAAAGATTTTTATACAGTTATACTTCTAACCACTAGGGCTACACTATAAGCTGAATCACACTGTATTTTCCTTAGACTTACTAGAAGCTGATGTAAGACTAGATAACTATAGGAAAAAGCAAAACATATTTTTTCCTATGCTCTTAGTTAAGTGGGTAAATGTATAAAATGCAAAATTGTGAAAAGAGATTATATACAGAAGAAAAATGAAAGCAGCAATTAGAAAACTAGAACCATAATATTCTTCTAATTCAAATATTTTTACTCATGATGTCCTCCAATGCAATCATCAGTATTGACATTGTCAATATTCCTAATCTTTAAAAAACACATTAATTAAAATCTTAAAGTGTGTTAAAATTGGCTTGCATATTAAAAAAAAAAACCCTACATAATGTAAACTCTCTAATACTCTCCTAACTAAACATAGTCAAACAGAAGATCCATAGGTAGACTTTGTCCTGGGAAGTTATACTGCTATCCATGAGGCTTTCAGTGTAAGACTTCCTAACCCGCAAGAATTATGTTTAAACTACTTCAGGGGCACAATTAAACTGGATGTATCTGGGTTATAGATCTCTTGTTTAAAGTCAGCAAAAACTATATTTCCAGCTTTATATTAAAGGGAAGAATAGATACCATTTTAGTATCCTGAAGGTTTAGGCACGCATCAATTGCCTCCCAAATGAGGTGTGCCTGCCTGTCACTTTTTCTCTATCCTTATACAAGTTATTGGCAGGATAATTTGGCAGGGTTAGAAAGAGGATTTGATTTCTGGCATTAAAAATATTCCTGGGATTTTATAAAATGAAACTATTGAAAAGAAAATGTAATCAGTCTAAAACAATATGCTGGAGGTTGTTTGGGCCTAAGGTTGTTTGGGTCTAATGTCATTGCCATATGGACAATTACTTGAGATGATTCACTAATAAGAAAGTACAACTTAAGTTTCTTGGACGGTGACAGAAATTAATTTTTCATCCAACCAGAATTTGTATTTTGGCAGTTTAAGACACTGAGTTCCATCATAGCCCTGCCAACAAAGACAGGTCACACAGGCCTAGACAAACATTCTGATTAATAAAGCCTTTCTCACAGCTTGAACTAATGCTATTTAGTAGACTTATAACTATCTTCTGTCTTTTACTTCTTTTCCCTTGATATAATCTAGTCTTTGATCTACTGAGACTTACTAAATCACTCTTCTTCTCCAGGCTATTTATTTCTACCCAGTATTGTAAAAACAAACAAACAAACAAAATCTGTGAATTAATAAATGAGAATCCTTTAAAATTGGGGCATAACATATTCTAGTAAAGATGTGCATTGAATCCATTTTAAATAGCCTGTTTCTTTTAATCTCTGTCTTTTGTCAGCTTATAGCTTCTCATCTACCCTCCTGAAAATGCTATTTCATTCTTAAATAGCACATTTTCAAATGCTGTCCAAAGAATGCTCACAAATAGAAGGAGATGTATTTTTCTAGTGAATGACTATAGTTTGGTCCAAATAATTAAGGAGTGGAATGGTCAAATGAGACAGTGTCTGCGTATCAAATATATGGGATAGTCACATCTATTATGCCATCTCATATCTTTCACACAGGCTGTGAAATCCACTGTCTCTCTGGACTTAGTCTTTTTCTCCAACCTCCCTTAACACTGGCAAATATGGATTCCCAGAGAAGGACCTCTGCCACAATTACATTCTAATCCTCAGTGTTCTAGAAGAATAATCTTAGAAGTTGCAGAACACTGCATAATTCCATTTATACAAAACCATTCACTTGTAATAATGACACATTTAGATTTTTGAAGTAACTATTTAACCAGGTAAAAATAATAAGCAAGTTTAGGATTATCTGTCCATCACAACCCACAGATAAACCTGGATCATAGTTCCCTAATAACATAATCAGTAACTGTGGGGGAGATTGGCCATATGAGTGAGGAAAACTCACTAGCTAGAGGAATTTTACAAATCTGAAATAATACACTTTGGAGTCATCTTTCTGTCTCAGGAACTGTCCAAAATATACTTTGATGAATACAACTTCTGTTTGGAACAGATGCATCCACTGATAAGCTAAATCGATTCAGAGAGTGCTTGAATGACTCTTCATTTGGCATAAATTAGTTGATCATCTGAATAACTTCTCTGATTCTCTGCTTTCAAGCTATTCTTCTATTTTACTGGAATTATTTCTTAACAGAAATTATAAGCCCCTTTGCCGTGAGCTTGAAATTTAGCATTTCTTTGCTACCTTTTCTTTGACTTCTTTCTCCTTCCTTTTATCTTTATGGGTTCAGGCTTTCTGCTATGTCTGTGAATGACTAACCCTGCCTTTTATTATATTTAGTACCCAAATCTTCATTATGGCTTTTGATCAGATACATAAAAGTGTTTAATATTCAGATCTTTCCATCATACTATAACTTGTAATACAATACAATCAACTGCCTCAAAACTGTCAAAGAAATTGTTGCAGCAGTTATTTTTTTTAAGAACTCTGAACAAAGCACTCTGGACTCACAAAAGATCTATTCCATAAGAAAGAGCAATATCTTAAAGGGTTGGTACTTTACACATAAGTATCACTTTGCTGAAATGCTAAATTCACAAGACTAATGCAAAGAAGTAAAAATAAAATGAGAGACACTCCTCACTTAGATGTGATATAAAGAACTAAGAAAGATTTAATTCTCTTTACTAAAGCAGATTTGTAATGGGCTGAGGCTTGAGTTGATGCACTGAGGTCCCAAGCACATGAGGCTAAATAGTAATTGGACCATACTCTATTAATATATAAGCTTGGAGAAAGAATGGCCCCCACCCACTCTTTGTGCAAGTCCTGATGTGTTGTATAGGAAATGACGATTTTGGTGGGTGGAGGCAAGGGAGTGGAAAAGGAAGGGGAGGAGAGACTTTTGGGATTGCCATTGCCACAGTTGGCTCGGCTCAGTCTCTCTCTCTTAGCTGGCTTCCTGTCGCAACTGCCTATATTTGCTATCGCAATCTTTCTTGCCTATATTTGCTATTGCAATCTTTATTCACCTCTTCACTTCAATAAATATTGAAGATTTTCCCCTTAACCTGAATTCCTGACTCCGGCTGATTTTAAATACACGGTCATTACACAGATTGACAACTTTTCTGCAATTTAAAAATCCAGAGAGTTTGCCTGAAATACTGAGATATTAAATAACTTGTATAGGGTCACTCAGCAGAAAGTGCCAGGGGTGGTAAGAAATTGACCCCAGATTTTTCTTAGTTTGAAGCTGACTCTTTTTTTCTTGGTACCATATTGCTTTATTAAAGCTACACTCTCCTTAAGTTATCAATCCCCACCCCTATTTCCTCCAGTAGTTTTCCTATCAATATTCTCTCTTAATGCCTTTTTTCCTCTATACTCTGCTCTCCACTTCTGTTTTTTCAAGTTCACTTGATATTTCATCAAAGTAGCAATATATACGTCTCCTATTCTCTGCCAAAATTCTGGAACACATTGGCTGACTGGATGATGGGTCAGGGAAGCCTTGCCTGTACATTGTTCTGGCCAGTCTTCTGAAACAGATGGAAATTGACACTTGGTTAACTGACACTGAGCATGCTCAGTTCTTGTTGCCTGCTGAGATACAAGCTGTTTTGCTTCCTATTACACATATCCTAGTTGGTCTACAATCCATAACTCAATGGGTTTCTGGAAATCTAGTTGTCTAATCTTGGACTAAATATAGTTTCTCTATAATCATCTTGTTTTTTCTTTATCATTTATTTCTTCTCTTTTATTATTTTTTCTTAAAGATTTTTATTTACAAAGCATGTGCATGGATAATTTTTCAAACATTGACACTTGCAAAATCTTATGTTCAGAATTTTTCCCTCCTCTCCCCTCCCCCCCAGCTGACAGGTAGTCTAATACATGTTAAATATGTTGAAATACACGTGAAATCCTATGTGTGTATACATATTTATATAGTTATCTTGCTAGCACAAGAAAAAATCAAATCAATAAGGAAGAAAAAGAAAAACTGATAAAGAAAAGAAAATTCAAGCAAATAACAACAAAGAGAATGAGAATGCTATGTTGTATTCCACATTGAGGTTCCATGGTTTTCTCTCTGAGTGTAGATGGCTTTCTTCATCACTGAACAAGTGGAACTGGTGTGAATCATCTCAATGTTGAAGAGAGCCACAACCATCAGAATTGATCATCATATAGTCTTGTTTTTGTATAATGATCTCCTGGTTCTGCTCATTTCACTCAGCATCAGTTCATATAAGTCTCTCCAAGATCCTCTGAAATCATCCTGCTGGTTGTTTCTTACACAACAATAGTATTCCATAACATTCATATACCACAATTTATTCAGCCATTCTCCAGCTGATGGGCATCCACTCAGTTTCCAGTTTCTTGCCACTATGAAAAGGACTGCCACAAACATTTTTGCACATGTGGGTGCCTTTCCCTCCATTATGATCTCTTTAGAATATAATTCCAGTAGAAACACTGCTGGATCAAAGGGAATATACAGTTTGATAACTTTTTGAGCATAGTTCCAGACTGCTCTCCAGAATGGTTGGATCCATTTACAGTTCCACCAACAATGTATCAGTGTCCCAGTGTTCCCACATCCTCTCCAACATTCTACATTATCTTTTCCTGTCTTCTTAGTTAATATGACTGGTGTATAGTGGAAACTCAGAGTTCTCTTAATTTGCATTTCTTTGATCAATAGTAATTTGGTGCACCTTTTCATGTAGCTACAAATAGTTTCAATTTCTTCATCTGAAAATTGTCTGTTCATTCCTTTGACCATCTATCAATTGGAGAAGGGCTTGAATGATTATAAATTTGAGTCAATTCTCTTTATATTTCAGAAATGAAGGCTTTAATAGATTCTTTGGATGTAAAAATGTTTTCCCAGTTTATTGCTACCCTTGTAATCTTGTCTGCATTAGTTTTGTTTGTATAAAACCTTTTTTAACTTAATAAATCAAAATTATCTATTTTGTGATTAGTACTGATCTCTAGTTCTAATTTGGTCACAAATTCCTTCCCCTTCCACAAATCTGAGAGGTAAACTATCCTATATTCTTCTAATTTGTTAATAACATCATTTTTTATGTCTAGATCATGAACCCGTTTTTGACCTTATCATGGTATATGGTGTTAGGTATGGGTCTATGCCTACTTTCTGCCATAATAGTTTCCAGTTTTCCTAAGTTTTTGTCAAATGGTGAATTCTTATCCCAAAAGCTGGGGCCTTTGGGTTTGTGAAATACTAGATTGCTATAGTCACTGACTATTTTGTTCTGAGAACCTAACCTATTCAACTGATCAACTTCTCTATTTCTTAGCTAGTACCAAATGCTTTGATGACTGCTGCTTTCTAATATAGTTTTAGATCTGGTACAGCTAGGTCACTTCCATTTCCTTCTCTCTTCATTAATTTCGTTGAAATTCTTTACCTTTTGTTCTTCCAAATTAATTTTGTTGTTATTTTCTTCTAGTTCAGTAAAATAGTTTCTTGGTTCTTGACTTTCCTTTGGCAGATAGATTCCCATACATTTTATACTATTGGCAATTACTTTATAGGGAATTTCTCTTTGTATCTCAAAATCTCTTGGATTTTATTAGTGATGTATAAAAATGCTGATGATTTGTTTGGATTTATTTTGTATCCTGCAATTTTGCTGAAGTTGTGTATTGATTCTAATAGTTTTTTAGTTGATTCTCTAGGGTTCTCTATTTACATCTTTATATCTTCTATAAAGAGTGATAATTTGATTTTCTCATTATCTATTGTACATCTTTTAATCTCTTTTTCTTCTCTTATTGTCAAAGCTAGCATTTCTAATACCATATTGAATAGTAGTGGTGATAGTGGGCAACCTTGTTTCACCCCTAGTTTTATTGGAATGGTTCCAGTTTATCCCCATTACATATGATGCTTGCTGATGGTTTTAAATAGATGTTATTATTTTAAAGAAAAGTCCATTTATTCCTATAATTTCTAGTGTTTTTACTAGGAATAGGTGTAAGATTTTATCAAATGCTTTTTCTGTATCTACTGAGATGTTAATTTGGTTATTGATATAGTCAATTATGCTAATAGTTTTCCTAATATTGAACCAGCCCTGCATTCCTGGCATAAATCCTACTTGGTTGTGGTGTATTATCATAGGGATGATTTTCTGTAATCTCTTTGCTAATATTTTATTTAATATTTTTGCATCAATATTTATTAAGAAGATTGGTCTATAATTTTCTTTCTTTGTTTCTGTCCTACCTGGTTTAGATATCAATACCATGTCTGTTTCATAAAAGGAATTCGGTAGCAGTCCTTCATTCCCTATTTTTTCAAATAGTTGATATAGCATTGGAGTTAATTGTTCTTTTAATGTTTGATAGAATTCACACCTAAATCCTTCTGGTCCTGGGGATTTTTTCTTAGAGAGCTGATTAATAGCTTGTTCTGTTTCTTTTTTCTAAAATGAGACTATTTAAGTAATTTATTTCCTCTTCTGTTAATCTGGGCAATCTGTATTTTTGTAGGTATTCTTCTATTATAGATTGTCAAACTTATCGGCATAATATTGGGCAAGGTAATTCCTAAAAATTGCTCTAGTTTGTTCTTAATAGATGGCTTATTCTTCCTTTTCATTGGTTTTTCCATTTTTCTGATTAAATAAACTAAAGTTTTATATACTTTGTAGCTTTCTTCATAATACCAACTCAGTTTTATTTATTAATTCAATAGTTTTTTTTTGTTTGTTTGTTTGTTTCAATTTTGTTGATCTCCCCTTTTATTTTTAGAAATTCAAATTTGGTATTTGATTGGGGGGGTTAATTTGTTCTTTTTCTAGCTTTTTTAGTTGTAATCCCAATTTATTGATTTTTTTCTTTCTCTATTTTATGCAAGTAAACTTATAGAGAAATAAAATTCCACCTTATTATCGCTTTGGCTGTATTGTGTGTATGATTTGCTGTTTCATCCATTCATTCTTTAGGATCAGATTATTTCATTTCCAATTATTTTTTGGTCTATTTTCCCCTGGCCTTTTATTAAATGTAATTTTTATTGCGTCATGATCTGAAAAAAATGCATTTACTATTTCTGCCTTTTTGTATTTCATTTTGAGGTCTTTTTCTTCTGATATATGGTCATTTTTTGTATAGATTACATGAACTTCTGAGAAGACAATGTACTCCTTTCTGTCCCCATTTAGTTTTCTCCAAAGGTCTATCATATATAGTTTTTAGTATTCTATTTACCTCTTTAGCTTCTTTCTTATTTATTTTGTGGTTTCATTTATCTAGTTCTGAGAGAGGAGGGTTGAGATATCCCACTATTACTGTCTATTTCTTCATGCAACTCTCTTAATTTCTCCGTTAGAAATTTAGATACTACACCACTTGGTGCATACATATTTAATATTGATATTGCTTCATTATCTATGCTATCCTTTAGGAAAGTAGATTTTCCTTCCTTATCTCTTTTAATTAGATCAGTTTTTGCTTTTGCTTGATCTGAGATCAAGCCTTTCTCTGTATATATCACTCTGCTCTAAATGTGTTTCTTATAAACAACATATTATAGGATTCTGGCTTTTAATCCAGTCTGTTATCTGCTTACATTTTATGGGAGACTTCATCCCATTTACATTTACCATTAAAACTACTAATTTTGTTTTTTCTGCCATCTTATTAACCCCAAATTATACTTTTTTCTTTTCTTTTCCCCTTCCCTTCCTCTCCAGTATTTTACTAATGAGCACTACTTGCCTCAAGCAGTCCTGCTCCTTTAGAGACCCTCCCTCCTTTTATACTTTTCCCTTACTAGTTCTATTTTCCCTTCTATTTAGCCTACCCCTTCCCTTTCCCCCCCTTTCCTCCCACTTTTCTGTAAGGTGAGAAAAGTTTTTTGTTGAAACCAAATATACCTAATATTCTTTCTTTGAGCCAAATCTGATGAGAGTAAGATTCACACAATATTTATCACCCTTCCTTTCCCCCCTCAATTATAATATATTTTCTTTGCCTTTTCCTGAGATGTAATTTCCCTTGTTTTACTTCCATTTTCCTCTTTTGTTCTCTAGAAAAAAAGAAACCTCTGGTTTCTTTTTATATTATAACAGCAAAATTAGATCATATATGTATTCTCTATGTATATCCATAATAGAAATAGTTCTCAAGAGTTTTTTTTTTCCCCTTCTTTTTACCTTTTTGTTCTTCTCTTGAGTTCTATATTTGGAGGTCAATTTTTTGTTCTTGTTGTTGTTAAGCTCTGGTCTTTTCATCAAAAATAAATGGAATTCAACAGTTTTATTGAATGTCCATCTTCTTCCCTGAAAAAAACAAAAACAAAAACAAGAACATGCTCAATTTAGCAGGGTAATTTATTCTTGGCTGCATTCCAAGTTCCTTTACTTTTTGAAATATCAGATTGCAGGCTCTTTGATCCTTTAAAGTGGAAGCTTTTAGGTCCTGAGTAATTCTTATTATGGCTCCTTGGTATTTGAATTTTTACTTTCTGGCTGTTTGTCATATTTTTCCTTGATCTGATAGTTCTAAAATTTACCCCCAATATTCCTTGGGGTTTTCATTTGGGGTCTCTTTAAGGAGTTGTTTGGTAAATTTTTTCAGTGGTCATTTTACCTTTTGAATCTATGATAGCCAGGCAGATCTCTTTAATGATTTCCTGAAAAATAGTGTCTAGGCTCTTTTTTCATCAGGAATTTCCATGGAGTCCAATAATCATTAGATTGTCTCTCCTAGGGATCAATTTTTCAGGTCTGTTGTTTTCCTAATTAGGTATTTATCATGTTTTCCTTTTTTATGTTTGGTTTCACTTGAGTGTTTCTTGTTATCTCATTGTTCTTTCATTTCCATTTGTTCATTTCTGAATTTTAGTTAATTATTTTCTTCATTTAATTTTTTAACTTCTTTTTGTATTTGTACAATTGAATTTTTAAATGAGTTGTTTTGTTCTATGGAGTTTTTTTCCAGTTCACAAATTCTGTTTTTTAAGGAGTTATTTTCTTTTTCCATTTCACAAATGCTGTTTTTAAGGAGTTATTTTCTTTTTCTGTTTCACAAATTCTGTTTTTCTGGGAGTTGTTTTCTTTTAACATTTTATCAAATCTATCTTTTAATGAATTATATGCCTTTTCCAAACACTCTTATAAAGTCTTAATTTCATTTCTTCATTTTTCTTCTCTCTTTTAAGATCCTTTTAAATTTCTTCTAGGAGAACCTCGTGTGATGGGGACTGGGTTATATATCACCTTTTGGGGCTTCATCTGTAGACAATCTGCCTTTAGTTTCCTCACAGTTTGATATCTGTTATTTCACCATAAAAGCTGTCTATCATCAAAGTTCTCTTTATTTTTTTACTCACTTTTTACAAAATGTTAAGGTCTCTTTAGGGGCAGGAGAGTTTTTCAAACTTCCTCTACAAGCAACTTCCGCTATAAGCAACCATTGCTGTGATGGATCACTGCTGAGTCCCTCTCAGTGTTGGTTGGACATGGCCAGGTCCTGTAAGATCCTAGTGTTTTGTGGTTCACTATTGATTTTTTGTATTTGTGTTGGATGTTTTATAACTTCTCTGCTGATCTACTGCCCCGCAGCCAGAACAGAGTTGCCAACACTGGTGTAGACTCCTCCCTATAGATTCTCCACCCAGTAGAGTCTGTGCCACCCCAGGACTCTGTGTTGTCTGTGCTGGTGTTTGTGCTCAGCTGTTTGTGCTTTACTGTATCCCACCCATTTCCAATTGAAACAGACCTTTTCTGGTGATCTTTGAAATTATTCTCTGCTGATAATTTTTGCATTCCCAAGATTTGTGAGTTCTGCTGGTCCAGAGCTAATTCAGAGGCTGGATTTGGTAATTAGTCAGAGGATTGTAGGCAAAGGTCAGAAACATGCGTGTCTCTGCCATCTTGGCTCCACACCTGGAAATTCTGTTTTTTTTATTTTTGTTTTTTAGTTCATTGTTGTGGTATTGTGGGACATTTCTGCTTTTCCCAACTCTGATACACAATCATTTTTTCTAAATTTTTCCCTCTGCTATTTGCATCACAGCCACCAAATATTGCTCAGATCTGACCATGTCATCTTCCTTCATCAGAAATCACTTATTATTTTGATTGTCTTTTTATAAATCCCAAATTCTTCTATTTGCTTTTTGAATAAAGTATAAATTCTTCTGTTTGACTTTATCTGTCTTTCTAAATTTGTTTAAATTTCACTATAGTATATGGATTTTCTTCTCTAGTCAAATTAGATTTAAGCTGTTCCTGACAAAACATTCCCAATCTAGTCTTCACATCTTTGCACAAATGCTGCTGTATAAAATATATTTTCCTTGCTTCTGTCTCCTAGAATCCCTATGTTCCTTTAAAACACAGCCTAGGAGCTACTTTCTATTTGAAGCTTTTTCTAATTCACCCATACCTGTTTGCCTTTTCTACTTCTTAAAATTAGTTTGTATTATTTTGCATACTTTTAATATATAATTATAATTATTTATTTAATTTTATTGCTATATGCTATATATAGCTTATGATATATGGTAATTTTGTAGCCATATAGCTACATATTGCTGTATGCAATATTCATACACATACATACATGTATACATAAAGATTTTTGGGAGGAAAGACTGATTCATCATAAGCCTTTGCATCTCTGACACCTAGCAAGATGCATATAGTAGGTGCTTAATTCATTTTTACCAAATTGAAATTGAATATTCAAAAATGAACAAAGCTCTTCTTTTTTTATTGTATGTTAAAATACCTATAAATGAATGACTACCCATGTTAATCTCCTACAACTCACTTTTTACATTTTAGGGAAAGGAATGTATCTGAGAATGTAAAAATTTCTCAAAGTTAGTTTCTGTGAAATACAACATTTCATACAAAGCTTAGTTCCACAGTACAGAAATTAAGGTGTTTATATGTAGCATATTCCAACAACTCAAAAGATTTGCAGACTTCACCACAAAATTAAGTTGAAATTTAATGAATTTTTTATGGTATGTTTTCCAGAATTTCTCTTCATAATCTGGAGAAGGCCTTTAAAACTTCATATATAATCAGAGTTCAAAGATACTTCCTCTAAATATTACAGCTTCAAAATAACACTGGTTATTTCCTCTCTTTGAAAACCTTCATAGTTCATTAGAAAAAGAATAAGTAGTTATTGATTTCTCGCACTTCCTCATTTGAATTAGTTCTATATTTTCATCTTTATTTCTCTTGTCATCAATATTATAATAATGGTATATAGGAATGTAACTGTGGTTGAATTGTCTGGTACTTGGCTAGGGTCAATTTCACAAAATTACAGGGACATTTTTGAAGAGAAGAACTTTTTGAGTTACAAAATTCACATCTTTTTTAGAAAAATAATAATAAATATTATAAGTAATAATAATAGAGTAGTACTTTTCTTCAAGTCAGTGGAGAGAAGTACAATTAAAAAAAAAGAAATGTGTTGCATTAACACCAAAAAAATCAACATAAAATGTTTTATTGGCATATAAAAAAGTCACCTAGAAGTCTTTTATTGTTGTTTCTTTGTTTACATTTTGGTTTACTAGCATATAACCTCTTCCCCTCCAAACTAAAACCTGGAATCAATTGTTTATAGAAAAGAGAGCAATTATGAACTGGATAGAATTACTGGGGAAAAAGTACATAGCACAAAACTTTGGAAATATAATATATGAATATGTTTTGTCCACAAGAACTTCCCATATAATCATAGGCACAAACACAGCAATTGAAAAGCCTGATAAAACCATTCAAACCAACATCTTGAAACATATCTTAAATGAAGACTATTATAAGTAGGCAACATAAGGGCTTCCAGCAGGGGTTTGGAAGACTTGATGTTATTATAAATATATATTCTTCACTCTTTGCATACCAAATCCACTCCATTTGACAAAGACATAGCTGGTTTGTCAGCTGATTTGTTAAACTATAGAGTGATTCATTAACCAAATAGCTACAATCTTCCTACATATTCCAACCCTTTCCTTCCCACACCCAGCTCAACCCCTTCCATCTAATATATCTTGTTGTTGCTTATTACAAATTAAATTAGTTTTAAACTCATGATTTTAAGTTCTGTTTGGGAGTATAAATAAATACAGGTTTCTTGTAAGATGTGAAAGAGGCAAAAAAAAAGCATTATGGTATTAGCATACTTTGAAGAAATCATGTATTCATGAAAGCATTCTAAAAGATAATAGGGCATTTTTTTGTCATTTTGGTGAGATATGGAAAATATTACACTATCTAGAACTTGTGCCCATTCTTTATGTAATATTCATTTAATGTACATGCTATATTTTCTGTCCAAAAGAGGATTTTCATGACCTTGTTAAGTTAATAATTCATTTGGAGTTTCATGATTAGAAAGAAATGACAAAACAAAGTGGAGAGATTCAAAGAGTAAAGGCAGGGATATAATGCAGAAGGAGCAAGGCTTTTCATTATCAATAGCTTCTTCCATTTCCTTCCTCCTTTCATCTTTTCTTCCATGCCTCTCTTCCTCCCTTCCTTCCTTCCTTTCTTTTTTTTCTTCCTTTCTTTCCAAAGTATTACACTTCTTTTCCAAAGCTATTTCCTCTTCCTTTCCATTCTTATATTTCTATAATCCTTCCAATATGACTTCTGAACTCATCACTCAAATGCTACTTCTCCATCAAAAGTGACTAGTGTTACATTCAAAGATATTTATCATAGTGATCACCCTCTTCTTCTGGATACTATCTCTTCTCCGGATTTCAGTGCTCTTTTGTCTTCTTTTTACCTGTCTAGCTGCTTTTTCATGTACTTTGCTGACTCATTATCTCGGTATCACATCCTAGCTGTAGGTGTTAGGAGGGTGCTGGGAGAGTTGGGCTAGGTAAGTTCTGAAGTCCTTCTGTATCACACTTCTGATTTCTCATTTGAATTCATTTTTCTCTGCATAATAGTTGGAATTCACACAGTTCTATATTATGTTATTTGATCCTTACAAAAACCCATTGAGATAGAATATAGGGGTATCATTATCTTTATTTTATAGAGAAAGAAATGAGAACTCCAAGGGGTGATTTATTCTAAATTATATGAATAAGTAGCAAAGCCAGAACTTAAACTCAAATATTCTTATGCCAAATCTAAATGATGCCAAAATAACTCCTTATGAATACAGGTCAGGGTCCTGAGGAAGTGAGTTTTTGGACTGGGAGAGATAAGTGGGAAAAGAAAAAAAAAAACTTTAGGAAATGCTTATAACTCAAAGAATCAGAGTAGATATTTTTGGAAAACTAAGAGATATTATTAAATTACTGGGACTCAGGAAATTTTAAGAAAAAAATATAAGAATGGCTGAAAGCTTAAATGGATTAGCCAAAGTTTGTTTATTTCACATTTTAAAAAATGTCCTTACAGAACTGGGTTTGAGATAAGCTTTAGTAAAACTCATTAAATTTTCTCTAAAACAAATATACTTTACAATAGTAATTCAACTTAACATTAGTAAAGTGACTTATTAGAAAGCATTTTTCCATTAAGACTTTAAGACATATATAGGTGTATATGAAAATGAATTATATATGTATATGTGTGTATATACATATATATAAGCTCTTTTTGTGTTGACAAAAAAATAGAAATTGAGAATACTATTGTGTTATAAGAAATAATCCTTTCAGGATGCTTTTAGGGAAAAAAAAACAAGTAAATCTAGAACTGATACAAAATGGAGTGATCAAGATGAGGAGACCATTGTATACATTAACCGCACTTTTATATGATGATAAATTATGAATTACTTAGTTGTCAGCAATATCATTTCCCAAGACATTTCCAAAGTACTTATTATGAAAACGACTATCTTCAGAGAAGGAAAAAAACTAATTAAATGTGGATGGAAATTAAGGCATATTTAAAATATTATTTTATTGTATTTTTGTCTGTTTTTTCTTTTACAAAGTGATATATAGAAATCTCTTTTGTGTGCTTTCACATATATAATTTATGTCAAATTACTTATGTTCTCAGTGATGGGGGAAGAGGAGGAGGGATAGAGAAAGAATTTGGAATTTTTTCCAAAACTTTTAAAAATGAATGTTAAAAAAATGTATGTGTAATTGAAAAAATATTTTAAAAGATTTTAAGATATAACATGTACTGATCACCTTTACTTGTCAGATGAAGGAATTCAGACTCAGTAAGGATTAATGATTCCTGCATCATCATATTAATAAAAGCTAATATTTAAACCTGCTTCTACAACTAACATTCTTTCCATTAGAGTATTCAAGATCATATTTTGATTTTTTTTGAAACAGA
The DNA here is from genome assembly GCF_016432865.1 of Antechinus flavipes. Lineage (NCBI taxonomy): Eukaryota > Metazoa > Chordata > Mammalia > Dasyuromorphia > Dasyuridae > Antechinus > Antechinus flavipes. The sequence goes on along the minus strand of NC_067402.1, from coordinate 96,788,431 downwards.
GAAATTATATGTATAGAATTGTAATTAGAGTTTTCATAACCCACTAAGAATGTAGCTTACAATATCCCCTTTGAGAGTAAGAGTGGTCAAGCCCAAAATGTTTATCCTAATTTCTCTTAAATTAGCTATTAGCATTGGTTTCTTTATTACCATATTTGTTTATCAACCCCAATCTCCTTCTCAAGAATGATTTGATTATTTGATTCCATACTTTTGCTCCCCTGATGAATACAGAAGCTAGAGTTATCCTCTTTCTCTCAATAGCATCCATAGCTGTGCCTCTTTAGACTCCAAAAGTATTCACTTCCCTCCCCATACTGTCCTCTTCAGTTATAGCCTCCAATCATTACCTTCTTGCCATCTACTTTTTAAATTCATGCCAATAGTCTTAGATTTCCTTCAGATTATAGCTAATTCACAGAAGTGTAACTAACCACAAAGGTCTAGGGGAATATTCGGTTGAGCAGTTAGCAATGCAGAGGCCAGACCAAAAAAGAAGTGAGACATAGTGGTAAAGACAATTGACAGTTGAATACATTTTATATATGAGTACATCTTCTCTAATTCCTTTTGGTTCTATAGAGTTTTAGCTCTTTCCTCTATGGAGTCTGGGAGAGAGAAGTATTTCTTAGTGATGATACTAGAAGTCACAGCACCTCACACTTAGAAGAACCAAGGCAAAAGGAAAATAAGTCTTCTCCCATGATGGCAACCTGGGCTATGGGGAATAAATAGGAAATTCTGTTTATCCCTTGGCTAGTAGCAGCTCTAATAATGTGTCATTTAATAAATTAGGCACCATCTTAGAAACCTTTACTCCCATTCCCTCAGAACTGATTGCTTATAGATAGATAATTAAACTCAAAAGAACCATGTCTTCAAAAATTGTCTTTTTCCCCTGACTCTATGTACACTTTCAAAAAGATAGAAAAATAACAAGGAAGATGTTACTTGAAGGTGTTGATAGAGACCAAAAAGAAATATAAAGTAGGATCTGTTTCCCACTTGTTTTGGTGCCTGGTTTTAAATGTAGGAGATTTATTTTTGAATCTTATCCCTACTATTTAATCCTTAAATAATCTTGAGTAAATTCAAGATCTCAGTTCTCTGGGTATCAGTTTCCTCACTGTATAAAATGAGAAATTTGAAATAAATGTTCTTTTAAAAATTTTTCAATAGTGTAATTTATTTTTCCAAGTACATGTAAAAATAGTTATCAACACTCATATTGGTAAAATTTGTGTTCCAAATTTTTCTCCCTCCATCTTTCACCCTTTCTCTCCCTAAGACAACAAGCAATTTGATATAGGTTAAATATGCAGAATTGTTTTAAACATATTTTGATATATGTCATGTTATGCAAGAAAAATCAGGCCTAAGGGGAAAAATCATAAGAAAGAAAAAGAAACCAAAAAAATGTGAAGATACTATGCTTTGCTTCATATTCAGTCTCCATAGACCTCTCTCTGGATGCAAATGGTATTTTCCATCCTGTCTATTGGAATTGTCTGGAATCACCACATTGCTAAACAGAACCAATTTCCTCACAGTTGATCATTACATAATCTTGTTGTAACTGTGTATAATATTCTCTTGATTCTGTTCACTTCACTCAGCACTAATTCATTTTATTCTTTCTAGGCTTTTTCATTTCTTATAAAATAATAACATTCCATTATATTCATATACCAAACTTTCTCCCTTCTCCAGTCTCCAACTGATGGACATCCACTCAATTTCCAGTCCCTTGCCATTACATAAAAGTCCTGCAAGAAACATTTTTGCTCATGTTGGTACTTTTCCCTCCTTTATGATGTCTTTGGGATGATGACCTCTTAGGATTCTTACAAGGTGCTAAGTAAGTGAAATTGAGGAGACAGTGGTTAAATCTAATTTAGCATTGATTTAATCCTACAACAAATAATGGTTTCCTAGTGATATAATGATTGGCATATACTCAGTGTGGAACATATAAGGAGGAGCTCTCAGGGCCAGAAAGGACAAGTGCACTAAAAGCTTTCTAAGGCTGAGACAGATTCGTTCCATTGTCCACCTTTGTGTGGCTGGAGGCTCAAGCACCAACCTTTGGAAGTTGAGGAGATTCAGAAGCCAGAGAAGGCAGTTGGGCGGAACTAAAGAAGACAGAGAAGTGGTGGCAGGCTCTCCTATGGAGAACACTGAAACCAGGATCTGGAAGGCCCTCAGAAGTGAAGCCCCAAGTAAGGAGATAAGACTTTGAAGGAGACAATAAAGGATTTGGACTTGAACTCCTGGCTGCATTTGGGGGGATTATTGAACTTGAAAATAAGGTGCTCCCAGAAGCCCCCCAAGAAACCTGCTCCCAGAGAACAATACATTTTAGAGAAGAATATTACACAGATCCATTAGTGACACTATTGGATCAAAAGGTATGCACAGTTTTATAGCCCTTGTGGTATAATTCTAAATTGTTCGGTACAATGGTTGGATCAAAATAGATGCTCTGAAAGGTCCTTCCTAACCCTAAATTGTATGATGTATAATAAACAAACCAGATGAATGAATGAATACTGAAATAGCATATTTCTTTCCTATATATTACCCAAAAGTATATATGTGAGTAATCTTTCTCTGGCTCATCATAGATCCACCAAACATCAATCCAAGTAAACCTAAAATATGGAGCTTCTCAATTAGAAGGTGTTAGTTCTCAACTATAGAAGTCAAGGAAAAGAAAGTACAATCCATTCAAATCATAAAAGCATTGCATTGCATACTTCCTTTCAAACTCCTCTTTATTTCTAAAAACTCTTTCAGAAGAGTTCTTAGCCTGAGGTCTGTAAACTTTTGAAAAACATAATTTGATAATTATTTCAATGAAATTTCATTTCCTATAAAATTCCATTTATTTCATTTTCTTCATTTAAAATCATAATTTTTACAAGGAGTCCATAAGTTTCATCAGCTTGCCAAAGGGGTTCATGGCACATTAAGATGCAGAATTTCTAATGTTTCTGGAGGCAGAGGACTTGAGTTCAGATTTTCACTTTGTCGTATTATAAACTTATGAACTTAAGGTAGACTGTTTTCTGTTTGAATCTCAGTTTCCTTATCTGTACCATGGACTCAATAATTTCTTAAGTTCTCAGCTCTAAGACTTCTCTCTGACTGTCCCTAATGCTTGGAATGCTCTCCTTCCTCCATTCCAACTACTGATCTCATGGCTTCTTTTAGGTCTTAGCCAAAAATCTTATTTTAAACTAGAAGCCTTCCCCAAACTCTCTTAATTTCAGTGTGATCTCTTTGTTAACCATTTCCTATCTATCTTGTATATCTAATTTGCTTTCTTTGCATATTGTCTCTCCAATTAGATTAGGTGGGGACTATCTTTGGCCTCTTTTTGTATCTTCAGAGTTTAGCATAGCCCCTGATAGGTGTTTAATAAATTTTGATTGATTGATTCTATGATACCCAAAGGAGAAAACTATCCAAAATATGCCGGAATTCATTCTAACATGAGAAACATGGCTAACTCCATTTAGTTTCCACACAAGTTTGACTGATTGACAGTTGAATATATTTTAAAAATCTGCACACAGTCCTCAGCTATGGAGTATCTACTTGCCAACCTTGGGAAAATTTAGGGAATTAGGAACCAACTATTTAAAAATCAGCCCAAACAACAAGGTAGTTGCCATGTACTGAATTGTGTATTTTATATGATTAATGGACAAGCTATAACTAAGATACTGCATATATTTCAGTATTCAAATTAAAAAGATTTCAAAATTCTTTTGTGTATACATCCTCTGCCAAGAATTCATAGGACTTTCTTGAAAGGAGATGTATTGTAAATCTTAAATTGCACTCTTTGGTTAAGAAAATAAAATGAATTATAATGTCTGGAGGCTGCTATACTTCCTTCAAAAATAGTGTTCAACTTAGATTGGAGGAAATTAAACTTTGACATGAGGAATTGTTTAATTTTAAAAGCCTTTTGCTGCAAAAAGAAAAAAAAGATATTATATTATTATAGAATTTGATCCAAAAAGGGATTAAAAAAACACATGGCTAGTAGTTCTACCAAACCTGAGACAATGTTTTTGATATGTATTATTTTCCTCCAAGTGTCTTGAATAAAGATTATTTGGAGATGAGCTTATATTTCCTTTCAAGGATTCATTTTGGCTTTTTGTAGAGTGAATCAAATACAATTAGAGGCAATATCTTATCTCATGTAGGATAGAAATATAAACAAGTTTATTAAATATATTAAATAATAATGACTATATCCTTTCATGTATTAATTGTTGTTAGTTCCAAAAGAAGCCTGTTAAACATTTACTAAATAAACACAAACACAGGCTTATATCCTGAAAGATGCAGAATGTAAACTGCGTAAGACTGAGATTCAGAATTCCTGAAGGTCTGTCCACTTTCATTCACTTATTTAATGACCATTTAAAAAGTACCTGTTCTATTCCATGGACTTACTAAATACTGGGGATAAATAGATACAATAAATCACAGTCCCCTTTCTCAGTGAAACAGAAATGATTAAAATACACAGATACAGCACAAAAGCCTAAGTGCACAAGAAGGATACAAACTAAGGAACTCTAGTTTGGGAATTAAAAGATACACAGTATAATCCTGACTCTACATCTCACTGTCTATGGGATATAGACTAGATAGTTTCAAAGATACCTACTCCTAATAAATGGTCATATAAGATTAGGTGGAGTGAATTTCCATTTGGAGGCAGTTTAAAAAAAACACAACCCTCTCTGTGTGACTATCTATCTGTGTACACTTTCATTTATTTATCTATGTGTCTATGTAGCTATCAATACATATAGACACATATAAATACATATACAATATATATGCACAGAATATACTTGTTACATTCTGGTTAGCTTTCTGGAGGTCTTGGGACCAGCCTTGATCTCAGCAGAATAATATTCACGAGAATAGTCAAGAATAGAATCCAAAGTCTTTATTGTCTCTCAGTCTGAACCAGTCTCTCCCAAAGTGCAGGAGGCGGGAGAGCCACACAAGGATGATCACAGATGGAATGTCTCTGCCTGAGTTTGTCCCCAGTTTGTATTCTCTATTACAATTACATCATTACAGTATACTGAGTATAAACCAATCATTATATCACTAGGGAACCATCATTTGTTGTAAGATTAAATCAATCATACTGAACTAGAGAACTCACATGCTAAACTAGATAACCATTGTCTTATCAATTCCACTGAGTTAACACCTTGTTGTAAGAATCCTTGTTTCAAGTACATTTCTCTAGAGTTCTGGCCCATTACATTTATGTATGTATAGGAACATATATATGTACATACATATATCATTTAAAATTATAAAACATGTTTTGCAGTTACCTATAAGGAAAATAGAATAAATATGATTGCTCCATTTTATGAATGTAGTCCTTGAAATCCCTTAGCCCCAGAGCAATATGCAGGTTCCAATCAGTGGATACATTGCTGATTTAATACTAGTATTCTTCCTACTGTGCTATATTTTCTTTCAGAAAAGGATTGTGTAAGAGATGACATTTGGGCTAAATCCTTGAAGGCTGTCAGGAGAATTTTGACAAAGATGGGAAGAAGGCATTTCTATGCACTGGGCATGATTTAAGCAAAAATGTAGTTGGGAACGGCCAGGAAGAAGATGTTAGGGGATAATCTTGTCTAATAAGAGTTTAGGTTACATGAGAAGGACTGGTGTGACATGGAAGCCATAGGAACAAGAACATGAAGTTTGGAGTTAATTAACTCCGAAACATGAATCTGGATTCAAATCCTGTTTCTAATGTTTCTTGTATGGTTTTGTCCAAATTAGTCCAAATTTGTAATCTGGAAAATTGTGAGGCCTCTTCCTACTCTAGGCCTACAAATTCTATGTTTGGAAAAGTCAGATAGATATATTGAGTTTCAAAGCTAGTTTCAGAGCTTGAACTTGACTAAGACATTTTGGTTGACAGCAGGCACCAGAATGACTTATTTCAATAAAGTCCTGAATCCACTGCCTCATTTAGTTGTACTAAGATGAGATTTGTCAGCACATTTAGCTCAATATCCTATTTTTCAAATAGCAAACCTTTAAAGGCAGAACTTCTTACTCCATGTTCATGTCTCATCCCATCTTTAGACATGATTGTACTTTTCTAATAACACAGTTATCTTGAGCCCATTCAGCTCCATAGTTGACATTCTTGGTTACTAACCTTGTCTTCTTCAGAATCACTTTAACTATCACTGCTTTCTGACCATTTTAGTCCAAGACCTGTACACCTGGATGCAGACCTTTGTCTGTTCATAGTACAACTATGTCCTCATACTTATCTCATATTCTCCACTAGGATATTCTTTCTATATCATCTTCACTGTTCTTTCATCATGGGAAGCTATCATTTAGTAGTACTGAACACTTTAGCTACAATCTCTACTAGGTCCTGACTGGCCCTAAATACCCTCTGATTGTCTGAGAGGAGAACAGTTTAATCGTCAGTAACAGAGATTCATCAAAAAACATACTTCAATTTCCAGTGTCCAAGGTCTCATATGGCTTACAGAAAAGCCTAACTCAAAAGATTTCCCCAGAATAATATAAAATATGGAAATACAAGGGAAACAATGGAAACAAATCACATTTGGATTCATATTACTCTACCCCTCAATCTTTCTCCCCAAACCCTTATCTTTCTTCTTGGGAGGCTGTTTCTCTGGGGGATTTCTCTGGTAGGTTATTTCCCTATCCTCCCAGTTACCCACATTAGCAAGTTAAGTATCATCCTCTTTTCCTCACTCTTGTTCACCAATATAAGCAATTCGTTGCATTTTCTTATTCTTTCTATTTCTACAATGTTTGTGACTTACTTTCTTTTCTGCCCACCCATAAAACAACTACTCTAGTTCAGGCTCTCATCATCTCTTACCTGGATTATTGTTATAGACTCAGAATTAGTCTTTCTATCTCAAAATTTCATTCCAGTTTAATCCATCTTTCACAGCTGCCAAAATGATTTTCCAAAAGCGTAAGCCTAACCATGTTCCACACTCCTCTATGGCACCCAGTAAATTCTAGCTCTTTGTTACCTCTCAAAAAATAGAAACTTCTCTATTTGGCAGTTAAAGCCTTCCATATTCTGGACCCGACCAACATAAGCAATCATACTACAAATTAGTCCTGTTCATGCATTCTATGGAACAAAAAAAAAATTTTTTTTTTTGCCATTTCTTGTATAAAATGGCAAATTCCCTATTTCTTTGTATTTTCTCTGACAATCCTTCGTGCCTTGATCATTCTCCCTTCTCCTTTCTCTCTCTCAGAATCACTAGTTTCCTTCAAAGATTAGCAAAAAGATAGGAGCTTTCTATAGGAAACTTTCTTAAATCCACTCCAGAAAATTTCTCTTAATCTTATTGCTACCAGGTATGTGTGGAATCATGTGCACATGTGTCTATCTATTTATTTCCCTATCTTATCAATATATTTACCTATCACCTACTTATATGTTATTTTCCTCAAAGGAATCTAAACTTCCTTTAACCTGAGACTTTCACTTTTTCCGCGTATTTTTGATCCCTAGAAAAGTAGTCCCTAAACAACAATGTTGCTTAGTTAATGGATGAGATTTCACTTGACTTAGTATCTCTTCCTTCTTTCAAGACAAACATGTCTCCAATAACAATATAATGAGCCAAATTAACAAGTAGTAGCCTAGAAATATGGACTGTCAGACTTCTGCCTTCTAGAAGCTTCAGAGCAGAAGACAAGCTACATTTTTTTGTGGCTAATAGCAATAACACAGTTATCTTGAGCCCATTCAACTCCATAGTTGATATTCTTGGTTACTAACATTGTCTTCTTATTAAATATATTAAATAATAATGAATATATCCTTTCTTGTATTAGTTGTTGTTAGTTCCAAAAGAAGCCTGTTAAACATTTAATGTATCCACTCTCTCTACTTCCCTAATAAACCACCCAATAACCCAATAAACTCAACAACCCAATAAATTAAAAAGAAAAAGAAAACACACAATAATAAATCTGCATTAATAGGGAAAATTGTCTCAGGGAGATCACTAAAATGATAAAATCACAAGTCTGATTTAAAAAAAAATGAAATAAGATTTCTTCCCTTTATTTTTTAAATCATATATATAGAATTCCCTTTGATAAAATGTGTATCAGTCATTCATTCCCTATTAAATGACCATCCCATTTTGGTCCACCATATTTTTCTTTTCTTCTTAAATAATCAAAGCAACTACTCCAATAAATTACAATGGTTTGGTTCTTTGAATTAACTTTAAATTCCTCCATTGATGTTCTTAATAGTAGCCATGAAGTTAAAGGATTATGGGAAAAGAAAAGAGCTACTTTCTTCCATTTTCAGATTGGCTCACAATTATACATTAAAACAAACAAACAAACAACCCCCCCCTCAAAAAAAAATAGACCAGTGATTTTGTAGGTATAGAAAAGTTCCAGCAAGGTAAGTTTCTCTATCAATCAGATAAGCAGTTTATTTGCAATTGTTTAGATTAGAAAGTACTTTACTAGGAACACACAGATTAAAGACCTTGACCAGGAATATGGACCCATTATGTTTTATATGTAGGACTTAAACTCATATCATTCTGAGTCCGAAACTAGATATCTTTTCCCAGTAGTTTTCAATTTTATAATTCAATCTAACAAATAATACATACTTTTAATTAACCACAATGCACAATGGAAGATGTTCTGGGAAAGATAACAGTTTAGGTAAAGATTACTCTTTGTCCTCAAGATATTTCCTATTAGAAATATTGAATACTAGAATTGGAAAGCACTGCAGAGATAATCTAATACAAACTTCTTGTAAATTAGCTGGTTAGCTATAAAATTGGGGCTAAAGCCCAAATCTCCAAATTTAATTTCTTATCCCCCTTCATTTCTTTTTCCCATTTTTTCTTCTTAATGATGTGGGATTATGTGATGACTCTGTATTTAAAATCAGCCGGAGTCAGGAATTCAGGTTAAGGGAAAAATCTTCAATCTTTATTTTCAGTAGAGGTGAAGAAGGATTGTGATAGCAATATGGGCAGCTGTGACAGGAAGCCAGCTAGCAGAGGTGAAGGAGGATTGCAGGTGAAAAGGGGATCGGAGGTGAAGGTTGGTCGTGATAGCAATGGGAGCAGCTGTGTCAAGACACCAGCCAGCAGTCTCTCTTTCCGCTTCCCTTTCTACTCCCCTGCCTCCACCCACCAAAAACGTCATTTCCTATACAATACTTCAGGACTTGCACAAAGAGTGGGCGGCGGCCATTCTTTCTCCTAGCATATATATTAATAGAGTATGGTCCAATTACTATTTAGCCTCACGTGCTTGGGACTTCAGTGCATCAACTCAAGCCTCAACCCATTACAGGATTAAATCATGCAAACACTAGGAAAATGAATGGTCAATGTGGTAGATGAAAATAAGGTAGGAAGAAATATTTTACCATTATCTTCAAAACATCAACCTTAGCAATTTCCAAACTAGTGAAGGTTATCCTTATTATCCTATAATCACCTTTAATTTGATTAGCTTTGTCCTCAATTTTCATGGTATTTTCATTAATTATTCTTTTAGAATGTCAGTATAAATGAGATTAGTATTTTCTATAATAATTAAAGTAGACTTTTGCTGCCAAAAGTATTAATCAAAAGAATCTGCTAAATACATAAAGCATAAATATACAATATATTTTTTCATTTTAATTTTATCATATTTTTCTTTGGATAAGGAGTTTAGTGGCCTATTACAGAATAATTATGTATACATAATGCAAAAAAAAATGACATGTGCCTGTTTCTTCTTGACATTCTTCGTTTGAGGTATTCATAGAGAGAAGACTATCTGATGTGGCAATCATATATATCTTTTTCATACATTTTAATGAGTTTTTGACATTTCTTCAACCAAAAGATACTTTACAGTCAATAACTAAGACATGTAATAGGGTGTTTTTTGCAAAGACATTTTAACTGTTTTTGGTTTGTTTGTTTGTTTTTCCTGGGCTGTGGATTTGGTGAATAAGAATGCTTAGGGCATTACAATAATAATTGTCTTCACTTTCCAAATGGTCTCACTTCTTTGCTTTTCAAATTTTATTTTTTAAGTTCTTCAAAGCACGATTCATAGTTTTGTATTTCTTTTGGAAAAAATTGTCAGAGAACATGAATTGTGAATCTCAAGAAAAACTCTAAATTAAAAACTAAAACAAGTTGCTACCCAGTCTTGTTTTATGTGTTTCCTGCATGCCACTCAGCTAGATTGCAGTGAATAAAAAACTGGTTCTGGAGTTAGGAGTACCTGTGTTCAAATCCAGGTTTAGTCATTTGATATCTGTTATATGCTGGGCAAGTCACTTAACCTCTCTTTGCCTCATTGCCCTCATTTGTAAAATGGGAGTAATAATAGCACCTAACTTCCAGGGTTATTGGGAGGATCAATGAGATAATAATTGTAAAGAGCTTCACACCATAGTCTGCTCCATATTAAGTGCTATATAAATGAAGCTATTATTGTTATTGTCTTGCCAAAAGAGATGTTTAAGAATGTCTCAGTCAAATTCTGGTGAAGAAATTGATGTCTATAGAAGTAAAACAATTTGCTCATATAATTGAGAAGTGATCAAGCCTAGTCCCATTCTAATACCCTCAATAGGGGTAGCAATGCTACTGCCCCTCTTAATAAAATGATTTCATCTAGGGTAGTTTAACCAAATTTAACCAAAGGAAAAGGAATTAGTTTTCACTACATATTTTCATTTAGAAAAATTTATATATATAATGAAACATCCTAATTATAAAACTTTTCCCTCTTATATCTAATACTTCATAATGACAGTTTAGACAGAAAGATGTCAAGGTAGTCAAAAGCATGTTACTGAATTTATAGAGTAATTGGTTTTCCATGATTTTCAAAGTCTTACATCTTTTAGTTAAACAACATGGAGCCTATTTTTATGTATTCACAGTTAAATTTAAACAGGGGCCTGAATTTTCCTAATTTTATAGATTTATGTGTTTGTTATTTTCACTGGTGTTAGAATTGAGCCTATTGAGGAGATAATCTGTGACAATTTGTCCTACCATTCACAAGTCTGCTTTGGTCAGATATAGCTATCAAAGGGAAGGATCAATCAAGATACATAAAAAAGTCCTAAGCTGGGATTCAAGGATATCTGAGTTCTAATTCTTTATAAAAAGCTTATTCACTTTATAAAGCAGTTCAAACATCATTTGTCCTATCTTTTAAATGAAGAAAGGGAGGGGTTCAGGGAGGTCAAATGATTTATGCAGATAGCAAGTATGGGATTCTGGAATCATATTTTTTGTTTTTTGTTTTTTTCCTCAGAGCCTATTTAAAATGAGAAGATCAAACAAAATGAAGATATTTCAGGTCTAATTCTATGACAGATTGAACATTTGTCCATTTACTTAATCATTTTAAAAGATTAGAACATTTTGGAATGCTATTTCACACAACAAAATGAAAGGATAAGGGTAGATATTGCATTTTCTCATTGCTCTGGGTTTGAACATTGTTAATTTATCAACAGAGTTTTTATTCTGTTATCTCAAAACATCATGTGGTTATGTATTAAAAGTCTTTTGAGGATTTGTGAATGAGGGAATCTCTACATCCCTTTCTGAAAACTGAAAAGAACAATTTTTTACCCTTCCAAGATTCTTTGGTCTTCTGGTCTTACAGTATTAAAAACAAACAAACAAACAAACAAACAAACAAACTTTGAACTTCAAAGGGTAGCGGGTTTTCCCATTCACTCTATCCCATCTCCATAGCCTTTAACTTAAGCTCCTGGCCTTCTAGAAAATATTGTCCTTAATGGAGCAACATCCTTCTTAGTTTTTATTGTTATTGTTCTTTTGCTTTGGAACTATACTTTGTGAGGTTTGAAGAGTAAGTACATTTCCACCCATTCCAATTCACTCAACTCAACAGAATATTAGTTGCCCGAGGACATCATGTGGCACAGAAATTAGGTGAACCTAATTGTCTGGCACAGGGGTGAGTGCACACACACACACACACACACACCCATAGAAAGAGAGAAAGAGAGGGGGGAAGGACAGAGTAAGAGAGAGTAAGAGAGAGAGAGAGCGAGAGAGCGAGCGAGAGAGAGAGAGAGAGAGAGAGAGAGAGAGAGAAAGAGAGAGAGAGCGAGAGAGTGTGAGAGAGAGAGAGAGAGAGAGAAAGAGAGAGAGAGAGAGAACGAGAGAGCTTGCATGCATAGTAAAAGTCAAAGTAAATTATCTATTGTGCAGCAAGATTGTGGCTTGAATACTATCCTTTTAACTAATATGATTAAAATCATTCTGTGAAGTTTTAATTTCAGTATTCTTCTCTGTAGATTTGAATAAAACTGTCCATATGTTATTTGTGTTTGTATTCTGAAATTATTTTAAGATTTCTTCAACAATTCCCTCAACAAACCCAACCACTATCTTAATAGCTACTCTTGCTTAAACCCAAAATTAGAATTTTTCTCAGGTCTTTAACATGAAGGATGAAGGTTGAGCAATGGGAAATCTAGAATAGTGAAATAAAGGATAAATGACAAAAATTAATAAAGGTCACCATAAGTTTAACTGCGGTCAAGTAATTTCTGGCTAGCTGCTATGACAGAATTCATTTTTTGTTTGTTTTAAGAAATGTTTCCTTTTTATTGCATTTATGTATATATCGAAAAAATGTTTCAGGGTCCTTTTTTTTTCTTCTAATTTCTTTTTAAAAACAACCTTCACTGTCTTTTTTGTTATTTATTATACCTTTTTGCTTACAAGTTATATGCATGGGTAATTTTATAGCATTGACAATTGCCAAACCTTTTGTTCCAATTTTTCCCCTCCTTCCCTCCACCCCATTCCCCAGATGTCAGCTTGACCATTACATGTTAAAAATGTTAGAGTATAAATTAAATACAATATTAATATACATGTCCAAACAGTTATTTTGCGATTCAAAATGAATCTGACTTAGAAATAATGTACAATTAGCCTGTGAAGGAAATCAAAAATGCAGGTGGACAAAGGTAGAGGGATTGGGAATTCTATGTAGAGTGGTTCATAGTCATGGCCCAGAGTTCTTTCACTGGGTGTAGCTGGTTCAATTCATTACTGCTCTAATGGAGCTGATTTGGTTCATCTCATTGTTGAAGAGGGCCATGTCCACCAGAATTGATCATCATATAGTATTGTTGTTGAAGTATATAATTATGTCCTGGTCCTGCTTATTTCACTCAGCATCAGTTCATGTAAGTCTCTCCAGGCCTTTCTGAAATCATCTTGCTGATCATTTCTTACAGAACAATAATAATATTCCATAATATTCATATATCACAATTTATTCAGCCATTCTCCAATTGGTGGGCATCCACTCAGTTTCCAGTTTCTCACCACTACAAAAAGGGCTGCTACAAACATTCTTGTACATAAAGGTCTCTTTCCCTTCTTTAAAATCTCTTTAGGATATAGGCCCAGTAGTAACACTGCTGGACCAAAGGGTATGCACAGTTTGATAACTTTTTGAGCATAGTTCCAAATTGCTCTCCAGAATGGCTGGATGTGTTCACAATTCCACCAACAATGTATCAGTGTTCCTGTTTTCCCACATCCCTTCCAACATTGCACATTATCGTTCCCTGTCATTCTAGCCAATCTGACAGGTGTGTAGGGGTATCTCAGAGTTGTCTTAATTTGTATTTCTCTGATTAATAATGACTTGGAGCATATTTTCATATGGCTAAAAAGTTTCAATTTCTTCATCTGAGCATTGTCTGTTCATATCCTTTGACCATTTATCAATTGGAGAATGGCTTGATTTTTTATAAATTAGAGTCAATTCTATATTTTGGAAATTAGGCCTTTATCAGAACCTTTGATTGTAAAAATGTTTTCCCAGTTTATTGCTTCCCTTCTAATCTTGTCTGCATTTGTTTTGTTTGTACAAAAACTTTTCAATTTGATATAATCAAAATTTTTTATTTTGTGGTCAATAGTGATCTCTAGTTCTTCTTTGGTCATAAATTCCTTCCTCTTCCACAGGTCTGAGAGGTAAACTATCCTAAGTTCTTCTAACTTATTTATAATCTCATTCTTTATGCCTAGGTCTTTAACTAATCTTGATAACAACCTTATCTTGGTGTACGGTGTTAAGTATGGGTCAATACCTAGTTTCTACCATACTAATTTCCAATTTTCCCAGGAATTTTTGTCAAATAGTGAGTTCATATCCCAAAATCTGGCGTCTTTGGATTTGTCTAACACTAGATTAGTAAAATTTTTGACTATTTTGTCCTTTGAACCTAACCTATTCCACTGATCAACTAGTCTATTTCTTAGCCAATACCAAATGGTTTTGTTAACTGCTGCTTTATAATTTAATTTTATATCTAGTACATGTAGGCTACCTTCATTTTTTTTTTTTTCATTAATTCCCTTGAAATTCTTGATGTATTGTTTTTCCATATGAACTTTGTTGTTATTTTTTCCAGGTAATTAAAACAGGTTTTGGGGTGTCTGATTGAAGTAGCACTAAATAAACAGATTAGTTTAGGCAATATTGTCATCTTTATTATATTTGCTCGCTCTATCCAAGAGCATTTAATATTTTTCCAATTGGTTAGATCAGACTTAATTTGTGTGGAAAGTGTTTTGTAGTTTTGTTCATATAGTTTCTGATTTTCCCTTGGCAGATAGGTTCCTAAATATTTTATACTATCAGTAATTACTTTAAATGGAATTTCTCTTTGTAACGCTAACTGTTCGATTTTGTTAGCGATATACAAGAATGCTGATGACTTAAGTGGGTTTATTTTGTATCCTGCAACTTTGCTAAAGGTGTGGATTATTTCTAATAGCTTTTTAGTAGAATCTCTGGGGTTCTCTAAGTATACCATCATATCATCAGCAAAGAGTGAAATTTGGTTTCCTTGTTACCTATTCTAATTCCTTTAATCTCTTTCTCAACTCTTATTGAAAAAGCTAGCATTTCTAATACAATATTGAACAATAATGGTGATAGTGGGCAAACTTGTTTCACTCCTGATCTTATTGGGGATGGTTGCAGTTTATCCCCATTACATATGATGCTTACTGATGTTTTTAAATAGATGCTACTGATTATTTTAAGGAAAAGTCCATTTATTCCTATACTCTCAAGTGTTTTTAATAGGAATGGATGTTGGATTTTATAAAATGCTTTTTCTGCATCTATTGAGATGATCATATATTTTTTGTTAATTTGGTTATTAATGTGGCCAATTATGCTGACAATTTTCTTAATATTGTAACAGCCCTGCATTCCGGGCATAAATACTACTTGATTATGATGTATTACCCTGAGGATGACTTTCTGTAGTCTTTTTGCTGATATTTTATTTAAGATTTTAGCATCAATATTCATTAGGGAGATTGGTTTATAATTTTCTTTCTCTGTTTTCAACCTCCCTGGTTTAGGTATCAGTACCATATCTGTGTCATAAAAGGAATTTGGTAGGACTCCTTCATTCTCTATTTTTCCAAATAGTTTATATAGTATTGGGGCTAATTGTTCTTTAAATATTTGGTAGAATTCCCATGTAACTCCATCTGATCCTGGGGATTTTATTTTTCTTCTTCTTTTTTTTTTAAATAACTTTTTATTGACAGATCCCACGACAGGGCAATTTTTTACAACATTATCCCTTGCACTCTCTTCTGTTCTGATTTTTTCCTTCCGTCCCTCCACCCCCTCCCCCAGATGGCAAGCAGGCCTTTACATGTTAAGTAGGTTACAGTATATCCTAGATACAATATATGTGTGCAGAACCCAACAGTTCTCTTGTTGCACAGGGAAAATTGGATTCAGAAGGTATAAATAACCCGGGAAGAAAAACAAAAATGCAAGCAAGTTATATTTATTTCCCAGTGTTCTTTCTTTGGGTATATCTGCTTCTGTCCATCCTTGAATTGAAACTGAATTAGCTCTCTTTATTGAAGAGATCCCCTTCCATCAGAATACATCCTCAAACAGTATCGTTGTTGAGGTATATAATGATCTCCTGGTTCTGCTCATTTCACTTAGCATCAGTTCATGGAAGTCTCGCCAGTCCTCTCTGTATTCATCTTGCTCGTCATTTCTTACAGAATAATAATATTCCATAATATTCATATACCACAATTTACTCAACCATTCTCCAATTGATGGGCATCCATTCATTTTCCATCTTCTAGCCACTACAAACAGGGCTGCCACAAACATTTTGGCACATACAGGTCCCTTTCCCTTCTTTAGTATCTCTTTGGGGTATAAGCCCAGTAGAAACACTACTGGATCAAAGGGTATACACAGTTTGATAACTTTTTGAGCATAGTTCCAAATTGCTCTCCAGAATGGCTGGATGTGTTCACAATTCCACCAACAATGTACAATGTCCCTATTTTCCCACATGGGGGGATTTTTTCTTAGGGAGTTGATTAACAGCTTGTTCTCTTTCTTTTTCTGAAATGGGACTATTTAAGCAATTTCCTTATTTCTCTATTAATCTGGGAAGCCTGTATTTTTGGAGGTAGTCATCCATTTCACTTAGATTATCAAATATATTGGCATAAAGTTGGGCAAAGTAACTCCTTATTATTTCTCTAATTTCCTCTTTATTGGTGGAAAGTTCTCACTTTGCATTTTTAAGACTAATAATAATTAAATTTAAGCCTCCTTTTTCTAATCAGATTTCCCAAAGGTTTATCTATTTTATTGTTTTTTTTTTCATAAAACCAACCCTAAGTTTTATTTATTAGTTCAATAGTTTTTCTTTTTACTTTCAATATTATTAATTTCTCTTTTTAATTTTAGAATTTCAAGTTCAGTATTTGATTGGGGGTTTTTAATTTGTTTTTTTTTCCTAGCTTTTTAAGTTGCAAGCTCAATTCATTGATCTTCTTTTCCTCTATTTTATTCAAGTAAGTCTCTAAAGATATAAAATTTCCCCTTATTACCACCTTGGCTGCATTCCACAATTTTTGGTATGATGTCTCATCATTGTCATTATCTTGAATGAAATTATTGATTGTGTGTATAATTTGCTGTTTCACCCAATCATTCTTCAAGATGAGATTATTTAATTTCCAATTACTTTTTGGTCTATATACCCCTAACTTTTTGTTAAATGTAGGTTTTATTGCATCATGATCTGAAAAGAAATCATTTATTATTTCTGCCTTCCTGCATTTAATTTTGAAGTCTTTATGTCCTAATATATGGTCAATTTTTGTATGGGTTCTATGAACTGCTGAGAAGAAAGTATACTCCTTTCTGTCACCATTCAGTTTTCTCCAAAGAGCTATCATACTTAATTTTTTAATAGTCTATTTGTCTCTTTAATTTCTTTCTTATTTTTAGTGAGGTGAGAGAAGATTCTCTGTACAATGAATATGTCAATTATTTTCGATTTGAGCCAACTCTGATGAGAATAAGATTCAAACAATGCTCCTCCCCATCTCTAAGCTCCTTCAGATATGATCGGTTTCTTTTGCCTCATCGTGGGATGTAGTTTCCCTCTTTTTAATCTCCCCTTTTCCCTTTTTCTGACACTATATCCTTTCCATTTCTACTTCCCTTTTTTATATCAATAAAATCAAATTCTACATGTGGATTTTTTTTTTTTATATTCAGAATAGAAACACAGTTCTTGAGAGTTCCTTTTACCGTTTCCTACTTCTCTTGAGTCCTATGGTTGGAGATCATTTTTTTGTTTAACTCTGGCTTTTTCCCTAGAAACAAATGGAATTCCTCTGTTTCATTAAATATGTATCTTCTTTCATGGAAAAAAATGCTCAGCTTAGCTGGGTAGTTTATTCTTGGCTTCATTCCAAGTTCTTTTACCTTTTGGAATATCAGATTCTAGGCCCTTCAATCCTTTAATGTTGAGACAGCCAGATCTTGAGTGACCCTTATTGTGCTACCTCAGTATTTTAATTGTTTTTTCCTCGCTGCTCATAATAATTTTTCTTTATTTTGATAGTTCTGAAATTTGGCCTCAATATTCCTTGGAGTTTTTATTTTAGGGTCTTTTTCAGAAGGTGTTCAATGAATTCTTTCAACACTGATTTTGCCTTATGATTCTATTACTTCTGGGCAGTTTTCTTTAATGATTTCCTGTAAAATAGTATCTAGGCTCTTTTTTTCATCATAATTTTCGGGTAGTCCATTGATTCTCAGGATACCTCTCCTAGAACTATTTTCTAGGTCTGTTATTTTTCCAAGTAAATATTTGACATTTTTTTCTAATCTCTTATTTTTTTTAGTTTTGCTTGACTGATTCTTGATGTCTCAATGAATCATTTGTTCAGTTCTGATTTTTTTTTTTAATAATAACATTTTATTGACAGAACCCATGCCACAGTAATTTTTTACAACATTATCCCTTGCACTCACTTCTCTTCTGATTTTTCCCCTCTCTCCCTCCACCCCCTTCCCTAGATGGCAAGTAGTTCTATATATGTTATATATGTTAAACATGTTGCAGTATATCCTAGATACAATATATGTGTGCAGAACTGAACAGATCTCTTGTTGCACAGGGAGAATTGGATCCAGAAGGTAGAAATATCCCAGGAAGAAAAACAAAAATGCAAACAGTTTATATTCATTTCCCAGTATTCTTTCTTTGGGTGTAGCTGCTTCTGTCCATCATTGATCAGTTGGAACTGAGTTAGGTCTCTTTGTCAAAGAAATCCACTTCCATCAGAATACATCTTCATATAGTATCGTTGTTGAAGTATATAATGATCTCCTGGTTCTGCTCATTTCACTTAGCATCAGTTCATGTAAGTCTCTCCAAGCCTCTCTGTATTCATCCTGCTGGTCATTTCTTACAGAACAATAATATTCCATAACATTCATATACCACAATTTACCCAGGCATTCTCCAATTGATGGGCATCCAGTTTCTAGCCACTACAAACAGGGCTGCCACAAACATTTTGGCACATACAGGTCCCTTTTCCTTTTTTAGTATCTCTTTGGGGTATAAGCCCAGTAGTAGCACTCCTGGATCAAAGGGTATGCACATTTTGATAACTTTGGGGGCATAATTCCCGATTGCTCTCCAGAATGGTTGAATTCACTCACAACTCCACCAACAATGCATCAATGTCCCAGTTTTGGGACACTTGTTGTGTTCTGTGGTGAGTCACTTCCAGTTTTTGGTAGATATAGCCAGAACTTGTTAGGTTCTGGTGTTTTTTAGAGTACTCTCTGTCTTTGGCTTTGATTTCTCTGCTGATCTGCCATTTTGCAAGTAGAGGAGAGCAATCAGCCTATGCCAGAGTCATCTCTGTGATTTTTCTAACTACAGAGACTACCCCCCTCCCTTGTCCACTCTGTTTTACTTCCCTGTTTGTGCTGATCTGCTCTGGCCCCTCAGGACAAACCTTTCCTGGTGATCTTCCAAATTATCTTCGGCTGGTAAGTTGTTGTACTTATAATCTTCATGGGTTTTACCAGTCAAGAGCTATTTTTGAGGCTGAACTTAATAATTGATCATGAGGGTATGAGAGAGTTTACAAAGTTGCATGTGCCTTCTCCTCCATCTTGGCTCTGCTCCCCTTCACTGTCTTTTTAAAAAATATTTTTTATTTAAAGTTTTTGGTCCCAAATTCTATCCGCTTCCCTAGGATAGCAAGCAATCAAATACAGGAGTAACCTTCCTTTTTTCCCTACCATTCATCTCAACTCTCCCCATTGAAAAAAAAAAAAGAAAAACAAAACCTTTGTAACAAACAAGTGTAGTAAAAAAAAATCTGCTACATTTTATATGTCTGAATGTGTGGTTCAATATTAATATTCTCCCTGTTTTTCTCAGTTTGTGCTGTATCAGTTCATGTCAGTCTTCAATTTTTTTTTTTCTGAATTTTTTTGCAATCTCTTATGGCACATTACATTAATAACCAATGATTTATTTAGTCA
Source organism: Antechinus flavipes (assembly GCF_016432865.1). NCBI lineage: Eukaryota > Metazoa > Chordata > Mammalia > Dasyuromorphia > Dasyuridae > Antechinus > Antechinus flavipes. Next base: position 96,768,418 of record NC_067402.1, on the reverse strand, counting down.
TTCCATAAGTAATGGGCATTTCCTTAGTTTTAGCTTTTTGACACTAGGGAAAGATTTTTTAATATTCATTTTTTTGATAAATATGTGTTTTTTCCCTCTTCTTTTGATTTCTTTTGCAAAAACACTACTAGTGAACCATTAAAATTACTTTCACATTTTATTGACTTTAGCGGCATAATTATAAAATGCTTTATAAAATGGCTACATGAGTTCTTCTGAGGAGAAGAAGGAGGATGAGAAGAGAAGAAGGGAAGAAAGAGAAGGGGAGGAGGAGAGGAAGGAGAGGAAAAGGAGGATGGGAGGAGGGAGAAAAAAGAAAGGGAGGAAGAGGTGTTGGAATCCTTACTAACTGCTAAGTAGTTAGAGTTGATCTAATCTTACAAAAAGATGTTTTGGGCAGAACCTGAAACAAGGTACTAAGTAGAACTACCCATAATCCCTCTCTCTGGAAGGAGCATAAATAGGCCAATGGGCCAGTCGGAGAGTTCTAGAGAGGAAGACGCTACAAGTCGAGATTTCACCGGAATGACATGAAGAGTTGGAGCTGGCTGGAGGCTGAAGAAAGCAGAGGCAGAGGCTGAAGGACCAGACCTTTGGATTTAAAGACATTTGGAGAGAGATCTTGGAACCAAGCAGAGAGATAGGCCTCTAAGCTAACCGGGCTATATTGGATATAATAAAAGATCTGAACTTTTATCACCTGGCTGCTTTTTGAGAAGAAGAAGATCACAACATTTTGGCGCCCTGAACGTGGGACAAACAGACCCCTCAGTGGATTTCAGTGGAAAAGCTCCGATCCTGATTCAAGTGGAAAAGCCTCTGATCCTGATCCAGTGGAAAAGACTTCAACCCAGAAATTAGGGTGAGTGCAACAAAGAAATTTTGTTAGAAGAGTTAAAGTAGAATTTCATCTAAGATGGGACAGATATTTAGAAAACAGCCTGTTTCTGTTCAAGGAAAATGTTTAGAGAGCATTGTCAAAGTTATGGAAAGCCAAGGTTTAATTATAAGTTTACAGCAAATCACTGAACTTTTACAAACTGTAAAGGACATATGCCCTTGTTTCTCTCTTGATAAGGAATTAGATCTAAATGAATGGAAATTGGTTGGAGAGGATCTTTGTCAATTCTATGATAAAAATGGGCCTAACTCAATAATTAATACATATAATGTAATACAATTGGCTATAAGAAGTTATTTAAGTGATAGAATGATGAAAAGGAAAGTACAGGAGGAAGTGCCAACTTTACTAGGTGAAAAGGAGGACAAATCAGATGAGAATGGAGTTAATTACAATTCTGAGTATGATACTTCACAGAAGGAGGAATTAGGTGATTCCACATCTCATGACCCTCCCCCCGCAATTAACCCTTCATGGGTAGAACAAGGGGGAGGGAGAGAGACAGAAACACAGTCAGCTTCTCCTGTAAAGCAGAATTTGACAAGATTAGAAAAAGCATTAATTAAAGCAAAAAATGAAGGAGAAGATCTATCTGATTTTATAAATGCATATCCTGTGATTGAAGAGCTCAACTCCTCAGGTCAAAAAAAGAGAAAATACACTCCTTTTAATTTGGGAAAAATTAAAGATTTGAAAAAGGGTTGCACTCTTTATGGGGCTACATCATCTTATGTGAAGATGTTACTGGATAATTTGTCTTATGAAATCTTAACCCCGAATGACTGGAAATCCATCACTAAAACATGTCTTGAACCAGGACAAAATTTATTGTGGCTTTCAGAGCTTCATGAATTATGTAGGATTCAAGCCCAACACAATAGACAAACAGGAGCTATTGTACAAGTTGCTTTTGACCAACTAACTGGAGAAGGTCAGTATGCAGAGAGTTCAGAACAGATTTATTATCCCATAACAGTGTATGAGCAAATTTCTAAGGCTGCAATAAAAGCTTGGAATTCTCTCCCTGGACAGAAAGATGGAAATAATGTTTTCACAAAAATAGAGCAAGGTCCCAATGAACCTTTTGCAGATTTTGTGGGACGTTTACAAACAGCTGTAATAAGAACCATTGGAGACAATGCAGCAACAGAAATAATGACTAAACATTTGGCTAAGGAAAATGCCAATGAGATTTGCAAGAGAATTATATGGAGGCTAGACAAAAATGCTCCTTTAGAAGAAATCATTAGACGCTGTGCCACAGTGGGCACAAATGCTTATTATGCCCAGACTATGATGAACATGGAAAGACAAGGTCCTTCTTGGCAGAGGAATTCTAGAGAAACTCGTCGATGTTTTCAGTGCGGAAAAATTGGACATTTGAGAGCTCATTGTAGATATGGAGATAGAGTGAGAAGACAGGGTGAGAGAAAACCCAAAACCCCATGTCCAAAATGTAACCGAGGCTTTCATTGGGCCTCTAAATGTATATTGACCCAGAAGAATGAGAGGCAGGGCCCAGCTCCAAAGTATCAATCAAAGGACAGGTGGGGCATGATAGCAGCTAAGGTTACACCCAGAGAGACTTTAGAAATTCAGGATTCTGATGTCATCAACCAACAGAAAAGCAATCAGGATTACAGTTGGGAAGAATACAGGCCTTTTAAGACAACAAGACAATATCCAATGCAAACGACTCCAATGTAATTACCAGATGATGAGGAGAAATCCCAAATTTGGTAAATAGAAGGGAATTAGATTAACTGCTTGGGGAAGAGGATCTGCTTATATTTCCACAGATGGAGAAAGAATCAGATGGCTGACTATGAAACTGTTAAAAAGACTTTTAAAAGCTTCAGGAATCATTGGATTTCCTAACACAAGATGAAACTGTTTTACTTCTTGAAAATCCAGCAAGAATCATTGGGTTCCCTGAGATGAAAAATTGTTGATGAGACTTTTGCAGTACTTCAGGGCTTACAGGAACTATTGGATTCCTGGCACATGAACTAATGGACAATGGAATCCTATTGGACTGTTTCTAGGACTTATGGACATGTGTAAATTTTTAGGTTGATTCATGTTGTTACATTACTACTAGCCTGTGTTATATTGCTATGTACTTATGTAAATTATGTATGATGCCTCCCATATTGATGGATTTATGTATACCATGTATATCTGTTACAAAGTTCTGGCCCATATTGATGGATTTATGTGTACCCCCTCAGAAACCCCCTATGTTTTAAAACAAAAGAAAGGGGGAGATGTTGGAATCCTTACTAACTGCTAAGTAGTTAGAGTTGATCTAATCTTACAAAAAGATGTTTTGGGCAGAACCTGAAACAAGGTACTAAGTAGAACTACCCATAATCCCTCTCTCTGGAAGGAGCATAAATAGGCCAATGGGCCAGTCGGAGAGTTCTAGAGAGGAAGACGCTACAAGTCGAGATTTCACCAGAATGACATGAAGAGTTGGAGCTGGCTGGAGGCTGAAGAAAGCAGAGGCAGAGGCTGAAGGACCAGACCTTTGGATTTAAAGACATTTGGAGAGAGATCTTGGAACCAAGCAGAGAGATAGGCCTCTAAGCTAACCGGGCTATATTGGATATAATAAAAGATCTGAACTTTTATCACCTGGCTGAATTTTGAGAAGAAAAAGCTCACCACATTTGGTGCCCGAACAGGGACCGATTCAAATCCATCGGAACTAGATCACAACAAAGAGGGGAGAAGAAGGAAGAGAAGTATAGGAAGAGGAGAGAAGGAGAAGAAAGGAAAGGAGAGAGGAAAAGAGGAAGAGGAGAAGGAGGAGGAGGAGAAGCAAAATGAGGAAAAGGAATAAAGAAGAAAGTAGCAGTAATCTTTGGCTTATGGTGGCAGATGATAGTGGGGAAGAGCTTTCTATGACTTTACATAGGAAAAGGCCATTAAAGAAATTTAATTTTTTACTTATGTCTCAGATTGGAAGGACAGAACAAAACATAATGCTTTATGGATAACATTTTTTCCAGACATTCAAGATTCTGCTCAGATATAATCTATTTACTCTCCTAGACATCACTATGAAATGTGAATTAAATATCTGTATTCTAATGCCTGATGTTTAGATGAGCTATTTGAATCACAATCAGATATGTTATTTGTAACAAAGTTAAAATGAAATATATTTAGATACATAGCTACAATGAGTTCAGAGTTAGGTTCTTAAGTAGTGTCATTCTCTCCTTAAGAAAATAGCTAATAGCTAATTATATCTGACATTTTTGTAGCACTTGCTATGTGCCAGGCACTCTGTTAAATACTTTGCAAATATTATCTCAGTAAGCATCATATGTCCTAAGGTACAAAGCACAGCTTGGGGAGTTTTCTTCAAAATACCTGACTTTGAGTCCTAGCACCAACATCTATTAATATGAAAGTCACTTAATCTCTTCATCTCAGTTTTGTTACATATAAATGTTACATTTACATTAACTCTCATAATGTTGTGATGAAACTATACCTAAATCACTATGTAAAAATGGTTTACTAATGTGGCTATTATTTTAACTTTGTCTCATTTTTAATATTGTTCAAGATCAAGTACAGTTAATTACAATGGTGGATAGAGCAATAGGTCTAAAGTTATGAATTCAAATCCAAGCACACACACACAAGCTGTGTGATCCTTGGCAAGACACTTAATTTGTTTGCTTTAGTTTCCTCATGTCCAAAAATTGGATATTAATAGAGAGTTTTCTAGAGGATCAAATGAAATAATAATTAGGAAATGTTTAGCACAGTGCCTGCCACATTGAGAGTGCCATATAGATATTATCAATTAGAATTATTATTTATTATGCTTTTATCCCTGTGATAAATATATACATATAGTTATACATCTTTATGTAACATTTCATTTATAATATATTTATGTATAAACATGTACAAGTATAATATGTAATATAAACATATAATATACATTATATGTGATACAAACATGTTTATATTAATATTAATATATTGTATAAATACATACACATATGTATGTGAATGTGAAACTTGGAAATGTTCGGTGCCTTGTACAATAAATAAATTCTCACACAATTTTAGAGCCAGATTTGAAAACAGTTCTCTTGGTTTCTTTAAGACAGGAATTGTGTCTTTTTCTTATTTGAATCCCATCATAACCAAAAACATTTCATACATAATAGGGTCCCAGTACAAAGGATCATACATTCAAAGTGGAAAGGATATTTGAGGTCATTGATTCCAACTCTCATTTTACATTAGATGAAATCAGGCACAGAAAGATTAGTTGATTTGCTGTAGGTCCCACAAATAGTAAGACTTTTCACTATACTCTATTGCTTTGCAGAACTTTTTGTGCTCAACATAAAATTACTCTAAATTATCAGCTTGTGATTCTCACTTGAACCATACTCATATAATTAATCAATTTTGTCCTCCTCATATCTTATGTACTTTTTGCCAACCATTATACAATATTACACCAATTGGTCTCATTTTATAATCAGTGTTTATCACTCTTCAAACAAGGTTCACTTTCCCATTTCATTTGCCCATAGTCTTTAATTTCCCATAGTCTTTAATACTTTCATTTCCTATAGTCTTTAATACTTCCTGAGGACATTATGGTTAGGCATCAGAATTCTTTACTGACTAGTGATGTCTCCCTGGGATGAAAAGGAATATTCAGTTCAGCTCAGATGGAATCTGGGAAAGTCAGTGAGAGGGTCTTATACAAGGCAGATCAGTAACTGAGACTCTCATTCCTAAAAGAAGAAATCAGTGGAGCCTCTTCCAGTCTGAGCTCAGAAGGCAAATTCTTGGAAACCAGGCTGTTTCCCGGAAAGAGCAGGCAAAACTACCCCCTTCTGCTCATCTCAAAGCTGCACAGGAAGATTGGGATAGCACCCTATTTACCCCACAATCAGAATTTGACCATAACTGTTAAAAAAAAAGAAGAAATACAAAAAAACCCAAGGAAATAAAATGAGCAAAAAGTAGAAAAGAACCTTGACATTAGAATGCAAGTATTGTGACAGGAAAGACCAAAATACCTATTTAGATGAAAACAAAATATCCAGAGAGGAAATCCCAAAGGGTAATGTGAATTGGTCTCAAGCCAAAAGAGGCTTTTAAAAGTGCTTATAAAAGATTTTAAAAGACATAGAAAAGAGGTAGAAGAAAAATTAAATAATAAATGAGAAGTTTGCAAAAGACTCAACAGCAACAGCAAAGGAAGGCAATACCTTCAAAAATATAATTGGCCAAATGCAAAAAAAAAAATCCACTGAAGAAAACAATACCTTGAGAAGCAGAATTAATCAAATGGAAAAAATTACAAAACCTACCTGAAGAAAATTCACATTAAAAAGAACTAGAACTGAGCCAATGGAAGCTAATGACATTTTGAGATATCAAGAATTAGTCAAATAATGCTGAATCTCACTGGGTCATTAATTTTTAGTTGTATCCCTAGGAAAGGTCCTCTGGAAAGCCCCTCCAATTCTTTACTGTAGAAACTGAAAAAGATCTTGGATAATCCTGACTGTTGTTTCTTGTTGTTTGAATTGTTTTTGTCCTGAAGCTTTTTGCTTCAGATTATTTTTCTGGAATTTCACAGCAATGTTCCTTGGGGTTTTCCTTATGAGATCTCTTTCCAAAGGTGATTGATGGATTCTTTCAATGAATATTTTCCCTTCTGTTTCTAGCATTTTGTGGAAGTTTTCCTTAGTGATCTCTTGAAGAATGCTTATCCAAGCTCCTTTTTTTGGTCATGATCTTCAGGTAGGCTAATAATTTTTAAATTGTCTCTTCTGAATCTTTTTTTCCAGATCAACTGTTTTTCTAATGAAGTATTCGACATTTTCCTCCATTTTTTATTTTTTATTTTGTTTGACTGATTCTTGTTCCAAAGAGTCATTAGATGCCATTTGCCTTGTTCCAATATTTAATTATATTTTTCTTCAGTTAGTTTTTGTATCTATTTTTTCCATTTAATTATTTTTACTTTTTAAGGAGTTGGTGCCTTCAGACAGATTTTTTTTTCCTTCATTTTCCAAGCTGCTGATTCTCTCATACATACTTCTCATTTCCTTTATCATTTTTTCTTCTACCTCTCTAACTTGCCTTTTAAAGTCTTTTATGAGCATTCCCAAGAAGTCTCTTTGGGCTTGAGACCAATTCATATCACTCTTTGGGATTTCCTCTGTAGACAGTTTTTTCTCGACTGATTTTGTGTTTTGGTCTGTCCTGTCACTGTAGTAGCTTTCTGTAGTCAAGATTATTTTTTTGTTTCTTACTCATTTTTTTTTCTTTTTCTTTTGATATTTTCTCTTTTTTACTTTTATGATTGAATTATGTTCCTGGACTAAATGGAGTGCTGTCCCAAGCTTTCTGTATAGCTCTGTACCTCTCAGACCTGTGGAGGAGGAAGGAATTTGTAACCAAAGAAGAACTAGAAGTCATTATTGATCAAAAAATTTAAAAAAATGATTATATTAAGTTTAAAAAGATTTTGTACAGATAAAACTACTGTGGATGGGATTAGAAGGAAAGCAGTAAACTGGGAAAACATTTTTACAGCAAAAGGTTCTGAAAAAGGGCTCATCTCCAAAAACTTATAGCGAATTGACTCTAATTTATAAGAAATCAAGCCATTCTCCAATTGATAAATGGTCAAAAGATATAAACAGACAATTTTCAGATGAAGAAATAGAAACTATTTCTAGTCATATGAAAAGGTGTTCCAAATCATTATTGATCAGAGGAATGCAAATTAAGAAAATTGAAATACTACTACACACATGTCAGATTGGCTAAGATGACAGGAGAAGATACTGATGAGATTGGAGGGGATGTGGGAAAACTGGGACACTGATGCATTGTTGGTGGAGTTGTGAATGGATCCAACCATTCTGGAGAGCAACCTGGAATTATGCTCAAAAAGTTATCAAACTGTGCATGTCCTTTGATCCAGCAGTGTTTCTACTGGGCCTTATATCCCAAAGAGATACTAAAGAAGGGAAAGGGACCTGTATGTGCCAAAATGTTTGTGGCAGCCCTGTTTGTAGTGACTAGAAACTGGAAACTGAGTGGATGCCCATCAATTAGAGAATGGTTGGGTAAATTGTGGTATATGAACATTATGGAATATTATTGTTCCGTAAGAAATGACCAGCAGGATGAATACAGAGAGGCCTAGAGAGACTTACATGAACTGATGATATATGAAATGAACAAACCAGGAGATCACTATACTCTTCCACAACAATACTACATGATGATCAATTCTGATGAACATGGCTCTCTTCAACAATGAGAGGATCCAAATCAGTTCCAATTGATCTGTAATGAACAGAACTAGCTACACCCAAAGAAAGAACACTGGGAAATGAGTGTGGACCATAATGTAACATTTCCACTCTGTCTGTTATTGTTTGTTTGCATTTTTGTTTTTTCTTCTCAGGTTATTTTTACCTTCTTTCTAAATTCGATCTTTCTTGTGCAACAAGACAACTGTATAAATATGTATACATATATTGTATTTAACATATTTAACATGTATTGGACTACCTTCCATCTAGGGGAGGGAGTGGAGGGAAGGAGGAGAAAAGTTGAAACAGAAGTTTTTTTACAAGGGTCAATGTTAGAAAATTACCCATGCTTATGTTTTGTATATAAAAAGCTACAACAAAAAATCACCAAAAGAAAATAGCTGATATGAAAAATATATCCAAGAGAGACAATTTGGAAATTATTGGCCTAAGAGATATGAAAATATGAACATGGATAATATTCTTTTTTATTTATTCAAGCTTTATTTTTATCTTTAATATATTTGTGTATATATAATATTCTGCATTCACCCTTACAATATCTTATGTTCCAAATTTTTCCTTCCCTTTCTTACACCTCCTCTCCTTGGTGATCCAATATATGTTAAACGTATACAATTCTTTCATTCATATTTCCAAAATTACCATGCTGCATAAGAAAAAAAATAGATCAGAAAGGGAAAAAATGAGAAAGAAAACAAGATGCAAGCAAATAATAACAAAATGAGTGAAAATATTATGCTGTCATCTATTCTCAGTTCCCACAGTCCTCTCTGGTTGTAGTTGGCTTTCTTCATCACAAGATCATTATAATTGGCCTGAATCATCTCATTTTTTGAAAAGAAAAATCTCCATCAGAATTGATCATCCTAAAATCTTGCTATTGTTGTATACAATGATCTCCTGGTTCTGCTCATTTCACTTAGCATCAGTTCACATAAATCTTTCCGGCCTCTCTGAAAACATCCTCCTGATCGTTTCTTATGCAACAATAATATTCCATAGCACTCATATACCATAAATTATTTGGCCATTCTCCAATTGATGGGCATCCACTCGGTTTTCAGTTCTTTCCCACTATGAAAAGGGCTGCCACAAACATTTTTACACATGTGGGTCCCTTTTCTTCCTTTAAGATCTCATTGGGATATAAGACCAGTAGAAATACTGCTGGGTCAAAGGGTACAAACAGTTTGATAATTTTTTGAGCATAGTTCCAAATTGCTCTCCAGAATAGTTGGATCCATTCACAATTCCACCAACAATATATAAATGTTACAGTTTTTCCACATCCCCTCCAACATTCATAATTATTTTTCCTGTAATCTTAGCCAATCTGCGAAGTGTGTAGTGGTATCTCAGAGTTACTTTAATTTGTATTCCTCTGCTCAGTAGTGATTCAGAGCACATCCTCGTATGACTAGAAATAGTTTCAATTCTTTATCTGATAATTGTCTGTACATATCCATTTATCAAATGGAGAATGGCTTAAATTCTTATAAATTTGAGGTAGTTATCTATATATTTTAGAAATGAGGCCTTTATCAGAATCTTCAGTTGTAAAAATGTTTTCCCGGTTTAGTGCTTCCCTTCTAATCTTGTCTGCATTAGTTTTTTTTGTCTAAAAACTTTTTAACTTAATATAATCAAAATTATCTATTTTGTGATCAATAGCGATCTCTAGTTCCTTTTTGGCCTTATTTTGACCTTATCTTGGTATATAGTTTTAGGTGTAGGTTAATGCCTAGTTTCTGTCATACTAGTTTCCAATTTCCCCAGCAGTTTTTGTCTAATAGTGAATTCTTATCCCCAGAGCTTGGGTCTTTGGGTTTGTCAAATACTAGATTGCTATAATCATTGACTGTTTTGTCCTGTGAAGCTAACCTATTCCACTGATTGACTATTCTGTTTCTTAGCAAGTATCAAATGGTTTTGATGACTGTTGCTTTATAATGAGGGGGAAAAAAAGCAAATGAAGGTGAATTAGCTGTACCAGACACATAAAAATCCTGTTTGTTTGTTTTTTTTAAGTAGAAATGTTTTGAAAATCTCTCACTTGATTGAAATTTTATTTTCTCCCTTGAAAGATAATGCTGAATCTCATAGAAAGGTAGTAGGGTGACAAGGAAGAACAAAACACGCATTCAGGAGATGATCACAAAATCAAACCTCCTACATCCAAAGCCTCCAAGAAAAATAAGAATTTGGCTGAGGCCATGAAAAATTTCTAAAGGAATTTTGAAAATCAAATAAGAATGAAAGAGGAAAAATTAGAAAAAGAATTGAAAGTGATTCAAAAGGAACTACAAAAAGATAATGAGGAGAAGAATGTCTTAAAAAAGTAAAATTGGCCAACTGGGAAATGAGATACCAAACCTCACTGAGGAAAATTTCTTAAAAAATTAAAATTAAGCAAATGGAAACTAATGAGAAAACAATAAAATAAAAACAAAAGCTGGGGGGAAAATAAAATGAAAATAGATCTAGGGGAGATAATTTTTAAAATTATTGATTTACCTGAAAATCATGATGAAAAAACAGTCTGGACATCATCTTTCAAGAAATTATCAAAGAAAACTGTCCTAATATAATAGAATCTGAGGCTAAAATAGAAATTGAAAGAACTCACTTAGGACCTCCTGAATGAGATCCCAAAATGAAAACTCACTGGAATAATGTAGCCAAGTTGCAGAACTCCCATAAAGAGAATATATTGCAAGCATCCAGAATGAAATGATTCAAGTTTAGTAGACCCACAGTCAGAATAATGCAAAAATTTGGCAGCTAAAAGGATTTCAGGGTTAGAAATATGATATTCCAGAGAGTAATAGAGCTAGGATTATAACCAATAATCACCCACCCAGCAAGACTGAGTACAATCCTTAATGAGAAAACTGGACATTAAATGTAATAGAGGATTTTCAATTATTTGTGACAAAACACCAGAGCTAAATGGAAAATTAGATTTTCAAATACAGGACTCAGGAGAAGAATAAGGAGGTAATCCCAAAAGTGATATCACCAGGGACATAATTATGTTTATCTTTTTTTACATTTCTTTATTGAAGGAATGTTTTATTTGTAACTTAGAACTTATTATTATGGAACTTTGAAGGAATATATAGACAAGTACGCACAGGTATTAGTTGAATGTGAAGGAATAATATTTTTTAAAAGGCCAAAATTAAGGAAGGATTGAGGAATGTACTGAGTTAAAGGAAAAGGGAGAAATAAAAGGTGTAAAATATCTGCCATATAAAAGAGGCAAGAAAATGGATACTTTTGAGTATTTTTAGTTAGAAAGTTTTTGAAGAAATAAAAGGAATGCAGACAAGATTAGAAGGGAAGCGATAAACTGGGGAAAATTTACATCTAAAAGTTCTGATAAAGATCTCATTTCTAAAGTATCTAGAGAACTGATTCAAATTTGTAAGAATCCAAGCCATTCTCTAATTGATAAAGAGTCAAAGGAAATAAACAGAAAATTAAGAGTTGGAGAAATAAAACCATTTCCAGTTATATGAAAAGGTGTCCTACATCACTATTGATGAGAGAAATGCAAATTAAGACAATTCTGAGGTACCACTACATACTTTTTATATTGGCTAAGATGACAGGAAAAGATAATGTTGAATGTTAAAGGGGATGTGGGAAAACTGGGACACTAATACATTGTTGGTGGAATTGTAAACTGATCCCCCCTTTCTGGAGAGCAATTTGGAACTATGATGAAAAGAGTTATTAAACTGGGCATATACTATCCAGCAGTATCTCTACTGGGCCTGTATTCCAAAGAGATCATAAAAGTAGGAAAGGAACTCAAATGTGCAAAAATGTTTGTGGCAGCCCTTTTTGTAGTGTCAAGAAACTGGAAACTGAGTAGATGCCCATCAGTTGGGGAATGGCTGAATAAGTTATGCTATATGAATGTTATGGAATATTATTATACTATAAGAAATTAGCAGGATGATTTCAGAGAGTCCTGAAGAGACTTACATGAACTGATGTTAAATGAATTGAGCAGAACCAGCTCATTGTATACAGCAACAGCAAGATTATACAATGATCATTTCTGAAGAATGTGGCTCTTTTCAAAAGTAAGATGATCCAACCAGTTCTAATGATCTTATGATGAAGAGTGCTATTTATATTCAGAGAGAGTTGTGGAGACTAAGTGTGGATCACAACATAGTATTTTCACTTTTTTTGTTGTTTGCTTGCTTTTTTCTTTCTCATTTTTTTGTTACTTTTTGATCTGATTTTTCTTTAATTGTGGAAATATATAAAGAAGAATTGCACATGTCTAACATATCTTGGATTACTTGCTGTCTAGACAAGGGTGTGTGGGAAAAGGAAGGAACAATTTAGAACACAACTTTTTACAAGGGTGAATATGGAAAATTATGTATGCATATGTTTTGAAAATAAAAAACACTAATAAAAAAGTTTGTAATCCCAGTTTAGTAAAAGGTCCTGTTTGGAGACTGTAGAATGAATACTTGGTCATTCATTAATGTAACATAGGCACTTTCTTGGTGTTTTCATGACATATTATTCTCAGTATGATGATGATGATAGATAACATAGATGACAACCCCCCCCAAAAAAGGCAAGAAAAAAGCTTTTATAATGGAGGGTAAGAAGGGGAGAAGTTTGTGAGTGAATGAACTTTACTCTCCTCAGAACTGGCTCAAAGAAGAAATAACATACTCACTCAATATGAGTATACAAATATTCTTACCCAGCAGAAAATAGGGGGGGAATGGGATACAGGAAGGGGAGGGTGATAAAAAAGAGTACATATTGGGAGAGGGAGTGGTCAGTACCAAATACTTTTGAGAAGGGAAAGGATTAAAGGAGAGATAGAATAGAAGAGTGGGAAAAACAATTAGCAATTGTAACTGGAAAAGGTATTTTAAGCAAGTTTCTCTACTAAAGCCTCATTTGCCAAACATAAAGGGAAATTTATCTATCTATCTATATCTATATCTATATTAAATGCATAGATATAGATATATAGAGAGCACACATATACATATATTTATATATATGTGTGTGTGTCTATATGTACACATATACATATATCTATATATAAAAATATATAAAATAAAAACCATGTTCCAATTGATTAATAATCAGATGATATGATCTGTGCCCAAAGGGCTATAATTTCATGCATATCCTTTGACCTGAAAATCTGACTACAACAAATGAATACCAAAAGAGATTTAAAAAAAAAAGAAAACAGATAAAGGACATGTATGTTTAAAAATATTTTTATCAGCCCTCTTCTCTGGGCAAAAAAATGGAAATCAAGGGGATGTCCATAAATTAGGCATAAATTAGATAATGGCCGAATAAATTTTAGTATGTGATTATAATGAAATATTATATTTCTATGGGAAATTATTAGCAGGATACTCTCAGAAAAGAATCTGAAAAGTCTTCCATGAGCTCAAAATAATGACAATGTTTTGGGATGACCAGCTGAAAAATGACTTTACTATTCTACAATGATCCACATTTATTCTGAAGGACTTATGATGAGGAATCCAGAGAAGAAACTGATTTTGTCTGAATACAGATTGAAGCATATTTTCTCTCTGTGTCTTTCACTCTTTGCCTCTCTATGTTTCTGTCTCTCTCAACTTAATTTTCCTTGGTGTTTTTTATTAGGGTAGGTCTATATTTTCTTTCACAATATGACTTTTATAAAAATGTTTTGCAAAACTTCACATGTAGTTTCTTAATTAGTGCTGAGTGTGGGAATAAGAAAGAGAATCTGGAACTCAAAAGTTTTAAGAACAAATGTAAAAAAATTGTTTTAAATGTAACTGGGAAAATATTAGATAAAATTTTAAAACGAATGTTGGACACTATCTTTACATGTATTTGGAAAAGTAAAATACTGTTGAGAAAAATAAAACCTAGGAATACATGTGGACTAAGGAAAAACGAATGAAGCAGTTCTAGGAAAACAATATTATATCAGCAAAATTGAAAAGATACACAATTATGAAAAACTTAATAACCATAATCAATATAATGATCCAGAGGACTTGTGATAAAAGCTCATGATAAAACTTAAAGAACTCATGATCCATAACTTGAAAGGACTCATGACATAAAATTCTATCCTTTTCCAGATGTGAAACTGGTGGTTACAGATTTTGGACTGAAAAAGTTTTCCAATTCTTTATTTTTCTTGTTGTTGTTGTTGTTGTTGTTAGTTTATTTATTTATTTATTTTTTTTGATCACTGATAACCTGAAAATGTTTTATATGATTTTACATGTATTAAATTTTTTGCTGTTTCATTGTGTAGTAGAGGAAATAGAGGGAAAAGGATAATTTAGAACTAAATATAAAATATTATTTGAAACAAAAAATAGTGATTAAAATGCCAAGACCATTTTTGTTTCCCTTGAATGACATCAGAATCATGGGAACTTATCTTTCAATCTCTAGTTCAAAAACCAGAGCTGGAATAGGATAGATCCTTGGATTATCTACACAGATTACACAGATATTAATTCTAATTAAGTCCAGCAGAAACAGACAGCTTATTCAGCAAATTGACATTATGTTTCCTAGTGTCCCATAACCTGTTGCGCTGAAAATCCCTATGATCTCTGAAATTGGAATATTCAAGACTATAGAAATTCTTTCATGAGTTGTGGTCAAGGATTCATGCAGTTTTTGTGGACTTTTAAAAAATGTAAATATTTTATTCTTCCCATTTACACATTGAGAAGGTAAGAAATTGAGAAGGTAAGAAATCTGATAAAGCTTATATATATGTAGTCACCTGAAATACATTTCTATATTAGTCATACTGCAAGAAAAAGCATACAAAAACCCCAAAAAAATAAAGTTAAAAATTTTGCTTCAATGTGCAGTCAGATTCCATCAGTTTCTGTAGCCTTTAATTATATTTTCCATAGAGTTTATTAAATCATCATACCATTGTTCATACCAAAGATTCTATGTATAATTGCCAAGGCATAGGGGATAGAAAGAAAGAATTGAGTTAGAATCCTGTCTCAGGCAATTGCTTAGTAGTAAGAACCTAGATATTGTTTCCCCCACTTCTGTCTCAATGTTTTAAATGTTTTCACATTTGATAAAGGAGGAAGTTGTAAATGATGACCTTTGAAATCTCTTCTAGCTATCTACATATGATTCTGTTGGACGTCCTGTGATTTGTATCAAAACTATGAGGAAATTAAAGTAGATTCTGTAAATGAGA
The DNA here is from genome assembly GCF_016432865.1 of Antechinus flavipes. Classification (NCBI taxonomy): domain Eukaryota; kingdom Metazoa; phylum Chordata; class Mammalia; order Dasyuromorphia; family Dasyuridae; genus Antechinus; species Antechinus flavipes. The sequence goes on along the minus strand of NC_067402.1, from coordinate 96,752,922 downwards.
ATGTTCAATTAAAATTATAGTTATTACAATTCACTATTGGTTCATTTTTACTATGTATTTTAATTTACCATATGGATTAGTCTTACCTCTGACACATATTGGTTTCATGACACTGGGCAACTCATTGGGTCTTTAAATTTTATTTTTCTTTATATTCTTAATATTAACTTTTTATTTTCAAAATATATAGAAAGATAGTTTTCAACATTAACTCTTAAAAAATCTTGTGTTCCAATTTTTTTTTCTCTCTTCCCCCTAACCTCACCAGAAAGCAAGTAATCCAATTTATGTTAAACATGTGCAACTCTTCTATACATATTTCTACAATTATTATGCTGCACCAGAAAAATCAGATCAAAAAAAGAAAAATGAGAAAGAAAACAAAAAGTAAGAAAACAACAGCAAAAAGATGAAAACACTATGTTGTGGTCCACATTCAGTCCCTACGCAGTCCTCTCTCTGGATGCAGATGGTTCTCTTTATCACAGACCTTTGGGATTGATCTGAATCATCTCATTGTTGAAAAAAATCACATCCATCAGAATAGATTATCATATAATCTTGCTGTTGTCGTATTCAATGATCTCCTGGTTCTGCTCATTTCACTTAGCATCACTTCATTTAAGTCTCTCCAGCCTTTCTGAAATCATCCTGCTGATTGTTTCTTATAGAACAATAACATTCCATAATGTTCATATACCATAACTTATTCAGCCATTCTCCAGCTGAGGGGATCCACTCAGTTTCCAGTTACTTGTCACTGCCAAAAGGGCTGTCACAAACTTTTTTTGCACATGTGGCAGCTTTTTCTCTTTTATGCTCTCAAAATTTTCTACACCAGAAATATCAGAGTGCCTGCAAACACACCCAGATGCATCCTTAGCTCAATTAAAATGTAAGGAAATATTCAACAAAATAGATAAAAATATAGTAAAACAGCATTACATTTTAAACCTATCACTATACAGCTCACAAGATTCCTTATGTACAGATCAATAGCCGCAATTAGTATTTTAATTCAATATTACTATTTTTGAGTAGTCTTTTAAAATTATAAGTCATTTTATGAAGAGAGCCAATCTGCATCCAGAAAAAGGACTGTGGAGACTGGATGTGGATCACAACATAATATTTTCATCTTTTTTGTTATATTTTGCTTGCTTTATTTTTCTTTATCATTTTTTCTTTTTTTGATCTTGTCTTACTTATATGGCATGATAAATGTAGAAATATCTTTTAAAGAATTGCATGTGTTTAACCTACTTTGAGTTATTTGTAGTCTCTGGGAGGGGATGGGAAGAAGAAAGAGAGAAAAAGTTGGAATACAAGTTTTTGCAAGGGTAAATGCTGAAAACTCCCTTTTCGTGTCTTTTCAAAATAAAAAGCTATTATTGAAAAATAATGAAGGACAAAAAATAAAAAGGAAAAGCAATTTTTAAAAAAGACTATAAATTATAGAAAAGGTACTGACTTGAATACTTAAAAGGAAATTTCTTCAATACTGAAAGAACATACAGCCCCTTTTCCTATCCTAATATCTATAATCCACCCCTATTTATAGCAGTACAAATATATGTAAATTTATTAAGGACATAGATAAGAGTCATTCAAGAGGAGAAAACATTTATAAATCCACCAATATGATCTATCCCTTTGGACAGATTACCCACATCAATGGCATTATGCATCCATTGGAAAATAAATCAGTATAACATCTATATTTCATATCAGTATTTTCCCACCATTATTCTTAGAAAATATAAATTATATGTCTTTTTATAAATGGGCCAAGTCATAATGTGGCAGAATTTAATAGCAAGGAAGAATAGTTGGCAAACCAAGAATTATTCTCAAATAAATGAGAAGACAACAAAATGGGCTTAATTTAAATTTGATTTCTCTTTTTGGCTGTATTGGTTAAAGGGGAGAACTAAAGATGGAATAAGGCCAATACTAGCAATGCATGAGACAATTGCTTCATTATTGTTTTTCTTTTTTTCAAAAAATTATATATAAACTAGAATAGAGAAAGAGGAAAACTGGCTACTATGGAGTTCATTACTGAGATGAGTAGGAAGATAGGAAAAGAACACTTAGCTGCCATTAATGAATACAAGTCAAAAGGCCTCTATCTACCACAAATGCAGATATTATTGGTGAGCCACTGTCAATAATTTTTGAAAGATCATGGAGAATGCAAAAGTGGATACATTGAAGGACAAACATCCAAATTTCAGAAAAAAAGAATGGAATGGAGTTTGTAAATTTCATGCCATTAAAATTGAGTTTGCAGGCAAAATCCTAGAAGACAGCATTAAAAGAGTACTTAATGAGCATCTAGAAAAGAAAATATGGTCACTCTGAGTCAGTAAGGCTTTATCAAAAAAGTCTTAATAAACTTAATTCTTTTTGCAAAAGAGATAGTAAAATCATAGCTTAGATAAAGCCAGTAGATAGAGTTAAACTGGATATTTAATAAAACATTTGTCTGTTTCTCATGTAATTCATATGGAACTGGGGAACAAATGTGTTCTAGATAATTCTACAATACAGTTTGGTAGATTTGAAATTAGTTGAACAATTGAACTTGAAGAAAAGAAATCAATAATAGTTCAAAGACAACTTGGAAGCAGATCTCCTGCGACATGCGTTTTGGTGTATTTGGTTAACAATTTATCATTGACTTGGGAAAAGGTATAGAAATTAAGTTTATCAAAGTTTCAGATACTAATAAAGCCAGGATCCAAAAAATAGCAAAAAGCTTAGAACATGAGACAGACACTAATAAGATAAAAAATGATTAGGAATAAATGCCATATCATACAGGAGATGAACTTAGACGAAAAAAAAAGCTTTACAAGTACAAAATTGGAGCAGCTTAGCAAGAGACAGTCATCTAAAAATGATTAGGTTGTTAACAGTATATATCAGGGATTGGATATGGGAGTGGAGAAATTTCATGTGATTTTAGGCTGAATTAAAGAAGCATGGTACACAGGTGTCACATTTTAAGACATTGATAAGTGGTACAATGTCCAAAGAAGGGTTAACAATATGATGAAGAGCTTCAAGCTCTTGCCACTCATACCATCTTAAGAAGAGGTTGAAATAAGTGAAGATATTCAGTCTGGAGAAGAAATGACAGTAATGATTCAAATTATTTGAATTGCAGTCATGGAAAAGGACTCATTAGGAAAAACTCAGGTTTAGATTCTGTGTCTGACATATACTAGATCTCTGTAAGACATGCTTTGTCTCTTTTTGTATTAAGTGCCTCTCATAGACTAAAAGGTGCAGAAAAACTGTTGTTTCCATTAATAAATGAAATTTCCCCACATCAATGATATCACAGCTTTAGGTTTACCCCCATCCCTATTCCAAAAAGGACTTCCATATATAATATAGGGTTAAAAATACTCATATTATCTAACTTCACAGAGTTACAAGGAAAGATCTTGGTAAATTTTAATTTGTTATATCAAAGGGAGTATCAATAGAGGCAATACAATTGTAATAAGCTATTTTATTCTTTGTAGATGTTGTGCTTAAAGCTTGTAATACAACAATAACCACAATCAACAGTTATGCTCTATCTTTTTATTCACCATATTTCAACTCCAAAGTGTTACTTAGAATCCTACTATAAGTGACAGCTGAACTTGAAATTTCTTTGAAATATATTTATATGTTGTTTATATTAAACTTTTTTTTGTTTATACATTTACATATTGTTTCTATTTATTTCTCAACTGAATATAAGCTTATTTCAGGGATAGTATTATTTTTTCTCTTCCTATCAATTAGTAGCATTGAGACCTTTGCAACTAATATGTTTTAGATGAATGCTTGTTGAATGAATAAATGTTTGATGTGTTTTTGGATGGCTCAAGAGATCCATGATGCTATTGGTCTCTCATGCATAGTCTCTCAGTGGTTCAAGTAGCAAGTCAGTGATTATAGTAACTCTTCTTTTTGGTCTGGATATGCAATTTCATTTCTGCAAGAAATTCCTGGTGAGGAAGCTCATTCTAGTAATGTTTATTAATTTCAACATCAATCCTCTCTGTAGCATGTGACCACAATTATCTTTCAAGGTTCTAAAATTTTAATAAATGTTTTCATGTGAATCTTTAATGACTTGAATAGTGCAATAAAATGAATGAGTTTGAATTTGAATTATCTGTTCTTTGTTTTCTCTTGGAGGGGAATCACTTAACTAATTTGGGTCTCAGTTTCTACATCTACAAAATGTGCTACATGATTTCCATAATCTTTCTATAACCTATAATCCTTTGATTCAGTCACGGTTGTTGAGGGCCATCTAATAAGAGTAGTATTGTACATATTTCTAATAAGTGGTTCACCAGAACTGCACTACAGGCCACCCTTACTGTCAATTCCATTATTTTCCTTATCTTGATAAGTACTCTTCAGAAAAGAAAGAAATGAGACATTAGCAGTCTAATCAGAAGAGGATGTTTCCCCCCAGTAACAATCAATTTCACTCATAGGCTATAAAGGGTATAGGAAGCTAAAGAAAATGACAGAGATATACAATTCCATGAATTAAATCCCCACAGGATTCTTACAGACTTAAAACACATTAATGATTCTCCCAACACAATCAGCATTACCTTTAATAGAAAGTATTGTCTTTCTATCTTTTGCAACAGTTATTTTTCTCCTCTTCCTTCATTTTTTCTTCTTTTCATCCTTTTCTTCTTCCTTCCATATTACTTCCTTCAAATATTGTAGTGGTTTGCCATTTTTCTTCTCCAGCTTATTTCACAGATGAGAAAACTGAGACAAATAGGGTTAAGTGACTTGCCCAGGATCACTTAGCCAGTAAGTATCTAAAGCTTGATTTGAACTTAGGTCTTCTTGACTTCAGAAGCAACATTTTATTCATTGTGTCACCTCGCTGCTCCCTAAACTACTTAGCCATGTAATTTTGTTTGTGTAAAGTTATTATTTTTTAATCTTAATTCTCACCTCTGACTTTTTGGTATTTGTGATAATACCGGTTCTGCCAACATTGTAATGCTGACGACCAGTGACTTCCTCCACTTTCTTCATCATCTACAGATTTACTGATGATCATAAGTGGGTTTTGGGGATATGAATGAAAACTACACATTCACATATACACATGCACACATTTTTATAGGGCAGAAACTCTTGGCACAATTGATTTTTGTAGGAACAGGTATTAAACATCAAATAAGAAAATTCTTGCCCAGGATATATTCCTCTTCAATCCATTTTGGATAAATTCCATCTGTGGAGGAACATTTTGAGAGGGCTTTAATTGCCCCAGTGATGTGTGACAGCAGCTATGGAGGATGGTTTTGAAGAAAATATTTCAAGAAGAAAAATAAAATACTATTAAATGCATAAAAAGAGAAAATATTTCAAGAAGGTTGTCAGCCTTTTGTGAGTCCTTACTGAGCTGCCTAAGGGGAAGAGGGAAATCTGCCAAGGAAAAATGGGTCTAGGGGAAACAACACAAGTAGAAAAATGAGGGTCTTGTTAGTAACATGGTACTTTCATCAAAACAAATGCGTTTAATGAGCAGTTCGAGTGCTCAATTAGTATAGTGGCAGATCTTATTTTTCAGGAGAAAATTTTTGCACTCAGATTTTTAATTAGCTACAGTGCTCTGTTCCATTCCCTGAAAGCCTGATAAAAGGAGGAAAATAATTGAACAACACTATTTAAAAAAGAAGACACATCATTTGAAGGAGAGGTGAGAATCCATTAAATAAGCACTCCAGCCTCTTTCTCCTGAGATCTGTGAAAATAAGGTATTGGAGAGCTAAAAGTAAAATACCAGTCATTTGTAAATACTTGGGTTCAAATCAAATGGTACTAAAATTCACCTGATATTATGAAATGAAAAAAATTTCCTTCATGAAAAAAACCCAAATTATTGAATGACTAACATAGTAACTTAGATACTTGTTTTCTAATGTAAAAAATGAAGTTTTAATAAAAACAAAGAACCTAGTTGAAATGGTTTTCAAGCATCAAATGAAAGAAGTAGGTTACTGCAGAAAGGTGGTGACAGCCTGATCAAAAGAGGCAGAGCAAACTGAGTGCTGACTGCCAACTGTTCAACTAAGAGGAATGCAGCAGGCTGTGCTAGATCATGGCACCACCAAGGTTTCCCTGGCTGTTTGTCATTTCCTTCTAGCAAGGAAGAATCAGCTTCCATTGTCCCACAAAACCTAATTCCTGTAAGGTTTGTCATCACTGATGCATTAACAACAGTTGGCTTCATATCAAACAATTTGTCATTAAAATCAAGTCAGTTGTTAAAATTAAGAGCCCTTTATTTTCATTTATTGGTACAAATCTCAAATTCTATGGATTCAATAAGGGGCCTTCTTTGGCAAAGATTAAGGAAGTCATTCTTTAGGATGTGACTGTGAATCTAAAGGTATAAAAGAAAATAAGTTTAAACTGTTTCATTGCTAAATTGTATCTTGTAGATTTTCTTTCATTTAATAAAAGTCAATAAAGTCAAACAGGAACAAAAAAGATTTATGATTTGAAAAAATTTGGTCAATTTTGCTAAAAATTGATAAAGATTTTTCTTCTAGACTATGAATGCTAACTCTTTTGGCAAGGACTTCTTTGTCAGTTTAGTGAAATCTATGAATATCTTCTTGGAATATAAAAGTAAATGAATAGAACATATGGATTTACAAAGAAAACTAATACTTATAATAAGCAGATTATACTGATATACTTATCAAAATATATAGATTAAATGTAATATATTCATACTATATTACAAACATATAATACATTATGCATATATAATAATTAAAATATAGGTATACATGTATATATCTATGTATACACATTATATATGTATATATTCATATATGAATCCATGTACCCTAATGCATATGTGTATGTAGACACAAACGTGCACAAACGTATTGCATGCATGCACACATAGGCATGTCTATATATGTTTATATGTGACATACATGCAACACAGACCTACATATTCATTGCATGCATATGTACATGCACAGCTATGTACATGTACTCACACATATATACATAAGGGCATATATATTACATATACACACACGCACGCACACAGGCATAAGAGTTCTATAATTTGGAGCCTATTGTGATCATTTCTGCCCATCTAGAGGGACAGATGCTATAGACACATCTGAATGGTCCACATCATTTGATTCACAAGCCAAAGAAAGACTAGAATCTAAGACTTTTGTTTACTATCTCTAAAAGTCTGAGTCTGTCTTTTATTTGAAATATGTACTCACAAAATTTATTATGAAATAGCATTGTATGAGGAATTAAATATAGTTTACATGTAGCCATTGTTTTCTCATTAAAATCAACTTAGTTCAAGAATTACTTTGGACATACTAGCCAAGTGAGCCTGGGTAATAAGTCACTTATCCTCACAATGCCCAAGGTAATCCCATAATATTAACATTTGCCAAATAATTCCCTCTCTTTACTACTGCAGAGAGTGTCCTCTTTAATATGATATACCCTTGAGGTCAGATGACTTTTTTTTTAGGGTATGAATTGGTTGTTTGGGGGGATGCCTAAGAGCAGGAGTTCTTAATCCACAAGGGCTCCATGTATGGTTTTCATGGTTCCATGAACTTAGATGAAAACTTCTAACTTCATTTCAGTATAATTGATTACAACACACACACATATACAGTTTAAGAATAACTGCATAAAGGAGAATTATTTTACTGTCAGTGAACTGCTTCAAATGAAGCCTAAATAATCACTTTGGCTGATGTGATAAGAAGAACTTTGTCTTGAAGTGTGACAAAAATAAATTCTGAGATCTTTTCTGATCATATAAATTTATGATTGTAATTTTCTAATATTTTATGTAATAAAGGTAATTAGATGAGAGACAGAATGGGATAATATGTAGCTACAGAGCTTTCCTCAGAATTAGGAAGAGGAACTTCAAGTCCCAATACTTTCTTAAACTTATTTGATCTTAGACAAGATACTGAAACTACCTGGTGTCTTTGGAAAATCTCTTAAGACTTTATGAGCTACGGCAATAAGAGTCGAGAAAGATATTAAAGGAATTAGAGTAGGCAATGAGGAAACCAAACTATCACTCTTTGCAGATGATATGATGGTATACCTAGAGAACCCCAGAGATTCTACTAAAAAGCTATTAGATATAATTCATAATTTTAGCAAAGTAGCTGGGTACAAAATAAATCCGCATAAATCCTCAGCATTTTTATACATCACCAACAAAACCCAACAGCAAGAGATACAAATAAAAATTCCATTCAGAATAACTGTTGATAGCATTAAATATTTGGGAATCTATCTACCAAAGGAAAGTCAGGAATTACATGAGCAAAATTACAAAAAAGTCTCCACACAAATAAAATCAGACTTAAATAATTGGAAAAATATTAAGTGCTCTTGGATAGGCCGAGTGAATATAATAAAGATGACAATACTCCCTAAACTAATCTATTTATTTAGTGCTATACCAATCAGACTTCCAAGAAAATATTTTAATGATCTAGAAAAATAACAACAAAATTCATATGGAACAATAAAAAGTCGAGAATCTCAAGGGAATTAATGAAAAAAAAATCAAATGAAGGTGGCCTAGCTGTACCTGATCTAAAATTATATTATAAAGCAGCAGTCACCAAAACCATTTGGTATTGGCTAAGAAATAGATTAGTGGATCAGTGGAAAAGGTTAGGTTCACAAGACAGAATAGTCAACTATCGCAATCTAGTGTTTGACAAACCCAAAGACCCTAACTTCTAGGATAAGAATTCATTATTTGATAAAAACTGCTGGGATAACTGGAAATTAGTATGGCAGAAATTAGGCATGGACCCACACTTAACACCATATACCAAGATAAGATCAAAATGGGTCCATGACCAAGGCATAAAGAACGAGATTATAAATAAAATAGAGGAACATAGGATAGTTTATCTCTCAGACTTGTGGAGGAGAAAGAAATTTGTGACCAAAGATGAACTAAAGACCATTACTGATCACAAAATAGAAAATTTTGATCATCAAATTAAAAAGCCTTTGTACAAACAGAACGAATGCAAACAAGATTAGTAGGGAAGCAACAAACTGGGAAAACATCTTTACAGTTAAAGGTTCTGATAAAGGCCTCATTTCCAAAATATATAGAGAACTGACTCAAATTTATAAGAAATCAAGCCATTCACCAATTGATAAATGGTCAAAGGATATGAACAGACAATTCTCAGATGATGAAATTGAAACTATTACCACTCATATGAAAGAGTGTTCCAAATCATTATTGATCAGAGAAATGCAAATTAAGACAACTCTGAGATATCACTACACACCTGTCAGATTGGCTAAGATGACAGGAAAAAATAATGATGAATGTTGGAGGGGATGCGGGAAAACTGGGACACTGATGCATTGTTGGTGGAGTTGTGAATGAATCCAACCATCTGGAGAGCAATCTGGAATTATGCCCAAAAAGTTATCAAACTATGCATCCCCTTTGATCCAGCAGTGTTTCTATTGGGCTTATATCCCAAAGAGATACTAAAGAAGGGAAAGGGACCTGTATGTGCCAAAATGTTTGTGGCAACTCTGTTTGTAGTGGCTAGAAACTGGAAAATGAATGGATGTCCATCAATTGGAGAATGGCTGGGTAAATTGTGGTATATAAATGTTATGGAATATTATTGTTCTGTAAGAAATGACCAGCAGGAGGAATACAGAGAGGCTTGGAGATACTTACATGAACTGATGCTAAATGAAATGAGCAGAACAGGAGATCATTATACACTTCGACAACGATATTGTATGAGGATGTATTCTGATGGAAATGGATTTCTTTGACAAAGAGACCTAAGTTTCAATTGATAAATGATGGACAGAAGCAGCTACATCCAAAGAAAGAACACTGGGAAACGAATGTGAACTATCTGCATTTTTGTTTTTCTTCCCGGGTTATTTCTATCTTCTGAATCCAATTCTCCCTGTGCAACAAGAGAACTGTTCGGTTCTGCAAACATATATTATATCTAGGATATACTGCAACATATCTAACATATATAGGACTGCTTGCCATCTAGGGGAGGGGGTGGAGGAAGGGAGGAGAAAAATCGGAACAGAAAAGAGTGCAAGGGATAATGTTGTAAAAAAAAATTACCCTGGCATGGATTCTGTCAATATAAAGTTATTATTAAATAAAATAAAATAAAATATTAAAAAAAAAGACTTTATGAGCTAGTGCTGATCCAAATTGACAGAAGTAATTTCCTCACTGGCATTTTTCAATATCAATAAAATTCCAGGTCTGAATAATAACATCAACAAAAATTATGTTAATATGGTAAAGTCTATGATTTTTATTGAGAAGTTCTAATATGGAAACTCCATCTATCAATTTAGACAACTACTACCACATGGTACCTAGTAAGTAAGTCCTTAAAGCTTTCTGACTCCAATCTCAATATTCCATTCATTATGCTTGCGGCCTTATGTTTATAATTAAGTAGTTTTAACAACAACAGTTGTTAAAATAGATAGATTCTATTTTAAATCTAGATAGTATATCTATAGATATATTATCTATATAAATAGATAGAGATAATAGATAGATACATTCCATTTTTTTGCAAGATTTTGAAAATAATCAAACTATACTTCCTTTTTACTCTAGTAACAAAGGTCCTCATAGGGTAGGTGTGAGGATTCTGCAAATGTCTTACTTTGATGGAAATTGATGAAATTGACTCTGGCTTCTAGAGTCAGAAAGAAAGATGCAGGATATGGAAGACTGGACATGACATCAGACATTTCATAAAGGTCTGACCCTAGACAATTCTCTTACACTCTGTCTGCCTCAGGTTCCTCAACTGTAAAATGAAAATGAGGATAATAATAGCATCTATCTCCCAGGGTGGTTGTGAAGATCAAATGAAATAGTTTTAATTTGTTTAACACAGTGTCTGCCACAAAACATGTATTTTATAACTCCTTTCCTCCCTCCCTTGCTCTTTTCTTTCTTCCTTTCCTCCTTCCTTCCTTTTTTCCTCCCTCCCTTACTCTTGCCCTCCTTTCCTCCTCCTTCCTTCCCCCATCCTTCCTTCCTTCTCTCTCCCTCCTTTTTTTCCCCTCCCTTTCTTTCCCCCTCCCTTTCTTCCTCCCTTCCTTTCTTTCTTCTTTCATTTCCTCCTTCCTTCCAGCAACACCAACAGAAAGCAAATCTGGGAGCCAACTTAGCTATGTTTTGAGAATCTTTTCACTAGAAATTCAGTTTCCAGGTAATTATTTTTTTAAGTGTCAAGCAACTCATCAAAATATGTAGGCATAAAGCAGTTATAATCTCCAGCATTGGAAAGCAGATACACATAGATTTAATTATACAACCCATACATGATGCATTGAAGATGTACTCCTCTTTTTCCCAAACAAAAATATTTATGTACACACATAGACACACATATGTGGAGTAGCAATCATTTTACTTTTAATTTACCAACTAATTACCACTAGGACTACCAATGTTAGTTACTCATAGCTAAGTCTTTAATTATAACTTAATTTAATTTAAGTACATTTTATTTGCCTTCTCTAAAGTATATGTATAGAAAATATAGAATAATCATGAAAATATAGATCTTAGGGAAAATCCAAATGTGAAATAAGAAATAGAGAACATATTAGAACAGATAGAGGATGTATGAACATATTTATCATAAGCACATCAAAGAAATTAATTTGGACCTAGACTTTTAGGAAATATATCACTGGTTATATTGATTGATGAGTCAAGGAGGGAAATGGAAGTTGAAAATAAGATGTATACATGTGGCAAAAAAAAAAAAAAATGACAGATACTCATCGGTATGTATGAGTATTTAGATCATTACCACCATAAAGGTCTATCCTCCCCTCACCAGGACTCACATACTGCCTTTTTCTGACTTTTTTTCATTTCTAGGCTTTTTAAAAGTTTTAATAGAATTTAACATATGAATGGGTGTGTATCTATGATGGTGTACTTGAATGATTTATTATGGGCCAGACCCCACTATAATTGTCCTACAAACTACCATGTGTAAGTAATTACCCTCCCTGTTCTCTGTCAGATTATTGACACTAGGGTCGGGTAATTGGTTTGAGATTGTCTCCCATATATTTGGAGTGAACTTTTATAATCATAAAAAGGAATCTGAACAAATAAGGAAAGTATGCCTCAAAATATTTGTGTGCTTCTTTAATGTGCTGCTCAGTGATGAGAAGCTGCAGGTCCCCAGATCTAGTCATTTTATTTTTTTCTAATGTAGCATTTCATTACTTTTAGCCATATGATATCACTAGGAGAATGGTTGTGTCAAAGGGACTGTCTTTTATAGCCATGTATGCCTTGGTTTTATGGACAGTTTTATGGTTTTCCTAATGCAATCATTATACTGAGATTAAAAAAAAAAGGGGGTAAAAATGATTCTTAATGAGACCATTGCAAATTTATTGCCTAGTTAGAACTAGAACCTCTGATTTCTGACCTAGTGCATGGCACCATCTTGATTCTTCATATGACTGTTAGGGAGAAGAGATCAACTTTCAGCAGGTTTGTAGTGCTTTCCTAGGATTGCTAATTCTTCCTAACAAACATCACAGAGTATGTGAAAACACTAACACATAGATTCTAAGGACTTCTAAGATTCCCAAGATTGATCTGAGCAAGATGATTACTTTGTTCTCATCTTTGGATGCTTTTTGCTTCCATTTTGTTGCTCATCGTGATAAGAAATAAAGAGAAGGAAGAACAACATTTTTAAAATTTTTATTTTATTAAAAAAAAGAAAAGGGAAAAACAGAAAAGAAATTCAAAACAAGAGAACATTGTCATGAGCCCAGCAGAACATCAGGAAGGATTCAAAATATATACCAACAAATGCCAGCTTAAAAAAATATAAATACTACTAGAATAAATTATATTCATGAGTGTCCTTTTCTTTACTTCCTTGTAAATTGTTCTTTTGTTTTCTGCTTTACACCTTTTTAAATGTATGCTTTTTTCTGCCTGTTTCATCTCCTCCCACTCCCAAGCAGAGATATATATCTATCTATATCTATCCAGATATAGATATAGATATAGATATAAAGATATAAATATAGATATATACATACATATATACACCTACACACACATACTCACACACATTAATCTTTCCTATTCCTGCTGACCTTTTGCTTTAATTCTGCTGCTAACCAGTCTTGCTATTACTTAACCTTCCTTCATCCATGGAGCCCTCTCTTGTCTTCTTCTTCCCACATCCTTTGCTTCTGGCTCCATCCATCCCTCCATCCTTATTTATATATGTGTGTGTGTGTGTGTGTGTGTGTGTGTGTATAGAGAGAGAGAGACAGAGAGACAGAGAGACTTAGATAGATAGATAAATATGTGTATATATACATATATGTGTTTGTCTGTGTATAGTGTTACCTATCAGCCCATTCCTTAAATGAGTAGGTTTTCAGTACTATGAGCCCTCCTCTCCCCTATAATGCCTTTGTGCCTATTCTTCCTCTGTACCTCATTTGTATAACAATTACTATTTTTACTTTAACTCTGTCCCAATTTTTCTTTTGAGCTGTTCTATTGTTAATGTCAATCTTTAACATATAATATTCATTTCCCATTAAAAACCAAACAAACAATTTGTCCAAGTTCAGTTTCTTGATATTGATCTTTGATACTGGCTCTTATATGTTAAATTTTCTATTAGGTTCCAGCTTGGTTGAAAATCTGCAAGTTTGTTGAATGTTCATTCTTTCTCATTCAATATTGTAGATAATTTTGCTGCTATGGTATTTTTGGACATAGACCTACCTCTTTTGATTGTTAGTAGATATGATTCTAAGACCTGTGGTCTTTTTAGTTGCTAAGTCTTGTGCAATTCTAATTATAGGTCCAGCATGTTTGAATTGTTTTCTTTTCTTATTTCTTACAAAATTTTCTCTTTGATCTGGGATCTTAAAAATTTGGCAATAATATTTCTATATGTTTTCCACAAAGAATCTCATTGAAGTGATTGTAATTGGTGGATTTTTTTTTCTATTTCTACTTTCCCTTCATGTTCTATCACTCTTGCACAATTTTCTTGGGTTATTTCTTGCATTATTCTGTCAAGCTCCTTTTTTGGTCTCAACTTTCAGGCATTCCAGTTATTCTTATATTTTCTGGATCTGCTTTGCAGATTTGCTAATTTTTTATAAGATGTTTTACATCCTGTTCTTTTTTTCATTCTTTCATTGTTTGTTATTTCTTGGTCTCTCATAGCTTCACTGGCTTCCTCTTGCCCAAATCTAATTTTCATCTTTGAGACTGTCTATCTCCTTTTCTAGTTGGTTAACTTTTTTTTTTCATAATCTTGGATTTTTTGTATGGTTTTTATTTTTTAATAGCTTTTCCTCAGAATCTCTTATTTGATTTTTAATTTTTTTTTGAGTTCTTCTACAAATTCTCTCTGGTCAAGGAGACATTTCACTTTACTATTTGGGATAGCAGCTTTTTTTTTTTTTTTAACTTCATTGTCTTCCTCTGAAGTTGAACCCCAAGTCTTTTCTATTTCCACAGTAAGTTTCTATGGTTGGGTTCTTTCTTCTTTTCTGGTTCATTTTTTAATAAGAGGTATTAATGTAGGCACCTCTGATCCTGGTGGGGCAATGTGCCTCTGGTTTCATCTCAGCTCTCTCCTTTGACCAGGGCCCTCCTGCAGGTGCCTGCAACCAGCAGTGTCCCTGCCCTCCCAGCTTCTGCATTCACTAGATGCTGGTTCCATCTCACCCAGGGCAGCATTTTGCAGCACAGTTGGGCCTGGCCTTCCAATCAGCAGAAGTTATTTGCTTCCCGGATGCAGGCACAGACTCTCTAAGTCCAGGAGGTAATCGTTTCTGTGGTTCTTGGTGAGGCTCCAGCCACACTTAAGTTGCCTGATCCTCACCTGGTGATTCTGTGAAGATAGCTGGGTCTTTCTTTGGTTTCAAGAGGACCCTTGTTCTGTCTCAAGGCTTCTTGATTTTTTTTTACCAATCTGTGTTTGTCCTAAGGTGTAAATTTATTCTGTTTGTGGGGAAAATATGGAGAACTTGAAATTTACCAGCCTACTCTGCTATTATCCTAGAATCCTTCCTCGAAAAACTATTTTAAAATGAAAGATGTTGAAATTGAAAATGCTTATGTTATATAGACAACTAGTGTTATTAATGTCTAGAAATCTTTCTTACAGCAGGCCCATAATCAAGTATTCTCTTCTACCATGTTATCTATCGATCATGGCATAGTAAATGTAAAACTAACCTTGGCCAAGAAGGCCAAGGATTTATGTCCTGCCTCAGACACATACTTGGTGTATGAGCCTCACTAAACTTTCAATAATCTAGGCCAATTGTTTCAAACTCCAATAGAAACAGAGCTACTGAGTTGTTCATAAGGATGCAAGAAGACTTAGAAAAAATTACATATTAATTATTATATGTTTAATTGTATTTTATTTATTTTGTTAAATGTTTTCCAATTACCTTTTAACTTGGCTCAAGCTGCACTCTAGAGTATGATTGAGTCCATGTAGTCTGTGTGTATTTAACACTTCACCTGTAGATTACTCTTTAAGACTATAAATTGTAGGGAAGTCTCCATTCTGTACAAGTAAAGGGAATTTCCTTACATGGAAGTTTCCTATATTAATGAATCATGAAGCCCATCTTTAGCTCCATCTTTTCCACTATATCTGGTGGCTCATCATATTTTAATATGCCAAATTATTCATTTTTGTGCTACTTCCATTGAGACAAGAAGAAGAGAGAAGCCTGCTTGGATTGACAACTTATAGTCAATAACTACCTGTCAAATAGTTGTTTACTTAAGCAAATTCACTATTGTGTGAGAAGTTGCTTATGTTTTGAAAAATCTTTATTGGCATCAATGAGTTTTTGATAAAGAATCTTCTTACTAAGCAGGTTTTTGCCAAAATAACTTCTTTACCTTTCTGTCTCCTTCTTGAGATTTAAGCCAACCAGCAGGAATTCCACCAACTACTTTCTACCCCTTTAAATTTTTCAGTGTCTTTACCTATTTTCTTTTTCCTGCCAGTGTTTGAGAATGAGATGAACTTCCTTCTGCTCATTAAGCCTGTTCTCTGAAACCTATCCTTCCATCTCTTACATTATATTGCTCCCTTATTATCCATTTCTTATGCATCTATAATTCTTTCTTAATGGTTCTTTTGCCTTAGTTGACAAACATTCCTAGGGCTCCCCATCTAAAAAATCAAAACAACAAAAATATCTTTCCCTAAATCAAATTCTTTCCTCATTATATTAGTCCGTCTTTATCTCTCTGCCTGAGTTTTCTCTGTGTGTCTGTATATTTTCTCTTTGTGTCTCTCTCTGTCTCTACCTCTCTTTGTCTATCTCTGTCTCTGACTCTAAGTGTCTGTCTCCCTTTCTCTCCCCTCCCCCCTATCTCTGTCTCTCTATTTATCTCCCCTCCCTCTTCTTTCCTTCCTACCCTCAATTTCTGTCAGATTTCTCTAGAGTGAAAAATCTATACTCAGTCTTTACTTTACCAGCATCAACCTGATTTTCAGTCCTTTGAAATTGCACAATATTTGCACAATACTATAGATAGTTTTTCCATGGTAACCTCCATATCTAAGGTCACTATTCTTTTTTTTTCTGTTCTTCTCATTCTTTAATATGATGAAGCTTTTGACATTCTCTTACCCTTTGAAGGAAGATGTTCTCTTAGGTCACCCTAATTCTTTTTTTTCACTATACTCTATCCCTTGGTGATCTCATCTGACTTAAAAAGCTCACCCCTGTATAGAACACTCCCAAATATATAACAATTTCCTAATTTTTCCCTAAAATGTCTCTGCTACATTTTCAGCTGCATATTGAATAGATTCATTTAGATCAGGCATTCTTATCATGGGTCTTTGAACTTAAAAAAATACTTTGACAATCATTTCAATATGGATTGTTTCCACTTTATTCCTATGAATTTTATTGTATACATTTAAAAGATTTTTTTTTAAATTAGGAAACCAAACTTTGATGATTTTTCAAAGGCATTCATGACACAAAGTTAGCATTTCCTGACCCAGATGTTTTGTTTCCAAACACGTCCCATATGAAATCCTCATCTTCTCTTTCCCCCAAAAAATCTGTTTTCACTCCCTAATTCTATGTTTACATTGTTGACCTCAACATCACTACGGTCACATACAACCCTGAATTTATCTCTTTTCACACCATCCATAGATACTGGTTTACTTGTTTTGTTGATTCTAATAATAATAGCTATTTATATTACACTTTCCAGTTTTATGTATACTTTACAAATATTATTTCATTCTATATTCAAAATAGTCCTATAATGGAGATGCTTTTATCCTCCTCATTTTACAAATGAGGATACTAAGGTTAGAAGATGTTATGCGAATTGCCCAAGGTCACACAGCTGGAAAGTGTCTAAGACTGAATTTGTGTTCATGCCATCTTCAGTCTTGATCCAGTACTCTAACCACTTTCCCATCTCTCTATCTCTTGTCTCTGAGACATTTCTTACATCCCTCTCTATTTCACTACCACTGTAAGCTGCCTTACCTTAACCATTCATTAGTTCTTGCCTATATTGTATATCATATATATGTGTTATATATATATATATATATATACACATATGTATATGTATATATATATATAATAGTTTTGTGATAGAATATATGCCCCTTTGATCTTGTTTTTAGTCTATCCACTCTCATACCTATACTTCACAAAGCTACCCATGTAATATATCTAAGAGGTATCATTTGTATCACATCAATTCTATATTAAAAAATCATTGTGCCCCAACCAGTTAAAGCATAAATTACACTAGAATTCAAAACCTTCACAATCTGCCTTCAATTATTCTTTCAAATCTTATATTTTGTATTTAGGCTTCCAGTAGAAGTGAACCTCCCATCACCTCACAGTCTCATTATGCTATAATCTCATTTCTAAATCTTTGATTACATTATCTCCAGGTAGGATTGGCTTTTATTCCAAATTTCTATCTTTATATGCCCCTCTCCTCAAATGGAAGACTATGGGTATGGAACACAGAATATATTATTAGAATCAGTTGATAAGTTGGTTAGTTCTGGTAAACTGATTTCTTTTGCTCACAGCTCTTTAAAAAAATATTCACTTTTTTCTTAAAAGGAATAGTTTGCTGGTTGGAGAAATGATGGGTATATTTATAAATGAAAGTGATATAAATATAATAGATGTCTATAAAAAAGAAACCAGAGCAGAAGAGTACACATATAACTTTCCATTTCCTCATTCTTGAATGAATTTGAAGTAAAGAAAGATAGGTCCATTTCTTTTGTCTGCCACTATCATCAACAAAGAAATCCTATTGCTTGTTCAATATTCAGCTCAGGTCAGGCTCTTCTTCCATGAAGCTTTCTTCAACCACATCAATCCACAGCTGAAAGTGATACCTCTCTGAAATTTCAATTCATTTCTAGCCCACTAACTTTTCTTAGCACATTCTATGTGCAGGATACTTTACTAGTGATTGAGAAAACAGAAAAAGCAAAAAGTCTTGGTTTATAGGAACTTAAATCCTACTGAGGGAAAACAGCCAGCATACAATCCAAAATATACACAAGTAAAATGTGAAGTAATTTGTTTCCAAGATAGGAAGGGGGAAGCACTAATAATTTAGGGATTGGGAGAGAAGCAGAAATACTTTGTGCTAGAGTTGGTATTTAGTTTGGAAGTGATTTAATAATCCTCCACACATCTCTCGAAACTATGGTTAGAACTTGTTTGTATTTATCTCTCTGGCTTCAGCTGTATGTGTGTATTTTTTTTCCTTCCTTTCTCCATAGACTGGAAGTTCCTTTTGGACACTATGCATACATACCTTGCACATCAGTTTCCTAATACATACTTGTTGACAATTTTCCTTGAATTCATTCCTTTCCTCTTTACTCCTTACTTTCCCTTCATTCATTCTCTTTATTCTTCTCTTCTTATTTTAAGGTACTTTTATAAGTCTGTAGCTTTGCTGGCAAATAAAGAAGAAAATTAAGAAACTATTAAGTCAGTGTAGTCTACATTAATAGCCCACTTTTGGAAAAATGAAACACAATATATTTTTTCTGAATGACTCTCCATGCATCCCTTCAGAGTCTTATCTCCAGGCACCATGGCCTTCCCCAGATCACAATGTTTCTGTAATCTAGTACTACCTTTTCTTCCCCACCTCTAATTCAACAAGTCTTCCTCCTATGTATCACTCTTAGTATTTCCCCTAAAAATAAAATTGTATATGCTGATGTGTCAATGTATTTTATGCATTTTAAATAACTTGTTATTTTAAACAAAGATTTGAGTTTTCTGGAAAGAGTGCCTTTTCATCCAAACTAAAGATTCAATTGGTGGCAATTTCAGACACCTGTGGTAACTTAACAGGCATTGGAGTGGGGATACAGATAGGCCTTTCAGCCTCACATTTAAAAATAGTTTCTCTTCTACCTCACATGTATTATTCATCTTATGTCTAATTTTTGTTTGAGGGGTAAATAAAAATAAAAACTTATTTTCCCTTCATTTTAATTTTCACAAATTTTCTATCATCATAAATTACTTAGTTATCTATTAGGATATATCCACACATCTTTTTACAAGTCAACACTGAGATTGGAGAGGGAAGTTGGCCAAGTGTTCAACAGCAGGCCAATTGGAAGTCTATGTGTGGGTTTATCCAAAAGGCAGCATTATGTGGGAGGAAAGATCACAGGAGGGTAGCAAAAGAGATGTAAAAAAGAGCATCTATAAAACATTGGGAAAATGCATAGATGAAAACAAAATGGTGACTTGAAGGGGGAGCTTATCACATTATTAATTTGAATACCAATTTTAAAACATTAGAGAAACAATATACACCACAGTGAGACATGAGCAGTATTTTTTTAATTCTTTGCATGCAAATTGTTTTCATTTGTTTATGACTGAAAAATTCATAATAAAGGATGTTTTTGTTTATTTTTATAAAGAAAGATGCAGTGGAAGATCTAAGCTCAAGACTTAGTTCTGCTTCTTACTGTCTGTGGGCGAGGGCAAACCACTTATTAGCTGACTCTCAGTTTGTTCTTCTGGAAAATGGAGTTAATAATATTTGTGCTAATTTTATCCTTAAAAGTTTTTTTTTTTTTTTTGCAAGGATAAAATAGGATAATGCTTACAAAGTGTTTTAAAATGTAATCTATTAATTACAATCAAGAGATGGCTACTTAAGACCAAATATTTACTTTCATTTGAAGCAAAGCATTTCAATTAATGCTTCAATTTGAAAACATTTCTTGCAAAAGGCACTTGAGACTTAAATCTGAAGGGCTTATTTAGCTAAATATAGGTTTGAAAGATGGTCCCTTTGCAAATGCACATCAAAATGCCATGGTCAGATATACTTTGAGTCCTTGCAAGTTTGACCTTTTGGCTGCTGATATTTAACTTTTAAGTTTTTGGATTACCTAAGTAAACAGCTTTTCTTTGAAATAATCAGGAGCACACATCCCAGTGCACTTAAGTTCTTGATTATGTATACAGATGACCTTGTTGCAAATTTAGATTGAGCTCTTACTTGTAATGCTCTTGGAGCTAAAAGTGTTATTACCCATCACTTTACTTTTGAAAAAGGTAAATCACCTGGGTGATTTACTAAAGGAAATAACACAATGTATAATTATAACTGAATGAATTCATAATTTTGAAAATTACTGTGTGAAGTTTAATATTCCAAATGACCTAGTCCACAAGAGCAGTGGCAAAATTATCTCTCTTCTAAGGAAATGGGTAATTTCTGCCCTTGTCTCTACTTGAAAAAATTTTATATTTCTCCCTCAGCACCTCTAGGATCTAGGGATTTCTCATTGCTTTCTTACTCCTCTTCCAGCAAATAATGAAGCTGAGAGCAAGAACAATTCCCTCTCTCTAGATTTCAGGCCATTTCATAACCAGAAGAAACATAAGAGGTGAGGGATTTTTTTAAAGCAATTACTTCTTGAGCAAACAAACAAATGAAACAAAACAGTAATTTTTCCCATTTTCAAAATAAAACTGTCCTTGGATTGTAAATATTAGTGCTTTTATGTATCTAATCTTTGAAACAATGAAATTTTTAACATTTTTTAAAATTTTCAGTTCCAAATTCTCTCTCTCCCTCAACCCCTTCTTCATTCACTGAGATATCAAAAAATAAAAATGTACATATTAAATCATAAAAAACATATAAAATAGAAATCTTCCAAAACAGTTTCATGCTTAATTGTTTTATTCCTAAAATAGTGTTTTTTTTTTTCTGTTTCCCAAGATGCTATGCTATTCGACTGCATATCTATCTATCCACTCTGACTCCATTACCTTTACTGACCACTTTCTTTCTCTATGCCCTGTTTCTGGAAGTATTCAGCACTCTAATATAATCTTTCTTTCAGTATAATCTTATCCTTACAAATCAGTTTGAAATGTCAAAATTATAGAATGGAGTAGGTCAATAGAATATGGATAGAATTCTGGACTTGAAGATAAAAAGAAAAGAGTTCAGATTCTGCTTCAAGATACTTACTACCAATGTCACCTTGAACAAATCTTTTAATTTTTCTCTGTGCCTGAGTTTCATCATCTGTAAAAAGGGAAAATAATAACGTATGACTGACAAAGTTGTTGTTAGGATTAGATGGTTTAACTTGTAAAGCACTTTGTGAACCTTAAAAAATTAGGAGTTTTCTTGGCTGAGACACTGGGGTGGTTTCCCATTTCCTTCTCCAGCTTATTTTACAGATGAGGAAACTGAGGCAAAAAGAGTTAAGTGACTTTCCCAGAGTGACAAAACTATTGGGTGTCTGAGACCACATTTGAACTTGCGTCTTCTTGACTCCAGACCTAGCATTCTATCCACTGTGCCACTTTGCTGCCCACATAAAAGCTAGCTCTTAATAATAATAAAAATGATTTTAGTTGTTACTATTTCTCTAATATATTACTATATATTTATTATTATTATCATGCTATATTATTGAATTTTATTACTATAACTTCTATTTTCTAGGTAGTAGTGCATCAGAGCATAGAGACATGGCTTCAGAGCTAGGAAGACCTGGTTCAAATTCTGCCTCAGAAATTTACTAGCTGTTTAATCTTAGATAAATCACTTAATCTCTCTGTGCCTCAGTTTCTTCATCTAATGGGGATGATAATCCCTACCATACAGGATTTTTATGAAGCTCTGATATATGAAGGATTTTGCAAGCCTTAAAGGGTTATATAAGTGCTAGCCACTATAACAGATAAAACAACAATAATAATAGTAATAATGATTATTTTTATCTAATCTTGATTGTTCATGATATAACTCCAACTGCCCAGGTAGCATGGCATAGTGGATAAAAATCTAACTCCAGAACCACAAAGATCTGTTTCTAGTGTTACCTCTAACTAATTCTCATTTTGTGTCTTTTGTCAAATACTTAATAGTTCAGTGTTTATGGTAAAATTTTGAGACTTTAAATCAAAGTGACCTTCAAGGGAAATCAAAGGTACTGTACCTATTCTTATTTCTAACTACTTGTCTTCATGCTTTCATTTAAATATTCCATAGTTATTGAAAGTGATAATGTCACAGATTATTCTCAACCCTTCCCATCCAGGTATCTATTGCAGCACTCAGTAGTACTGGACACATAGTAAATACTTAACAATTCCTGGTGGTTAAATGAACGAATTTTCTATTTTGTGATCCTCTATACTCAGCAAGTTTCTTGTAAAAAAAAAAAAAAGTAAAGCCTCCAACAGCCTGCACTCTGAGCAGTAGAGCTATTAAATGGAATATTTCCCACACCCCCCCAGCATAGGTGAACCACATCAGCTTACAAACACTCCGAGCTGGGGGAGGGATTTGAGGAGGGGAGAGCAGAGAAATTCTATTACAACCTTGCTGACCATATGTAATTCTCATAGACATTAATAGTAATTGCACACATGTATCAAGGAGAATAATAATAATTCTTCGTCTCCACAGTGCATTTCATCTGAGGATATCAAAATGGTTTACAAAGTATCATTACCAGCATTTTACAGAACATGCTGTTATTGTTGATGAGCAGGTAAGACTATTTCTGCTGCTTTGAAAACAATGATGTAAAGTACAGAAAAACTGATGGCTGCATTATAAAGAGAATGGATTATGCAGAGAATTCTAATAACTCTAGAAATTGTCTGTAAAATACTTTGAATTCTTTTGAAGCTATGTGTTTCACAAATGCTTTTTGTTTTTTATTGCTAAATTTCACTTCAAGGAAAGGAATTAATAGGGGTTGTAATATACATTGTGACTGTCAGAAAAGATAAGAGTTACAGAAAAAAGAAGTAAATGTGAGAAAGTCACTCTGAACAATGAGTGGCCTAGCCAAGCAGAAAAAGAATTTCTTTTTGTTTGTTTTCTTCACAAATATCAGTAAGAGGCAAGATGAATCTGGATAGCATGAATGTTTTGATGGCCAGATCTCTATGGTTATGTGTTTTTTTTTTTTTTTTCTCCAATGGTAATCTATGTCTTAGCATAGGAGCAGAGAAATTAGATAGTTGAATTATTTCAGGGTTGGGAAAATATGGCAGGCAAGGAATAAACTTAAAGCAATGTATGAAATCAGGTGGTGATCTTAGCAACATTGAGTGGGCTGACTCTAAAATGCTGGAGATGAAGAGAATTTGTTGTTGTAAAGCTGGGGAAAATGCTCACGGCCAAGGAATTAGAGTGTCTAGAGTTTAAGTGATGTGGAAAATATGGAGAACAAAGCTGTGCTAAGGATATGGTCGTTATATTAGGAATATGCATTGACTTTAGAACTGGATCAGTGTCTACAGCCTGAGGATAAAAGAACTGACTTGTATTCAACCTGATGGCAATGTCAGTCTAGCCAAACATGTAGCAAGTACTGTTAGCCGCCCTGCAGACAAAAGTATAAAGAAGGGCACCTGTTTTCGGGGACATCACAGTCTGGCTGGAGGTAACAATTTGTAAATGATTTGTTTTGGGTAAAAATCAACTAGCCAAGACACTAGGAGAAATACAAT
The DNA here is from genome assembly GCF_016432865.1 of Antechinus flavipes. Taxonomy (NCBI): domain Eukaryota; kingdom Metazoa; phylum Chordata; class Mammalia; order Dasyuromorphia; family Dasyuridae; genus Antechinus; species Antechinus flavipes. The sequence continues at coordinate 96,728,721 of NC_067402.1, read as the reverse complement.
TTTTCATTTACTGTGATACAATAGGAAGTGATAAATTGTAAGGTGAATACTGGATAAATATCATAATATCCCTAATGCTGGGAGAGGAGTATGGATTGAGACTTCTATGTCTACACATATGTGGGCTAGAGGATATGACAGAATGAGAAAAAATATACTAAAATTTGGAATCATTGGGCAAACAGAGTCGGTGGATTTTTCATACGGTAGATGCTAGAGTCACTAGGAAATATTTAACAGCATTTCTCATCTATGCCAACTATTATGCTAGGCACCGTGGACAATACAAAGAGTATAAACACTAGAAAACTACAGAAATAAATGAGCAAAACTTTGGGAAAAATTCTTAAAAGAGGATGTAAGCAGTGTGCAGTTTTCAGAAATACGCTAAGTTCAATTGGGATTTCTGAGGGTTTTTAAAGTCGTGAATTGGGCAGTAATCCAACTCTCCGGATCACCTTAATATAATTTTCTGTCTACTTTTGCTTTCTGTTTGAATCCATCCCAGTAATGATTACTATATTTTCCTCTACCATTTATTTTGTTTCTTCTTCTTTTTTTAAACCTGCCCTTCCTTTTTGTTTCTGGCTATTGCCTCCTTTAATCCACCATCCCTTTTAGCATTCCCTACCCTTTATAAATCTCTTTCCCCCTCCTATTTCTCTGTTGGATAAGGTATATTTTTGCATGCAACTGAATGTGTGTGTGTATATGTGTGTGTGTTTATTCTTCCCTCTTTAAACCAGTTCTAATGAGAGTAAGATTCAAGCATTGCCTACCCATCCTCATTTTCTCCCTTTAAAATGAAAAGTATTTTTTTGTGAGAAAAATTTCCCCAATCTGCCTTTCCCTTTCACCTTCTTCCAGTACATTCTCATTCTCATACCTTCACTGTTGGGGTGATATCATTCCAGCATAATTAACTCACACCAATGACTTCTGTTTATGTAGACCCCTTTTAAATGCCCCCCAAATGATAATGTTCTTAGGACTTACATGTATCATCTTCCCATATAGGAATTTAAATAGTTAAAATATTAAACTTTATTGAATTTTTGGTGATTACTCTTCTGTGTGCTTATCTTTCTATGCTTCTCTTAAGTCTTCTATTTAAATATCTAATTTTTTATTCAGCTTTAATCCTTTCATCAAAAATGTTTGAAAGTTGTCAGTTTCATTAAATATCCATTATTTCTCCCCTCAAGAATTATTCTTAGTTTTACTGGGGTGATGATTCTTGGTTGTAATCCTAGGCTCTTTGAATTCTAGAATATCAAATTCCAGGCCTCTAATCCTTTAATGTGAAAACTGCTAAGTTTCATGCTTTTGGATTGTGGCCCCAAATTCCTTGAATTGCTTCTTCCTAGCTGCTTATGATATTTTCTCCTTAGACAGGGAGTTGTTATCAAACAAGAAAGAGAACATTATGAAATGCAAAATGGATAATTTTGATTACATTAAATTAAAAAAGATTTTGCACAAACAAAACCAATGAAGCCAAGACTAGAAGGGAAATTGAAGTATGAAAAACAATTTTACAGCCACTGTTTCCAACAAAAATCTCATTTCTAAAGTATTTAAAGAACTGAGTCAAATTTATAAGAACACAAGTCATCCCCCAATTAATAAATGGTCAAAAATATGAACAGATAGTTTTCAGTTGAAGCAATTATAACAATTTATAAACATATAAAATGATTTAAATTATTGATGAGGGAATTGCAAATTAAAACAAATAACAACTTATACCTCTACTATTAACTAATATGACAGAAAAAGAAAATTATAAATGTTGAAGATAACATGCAAAAATTGGAACACTAATGCACAATTGGTAGAGTTGTGAATTGATCCAACCATTCTGAAAAATAATTTGGAATTTGGAATTATGCCCAAAGGTCCATAAAACTGGGTATACCCTTTGATCCAGCAATACCACTACGGGGTCTGATTCTAAAGAAATCATAAAAAAATGGAAAAGAGCCAACACATACAAAAAAAATTATAATACTTCTTTTTGTTGGTGGTCAAGAATTAGAAATTGAAGGTTGCCCATCAATTTGGGAATGGTTGAACAAGTTGTGTTACATGACAGTAGTGGAATATAATTGTTCTATCAGAAATGTTGAGGAGGAAGATTGAAAAAATTAGAAAGTTTTACATGAACTAAAGTGAGGAGAAGCAAGAGGACATTATTCACAGTAACAGCAACATTGTGTGATCATCAACTATGATAGGCAACTTTTCTTGACGATGCTGTTCTCTGAGACAATTCCAAAAGGCTTGTGATGGAAAAACACCTTCATCCAGAGAAAGATATTGAATTGATACTAATTGATACTGTAGCACAGTATTTTCAATTTTTAAATTTTCTTTTTTCTTTTTTTCTTTTCACTTTTTTCCTTTCTTTTTCTTCTTGTGGTTTTCCTTTTGTTCTGAATCTTCTTTCACAATCTGATTAATATGGAAACATAATTAACATGATTGTACATTATAATATTTATCTTTTATGTTTTTATTAATATATGTTAATGTTATATTAATTATATCAATAATAATATAACAAAATGTTATATTTTATAATATTTATCCATTGCCTGTTTTGTAGAGGAGGAAGAAAAGGGATGGAAGGAGAAAAATTCAGAAGCCAAAACGTTACAAAAATGAATGTCAAGAACAATATTTTCTCCTTGATTTAGAAGCTTAGGAATTTGAATATACCTGGGAGTTTTTATTTTGAAGTCTTTTTCAGGAGCAATTATTTCAAATTCTATTTTATCCCTTAGTTCTAGATTATCAGGGTAGTTTTTCTTGATAATTTCTTTTATTTTAAGAGATTGTTTCCTTCAGAAAGCTTTTTTGTCCATTTGGCCAACTTTGTTTTTTAAGGAGTTGTCTTCTTTAGTGCATTTTTGTGTCTTCAGATTGTGTGTGTGTGTGTGTGTGTGTATGCCTCTTTTCCCCAGTTTTTAATTTTCATTTCATGATTTCCTTAAACCACCGTCATTTATTTTTCTAGTTCTTCCTCTATAAACTAGCAAATAGTAAAAAAGGTGTCTTGGTTTTTAAAATTCAGAGTTTTTAATTCAGATTGATGTAAGTCAACATCTTCTTTCTTCTTACCATGGATTGAGGTTTTTATTGAAGCAAAGCTTATCCTTCTGTGATCTTGGGAATTATTTTGGGAATATGCCAAGTTGTGCAAATTTTAAAAAAATATTTTTCTTTCATTATAAACACAACTTTAGAAGAGTGGGGAAACTCCATTTCACTTGTTTAGGAGTTGTCAAGATTATTTTTATTATTCCAATATTTGTTTATGTTTATGATTTGGGAGTATTTACCAATTTTCATTCAAAATGAATTAGGAAGCAATCAGTCTGGGATTTAGTGTAAGATTAATATCACCTTTCCAATAACTGTTGAGCAAGATCTTTCTCATTTGAACCTTAGGTATTTAGTTTGACTTTCTTCTGTTATATACTCCAAATTCCCCAAGAGTTCAACAAATCATAGATTTTAGAGTTTGAAGGACATAAGAAATAATTTGATTAAAGAGCAGCTGGGTGGTGCAATGAATAGAGCCCTGGAGTCAGGAGGACCTGAGTTTAGATATGATCTTAGACACTTACTGTGTGAACCTGGGCAACTCACTTAAATCCAATTGGTTCCAATAAATAAGTAAAAATAAATAACCTGGTTCATTCATTCCTTTTTATGTATGTATGTATGCATGTATAATTATGAGTATATATATATTTCCCCCATTTTACAGATAAGGCAAACGAATCACAATATCATTAAGTGACTTACATATAGTCACATAGCAAATGCAATGAATCATGAGGACTAGACTTTAGTATCTGATGACCTCACATCAATTTGTATAATCCCTTATCATGAGCAAAAGTAGAATTCATGGTTAGAACTAATGCTTCTTAGAGCTAACTGCTTTACAATCAATAAATGAGGGAAGCATGTGGGAATTCGTCCTTAGCAGTGAGTGAGAATTGGAACAGGGTTTAATTTTCAGTAGCCCCCTACAGAGTACAGATCATAACATAATTAAATTCCACACTCAGGTAGGAAAGGAAAGACTATAGAAATATTTCATGCAGCAGTTCAATTTTAGAAGAAAATGACAAAATTCTAACAGTATAGTTATATAATCATTAACTGGGAGGCTACACATTTTGTCACAAATTTCATAACCCAGGTAGAAATAATAGAGCAAGCATAGGGATTGATTGCAGAATGTCAGGAAAAGGTTGGATACAGCATGAAACTATCATTAAAGCAGAGTGAGAAATAATTTCTGCAAATATACAAAAAATGGATAAAAATATTTAAAGGCAACATCTAGTTTCCAGTAGATCATTGAACAAAGTATATTTGTTTTGGTGAATGCTTTAATGGATGATTATTTCATCAATACAATTAATCATTCTAGCAATACAGATAGAACACTTCCCATGCCAGCTCACCAGTGATATACCTAGTATATTGGAAACTTTTTTTTTTTCTATATCTCTTCAAAAGTATGGATAAGAATAAAACACAGAGGGCAGAGCTAAGATGGCACAGAATAGACAGGTCTTTGAGTTCTTCCTAACTTCCCTCAGATCAACACAACATTAAGCCTCTGAATGGGTTTTGGAGTGTCACAACCACAGATATTTGGGGTGTAATTAATTTCCAGCAGAAAATATTTTTGGACTTCTGGCCAAGATGGCAGAGAGGAGGCACACAGCTATGTAAGCTCCACGTTTTCTCTCAAAATCCATTTCATTACAAGCTTCTGAATTAATGCTTGACTGAAAAAAAAACCCCACAAATAGTTACCAAGAGAAGACATCCTTGAAATTTGCCAGGATAGGTCTGTTTTTGCTCGAGGGCGGGGACAGTTTTAGATCAGGTGCAGGCTACGGGCAGGCAGGCAGTGGCAGCAAAAGCACGGAAGGCAGCTCACAGCCGAGCAGACCAGAGAGGGGGTGGGGTGTAATCTCAGCCGTCTCTGTGGGAAGAGCTTTGCTACAGGATTGGATACTTTGCCCTGGCAGAAAGCCAGCAGGCCAGCAGAGAAGCTAAAAACACGGGCGGCAGAGGGGGCGGGGGCGGGGTGAAGAATATAACCCCAAACAGCTGGAGTCTCTCTGGACCTGGCCACCCCTCCCCCACAGTGACTCAGCATGCTCTAGGATCTCAGAGCGCAGGCGCAGCACAGTAGGGCCAGTGCCTCACTGCTGCCCCCGCAGTCTGTAGAGGAAGCTCGGTAACACTACCCAACCCCTCTCCCAAAGAAAGCAGACTCTAGGGTTTTTTTTTTTTTTCTTTTTTTCTTTGCTAGTTTGTCTTTGATTCTTCCCTGACAGAATGAGCAAAAAATTGAAGAGGACTTTAACACTTGACAACTTCTATATGGATAGAGAGCAGACTCTAAACCCTGAGGAGACTAAAACCAGACTGTCTCCAGGTGAATCCCTAAAGGGGGAGATCATCTGTTCCTCAGCACAGATGAATCTCATAGAAGAAATTTAAAAGTCTCTCACAAGAGAACTGGAAGAAAAATGGGAAAAGGAGAGGGAGGCTTGGCAAGAGAGTCTGGAGAAGTCATCCCACTCATTTAAAGACAGAGTGGATAAAGAAATCAAATCCTTGAAAAATAGGATTAGTGAACTGGAAACAGAAAATAGCTCTCTAAAAAACAAAATTGGTGAAATGGAAAAAAAATTCCATAGAACAAAAGAACTCAATTGGACAATTAGAAAAAGATATTTAAAAAGTGAGTGAAGAAAATACTTCATTGAAAATCAGAATTGAACGAATCGAATTGAATGACTTGAGGAGACAAGAAGAATCAGTCAAGCAAATTCAAGAAAATCAAACAATGGAAAAGAATGTGAAATACCAGGAAGGCAGGGCTGGTTCAATATTAGGAAAACTATTAGCATAATTGACTATATCAATAACCAAACAAACAAAAACCATATGATCATCTCAATAGATGCAGAAAAAGCATTTGATAAAATCCAACATCCATTCCTAATAAAAACACTTGAGAGCATAGGAACAAACGGACTTTTCCTTAAAAATAGTCAGGAGCATATATTTAAAACACATCAGTAAGCATCACATGCAATGGGGAAAAACTGGAACCTTTCCCAGTACGATCTGGAGTGAAGCAAGGTTGCCCACTATCACCATTATTATTCAATATTGTATTAGAAACACTAGTCTCTGCAATAAGAGTCAAGAAAGAGATTAAAGGAATTAGAGTAGGCAATGAGGAAACCAAACTATCACTCTTTGCAGATAATATGATGGTATACCTAGAGAACCCCAGAGATTCTACTAAAAAGCTATTAGAAATAATTCATAATTTTAGCAAAGTAGCAGGATACAAAATAAATCCCCATAAATCCTCAGCATTTTTATACATCACCAACAAAAGCCAACAGCAAGAGATACAAAGAGAAATTCCATTCAAAATAACTGTTGATACCATAAAATATTTGGGAATCTATCTACCAAAGGAAAGTCAGGAATTATATGAGCAAAATTACAAAAAACTTTGCACACAAATAAAGTCAGATTTAAATAAATGGAAAAATATTAAGCACTCTTGGATAGGCTGAGCGAATATAATAAAGATGACAATACTCCCTAAACTAATCTATGTATTTAGTACTATACCAATCAGACTTCCAAGAAAATATTTTAATGATCTAGAAAAAATAACAACAAAATTCATATGGAACAATAAAAAGTCGAGAATCTCAAGGGAATTAATGAAAAAACAAAAAAACAAAAAAACCAAACAAACAAACAAACAAAAAAAAAACAAATGAAGGTGGGCTAGCTGTACCTGATCTAAAATTATATTATAAAGCAGCAGTCACCAAAACCATTTGGTATTGGCTAAGAAATAGATTAGTTGATCAGTGGAAAAGGTTAGGTTCACAAGACAGAGTCGTCAACTATAGCAATCTAGTGTTTGACAAACCCAAAGATCCTAACTTCTGGGATAAGAATTCATTATTTGATAAAAACTGCTGGGATAACTGGAAATTAGTATGGCAGAAATTAGGCATGGACCCACACTTAACACCAAGATAAGATCAAAATGGGTCCATGACCAAGGCATAAAGAATGAGATTATAAATAAATTAGAGGAACATAGGATAGTTTATCTCTCAGACTTGTGGAGGAGAAAGAAATTTGTGACCAAAGGTGAACTAGAGACCATTATTGATCACAAAATAGAAAATTTTGATTATATCAAATTAAAAAGCCTTTGTACAAACAAAACTAATGCAAACAAGATTAGAAGGAAAGCAACAAACTAGGAAAACATCTTCACAGTTAAAGGTTCTGATAAAGGCCTCATTTCCAAAATATATAGAGAACTGACTCAAATTTATAAGAAATCAAACCATTCACCAATTGATAAATGGTCAAAGGATATGAACAGACAATTCTCAGATGATGAAATTGAAACTATTACCACTCATATGAAAGTGTTCCAAATCATTATTGATCAGAGAAATGCAAATTAAGACAACTCTGAGATATCACTACACACCTGTCAGATTGGCTAAGATGACAGGAAAAAATAATGATGAATGTTGGAGGGGATGCGGGAAAACTGGGACACTGATGCATTGTTGGTGGAGTTGTGAACGAATCCAACCATCTGGAGAGCAATCTGGAATTATGCCCCAAAAGTTATCAAATTGTGCATACCCTTTGATCCAGCAGTGTTTCTATTGGGCTTATATCCCAAAGAGATACTAAAGAAGGGAAAGGGACCTGTATGTACTAAAATGTTTGTGGCAGCCCTGTTTGTAGTGGCTAGAAACTGGAAAATGAATGGATGCCCATCAATTGGAGAATGGCTGGGTAAAATGTGGCATATGAATGTTATGGAATATTATTGTTCTGTAAGAAATGACCAGCAGGGTGAATACAGAGAGTCTTGGAAAGACTTACATGAACTGATGCTAAGTGAAATGAGCAGAACCAGGAGATCATTATACACTTCGACAATGATATTGTATGAGGATGTATTCTGATAGAAGTGGATTTCTTTGACAAAGAGACCTAACTCAGTCTCAACTGATAAATGATGAACAGAAGCAGCTACATCCAAAGAAAGAACACTGGGAAATGAATATGAACTATTTGCATTTTTGTTTTTCTTCCCAGGTTACTTTTACCTTCTGAATCCAATTCTCCCTGTGCAACAAGAGAACTGTTTGGTTCTGCAAACATATATTGTATCTAGGATATACTGCAACATATCTAACATATATAGGATTGCTTGCCATCTAGGGGAGGGGGTAGAGGGAGGGATGGGAAAAATCGGAACAGAAGTGAGTGCAAGGGATGATGTTGTAAAAAAATTATACTGGCATGGATTCTGTCAATATAAAGTTATTATAAAATAAAATAAAATATATAATTAAAAAAAGAAAATATTTTTGAAGAACTTCATGAAATATCTGTCTCCATAGGGCTAGAGGCTGGGGGGAAGCAGAAAAGGGCTTTGCAGTGCAACCCAGATGCAGCACAACACAGTGCAGTGAGCTCCAAGACAGAGAAGCTTCCATGCACTGAGGGAATCTAGTGGGAGGCTCATGCCCAAAATAAAGTGGCATTTTCTATTTTGTCCTCATTTAGAAGACAGTGGTCAGTAGACTAGCAGTGATACCTCCAACACATCTACAGAAGGCAAATAGTGTATCCATGAACTGCAGCATAGCAAACAGGATTTCACTATGCCCTCGAAGCAGGGCAAGGAAGCTGGCAGTCCCAGCCCCAGGGCAGCATGAAGCCTCTGTGGCCCATACAATAAGCTTAGGATGCTCTCTCCTTTGCTATAAGAGCAGACCTCAAAAGCAGATCTTTACAAATGAGCAAAAAAGTAAAAAGAGTTTTTGACCATAGATAGCTTTTATGGAGACAGGGAAGAGTACTCCTCAACTCTGAGGACTCTAAAGGTATAGCATCCCCAGATGAAGTACCAAAGGGTGATATGAGTTGGTCCCCATTTTACCGGGCTCTCTTGGAAGAATTCAAAAAAGGATCTTAAAAGAGAAAAAAAAAGGGGGAAAGGGAATGAGAGCTCTAGAAAAGTACATCTAGAAATTGTCTCAAGAAACCCACTCTTTAAATAATAGTTTTAGTGAAATGGAGAAAGAAAACAACTTGAAAAAAAGAATTTATGCAAAAAAAATCCAATGAACAAAACAATTCATTTAAAAGTTCAGTTGGCCAAATTCAAAAAGAAATAAAAAAGCTAACTGAAGAAAATAATTCACTAAAATTAGAATTAAACAATTAGAAATGAATGACTCAATGAGGCATCAAGAATCTGTCAAACAAAACCAAAAAAAAAGTAAACTAATCAAAGAAAATTTAAAATACCTCATCAGAAAAACAACAGACCTAGAAAATAGATCTTCTCCTCTAGCTCATTTGCAGATGAAAAAACTGAGGCAAATAGGATTCAACAACTTGCCTACAGTTTCTTGTAAGTGTCTCAAATAAGTCTTGCTGATTTCTGGCCTGGCAGTCTATCCACTGAAGCAGCTAGCTGCCTAGCTCCCTGACCCATAGCATCTATTTCATAAATGATTATTCCTTTATTGTTTATATATAAAATTGAAATCCTGATTAATGTATCATAAAAAACTTAAATACTCCCCAAAATAGATTAAATTTGCTTTAACAAATATTTATTAACTGCCTGTTGTCTAAAGCATTTTAGGAAATGATTACCATTCAGGAATTTTGGGATGGGGACCAAATATTGAATTTATTGACAGAAAAGAATAAGGGTTTAGAAGGGATCTTCTAGTAATGTCTCTGTTCAGATAGAGTGAATTCCAAGGCTGACAAATCCACTGATTTCAAAGTATATTCTCTCCTATTCCACCCCTTGGGACTAAGGACACCAGAATCTGCAGACAGTCCAGGCCCCACCTCCTCCTGTAAAAAGTTGGAATTAATTACATACATTTCTGATAATGATAACAAGTTTAACATCAATAGACAACTAAATTTAACTACCAGTGTTTATCTCTAGTTTCCCACAGTTATCAGTTTTTATGGATTGCAACCACTGCTTAAGAAAAGTCAGAATAAACACAGTAACAGGTTTTGAACATTCTAAACACTTTTCCTGAAATGAGACTATTGCATGTCCTAACTTAACAGTTTAAAATAAAAGAAACAAATGGAAATAGTCTTTGTGTTAATTTATTTTTTCCTCTAAAAACCAATTAAAAGAACTAAAAAATGCTTCTTCTTAGAGAAGAATGTTTATCTTTCAGTGGTTTGCATTCTAATAAATGAAATGTTTGATATGGAACCTGCATCCGTCTCTGTACAGATATCCGATAAAGTGGGTCGCCTGTGGATTAGCAGTCACAGCTACAAGGACAATGCTTTTGATCTGTTGTGCTATATATAGTGTTTTAGTCATGCCTTTTAATGCATTTTCTTCACTCTTGATGAATCTAGGGAGAAATGAGTTCTCATCTTTATTTTTAATATATTTAGAATAATTGTATTAGCTGATTGCTATCCTTTAATGCTTTATAGATTGTGGGAAATTATTAAGACAATGGATTTCATTTATGCATTACTTCTCCATCATCCATATTTTAGACATCTTGCAGAAAAGAAAACGTGAGATCATCCATCAAAATCGATAAAAAACTCATGAAATTATACAAAAGTGTCACTTTCCCTTGCCATAATCCTTAAAAAGCAATTTCACAAATACATTAATTTTCTGATGATCCTGCATAAGGTTCTTGTTACTTACTCATTGCAGGTGGTTTTAGGACAGGATTGTTGCCTTGTGATTGGGTTTACTTCTTACTCTGTTCTTGATACGTTTGTACTTTTTTGCCAAAAGTACTCAAGCTTTGGCCAGTGGGACCATACTGACCATAATCATACCAGATTGATTGATTTATAATTCTAAATGTAAATAGATGAAAGCATATCACTTTTCAGAAATGTAGATGACAATGAGAAAAGAAAATTCATAATTGTTAGAGGGACCTGTGTTTAAGTCCTGACCCTGGCATATTCTGTCTATGTGTTCCTGGCAAAATCATTTAACCTAGTGCTCTAGGCAGCTCTGTGAAAATAAGTTGTAGATTAAGTGGCCATCTGCAGTGATAGATGGAGATCCATATGCTAGTGAAATAAACCACAGGTCCATTGAGAGAGAGACAGAGAGACAAAAACAAAGAGAAACAGCATCAGGGAAAGGGAAAGAAAGAGGGATAAGTAATCTGAAAGCACCCTTTCTCTAAAAGAATCCTCACACAAACCAAATGAGAAATAGATCAAAGCTGCTAAACCAAACCTGGGGAGACTAATAGGATAGCCAGGGGATAGATATGTGTGTGTGTGTGTGTGTGCAGGTGTGTATACACATAAATGTGTATGTGCACATGCAATGTGTGTGTATACATGTATGTTCATATAAGCATATATGTGCACTGTCATATGTGTGTGTGTGTAAAATCAAAATTTCAAGCATAAAATTAAGGACAAGGTAGAAGATTTGTTTCATGAAACTCTCCCCCTCCCCAAATTATGCTGGAACCTGTTAAAGCACTCTATTACTGATGCAGGAAGGCCATAGACAAAACTATTTTAATTAACCTGAACTTCTAGTTCTGATCAACTCAATCAAATAACTAGTTGAACTAATCCATCTGGAAATTGATCACTTGCTTGACTTAGTCAAAAAATCGTCTTGCCATTACAATATGCAGCACTTAGTTATTCATATAGGGATATAGTGAACTCCTAATAATTGTTGAATTGAATTGAACTGAATATAGCATATCTTTATGTAAATGGGATTAGATCTCTTTCTATAGTAGCACAGTGCTGAATATTGGTTATTTCTTCTTCAAAGTCACATTTCTTTAATATAATTTGCTATGCAAAGTTGAAACTATTTTCTTATTCTTATTTCAAGTATATATGTGTGTATATATATATATACATATACATATATATATATAAATACATATACACATAAATAGGTATGTCTGCATTTGTATGCATAAACACAATATAAAGGAAAGATTAATAATACTAAGTTGTATTGAGAATGGGGGGCTGGAGCTAATGAGAACGAGGGAAAATAATTCAAAATTTTAAGTTATAAGAACAATGATACCATGATTGTCCAAAAAGAAATAGCTTTGGGAGGGGCATAAGGGAGGAGTCAATTGGCAAGAAGATCCTGCTTTGGTTCTCAATTTAGATATATTAAATTTTAAGTCTGGATTCCCTAAGGGTGTTCCTACAGACCATACGTAAGTAGCTTCTGCCACACTAAGAAGGCTTGGAGTTCTGTCCTGAAAGCACTATATGCTTATTTTTTGAGAACTAGCTTAAGTACATGGCAGTAACTTGTTACCAGTAAACTGACCATAAATTTTCTTTGGCTATGACAACCGTTAAGATAAAAAATAAATAAACAAACAAACAAATAAATAAATAATTGTCCTCACATTTATGTAATTCTCCTCCTATTTCTGCAGTGTGGGTAGAAAACTAGAAGGAAATGGATCAGAGATATCTGGTTTGCAATTTTTTGGCTGACTAGAAACATTTACAAAGCTTTTGATAATTTAAATCAGTAGAGTCAACCTAAAATGGTAATGGGGCCACTAAACCATACACAAGGAACCTTGCAGACCATATAATATTGACGTTGAAAACCACATATAAATTATTTATATATATATATATATATACACATATATATGCATATATATGTATATATATACATATATATGCATATATATACATATATACATATGATACTTTATTTTTATTTTGTTAAATATTCTGAATTTTAATTTTTTAGACCACAGTCTTAATTAGTATAGCCAGTCATGTATTTGACACCTCTGTTCCAAATGCAAGATAGCTGCATGGTCATCAACAAGTGGGCATAATGCTAAAGAGTGAAATAATAATAACTAGTGCTTTAAGGCAAAGTTTATTAAACTGTAGATAGCAACCCCACATGGAGTCATGTAACTGAATATGAGGGTTGTAAAATTATGATTTGTTTTCAATAAAAGTTTGATTTGTATAGCTTTTTTTACATACCTATGTAACCTGGGGATACATAAAATGTTATTGCGTGAAAAGAGGTCACTAGTGAAAAAAAGTTCAAGAATCCCTGCTTTAGAATATTTCATTTGATTTCTGCAACTACCGTGGGAGGCAGGTGACATTATTATCCCTACTTAATAGGTGGGAAAACTAAGGCTGAGAGTTTTAATTAATTTGCTCAGGCTCACATATCTGGGAAGTACATAAGGCAGTATTTGAAGTCACTTTCTTACTGACAACAGGCCTGGAGTTCCTTCTAATTACCTAAATGGGGAAACATGTCTCAGGAATATGAACTGTGAGTTATTAAAAGTTTTTTGCTCTTATGTAAACATTATACATATAAGCAAATGTTCCTAACATGTGCATTGATGCAGCATGCTTTCTTTGACAAATCAGTTATTAGGTAAATAGATGCTTTGAATACTAAATAATATCAGAGAAAATAAAAGTATCTTTGTTATGCCTTAAAATATTTGGGGGACAGAGCTAAGATGGCACAGAATAAACATGTCTTTGTCTAAACTCTTGCTGGCTTCCTTCAAATCAACATCATACCAATTTGTTGAATGGGTTTAGCAATATTAGAATCCACAAATAGTTGGAGTGTAACTAATTTCCAAAAGAAAATATTTTAGAAGTACTTCAAGAGAGGTCTGTCTCAATCAGGCAGGGGAAGAGGTGGGCTAGCACAGACAGTGCAGGGACCCAGATTAGAATGGCTTTCACACACCTAGGGAATCTATTGGTCTGCTCTTAGGCAAAATACAGCAGCATTATCTATTCTGTCCTGGGTCAGAAGCCAGTGGATTTGCAGATTAATTATGAGATTGCCAACACAACTATAAAAGGGAAATAGTGAACCACTGATCCCCAGTATAACAATGGAACTTGGTCATGCCCACCTACTGTGTGAAAGAAGTCAAAGCACTGGTCCCAGGGCAATGTGAACCCACTGTCTCTATCCAAAAAGCTTGGGATAATCTCCTCTTTGCCCTAAAAGCAGACATAAACCTTTAAAAATGAGCAAAAAAGCAAAAAGGGCAATAACCATAGCTAGCTATTATGGAGACAGTGAAGAATAGACCTCAAATCCTGAGGACACTAAAGGCAAAACATTTCCAAATGAGATCTCAAAAATGATATAAGTTGCTCTCCAACTCAAAAGGCTCTCTTGGAAGAATTAAAAAAAAAAAAAGATCTTTAAAAAGAGAAGAACAAGGGGAAAAGAAATGAGAACTTTGCAGAAGAGTTTGGAAAAGGAAACACAGAAATTATCTGAAGAAAACTGGAAAAATAAATTTGGTGAAATGGAAAAAGAATACAATTCCTTAAACATGTTTTTGGTGAAATGGTAAAAGAAAACAACTCCTTGAAAAACAGAATTGGCAACTTGAAAAAGAGAACAACTCCTTAAAATAGAGAATTGTTGAAATGGAAAAAAAAAATCCAATGAACAAAACAATTCATTTAAAATTCCAAGTGGGCAAATGCAAGAGGAGATAAAAAAGCTAAGTGAAGTAATTCAGTAAAATTTAGAATTAATCAATTGGAAGCAAATTCCTCAATGTGACATCAAGAATCAGTCAAATAAAACCAAAAAAAAAAAAAAAAAAAAAAAAAAGGAAAATATGAAATACCTCATCAGAAAAAAAAAAAAAAAAACTGACTGAGAAAATAGATCTGGGAGACAAAATATAAGAATTATTGGACTACCTGAAAATCATAACAAACTAAAAGCCTAGACAACATCTTTCAAGAAATCATCAAGGAAAGGAGCAGCTAGGTAGCAAAGTGCATAGAGCACCATCGCTGAAGTCAGGAGGACCTGAGTTCAAATTTGGCCTCAGACACTTAAGACTTCCTACCTATGTGACCCTGGGCAAGCTACTTAACCACAACTGCCTCAGGGAAAAAAAAAAACAAAAAACATCAAGGAAAACTGTCCTGATGTCCTAGAATCAGAGAGTAAATTAGCTATTGAAAGAATCCACCAAACATCTCCTGAAAAAGGTGCCAAAATGAAAACTCCAAGAAATATCAAAGGCAAATTTCAAGATTAATAGATAAAGGAGAAAATACTGCAAGCAGCCAGAAGGAAACAATTAAAAAACCAAGAAGCCACAATCAGGATTACAGAGAACCTAGCAGCTTCCACTTTTAAGGATGAAAAGGCCTGGAATATGATATAACAGAGGGCAAAAGAACTTGGATTGCAGCCAAGAATAAATTATCCAGCCAAATTAAGTATTATCTTTCAGGGGAAAAGATGAACATTCAATGACATAGGGGAATTTCATTTATTTTTGATGAAAAGACCAGAGATCAATAGAAAATTTTATCTTCAAATACAGAACTCAAGAGAAGAATAAATAAATAAAAAGGGAAGGAAAAATATTATATTTTTAAAAGGTTAAAAAGTTTGTATCACTATATGGGAAGATGATATGTTTAACTCTTGAGAACTATATCATTGTATATGTAGAGAGTATAGGTATAATTTAAATTAAGTGTGATAATATAAAAAAAAAGAAGCAAGGGGTAGAAAATGGATGTATTGGAAGAGGAAAGGGTAGTTAAAGTAGGGTAAATTATATCAAAGAAGAGGCAAAAAGACCCATTGTAATTGAGGGAAAAAAGGGAGGAAGATGAGCATTGTGTGAATTTAATCTCATTAGATTTGGCTAAAAGAGAGAATATCAAAAATATTTAATTTGATAGAGAAACATGTTTCACTCTAAAGGGAAGTAGGAAGGGAAAAGGGAAAGGAAAAAGACAGGCTAAGGGAGAACCCAAGTAGAAAGGGAAAGGAATATGAAAGAGGGTGCTATAAAAGGGATAGCTGATTGGGAGAGATGGTGTTCAGAAGCAAATCATTGGGAGGAAGAAAAGGGAAAAGGAGGAAATGAAAGAGAAAAATATAACTTGAGGAACATAAGATAGCAGGAAATATAGAGGCAGTTATTTTAATTGTGAAAATGAATGTGATGAACTCTCATAAAATGAAAGTGGATGGCAGACTGACTTACAAGGCAGAATCCTACAATATTTTGTTTACAAGAAACACACTGAAACAGAGTAATGCATACAGAGTAAAGGAAAAAGATTGGAACAGACTCCATTATGCTTTAATTGAGGGATAGCAATGCTGATCTCAAATCAAGCAAAATTAAAAACAGATCTAATTTTAAAAATCTACATTTTGCTCCATTTTGGTAAAGTGTATCATAGAAAATGAAGTTATATCAGTACATATATATTTAATGCTAAATATATATGTACCAAGTGTATAGCATGCAAATTCCTAGAGGAGAAGTCAAGAGAGTTGCAAGAAGAAATAGATGGCAAAACTCTACTAGTAGGGGACCTCAAACTTGCTGTATCAGAATTAGATAAATCAAACCACAAAATAAATAAGAAATAATTTAAGGATGTAAATACAATTTTAGTAAATTTAGATATGGTAGACCTTTAGCAGAAATTGAATGGGGACAGAAAGAAATAAACTTATTTTTTCTTGGTGGTAGATAGAATTTACACAAAAACAGGGCATAAAAACCTCAAAATCAAATGCAGAAAGGCAGAAAGTGTTAATGTATCTTTTTTCAGATCATGATGTAATAAAAATTACATGTAATAAAGGGCCAGGAAAAGTAGACCAAAAATTCATTGCAATCTAATAATCTAATCTTAAAAAGAGAGTGGGTGAAACAAAAATTACAGACACAAATGATAATTTCATCAAAGAGGATGACAATAATAAGAAAACATACCAAAATTTATGGGATGTAGGCAAAACAGTTCTTAGGGGAAATATATCTCTAAATGCTTGCTTGAATAAAATAGAGAAAGATAAAGTCAATGAATTTGGTATGTAATTTAAAAAGCTAGAAAAACAAAAACATTTAAAAAACTCCAATTAAATATCAGATTTTAAATTCTGAAAACAAAAGGTGTAATTAATAAAATTGAAAGTAAGAAAACTTGAAATAAACAAAATTTAGAGTTAATTTTATGAAAAAACAAGAAAATAGATAGACTTTTAATTTGATTAGGAAAAAGAACGAAAATCAAATTTCTAGTATCAAAACTGAAAAGGGTAAACTTTCCACTAAAAAAGAGGAAGAATTAGGAGCTATTTTGCCCATCTGAATGCCAATATATCTGATAATCTAAGTGAAATCTGATAATTTTTTAAACTATACATTGCCTAGATTAACAGAGGAGGAAATAAATTACTTAAATAGTCCCTTTTCAGAAAAAGAAATTGAATAAGCTATTATCAATTCCTTAAAAAAAAAAAAATCTGCTGGGCCAGATAGATTGACAAGTGAATTCTACCAAACATTTAAATAATAATAAATTCCAATACTATGGAAACTATTAGGAAAAATAATTTAAAAAGGAGTACTATCAAATTCCTTTTATGATATAGATATGTTTTAGATACCTATACCTGAAAGATTAAAATAAAGGAAGAAAAGTATAGAACAATTTCCCTAATGAATATTGATGCAACAATCTTAAGTAAAATATTAGCAAAGAGATTAAAACAAGTTATCCACAGTATAATACAAAATAACCAAATAGTATTTTTACCAGGAATAGAGGGCTGTTTTAATATTAGGAAAACTATTAGCATAAATTACCTGATCAAACAAACAAAAATCATATGATTATCTCAATAGAGGCAGAAAAAATTTTTTTTGACAAAATTCAACACCCTTTGCTATTAAAACACTAGAGAACATAGGAATACATGAACTTTTCCTTAAAATGATCAGGATGTTTATTTAAAACCACCAACAAGCCTCATATGTAATGGGGTTATAAACTGGAACCATTCCCAATAAATCAAGTTTGAAACAAATTTGCTCACTATCAGCATATCTATTCAATTTTGTATTAGAAATGTTAGGTTTAGCAATGAGAGAAAAAAATAAAGGAATTAGAATAGATAATAAGGAAACAAAATTATCACTCTTTATAGATGACATGATGGTAAAGATAGAGAGTCCTAGAAAAAAGAACTAGAAGTTATTAACAACTTTAACAAAGTTGCAGAATACAAAATAAGTCCACATAAATCATCAATGTTTCTATATGTTATTAACAAAGTCCAACATCAAGAAATACTTTTAATGGAATTCCTCTTTGTAACTGTAAGTAATACAAAATATTTGGGAGTTTATCTACCAAGCCAAAGCAAGGTACTGTATGAGCACAATTTCAAAACACTTTTCCCACAAATAAAGTCAGATCTAAACAATTGGAAAAATACCAAAGTTTCATGGGAAGGGTGAGCTAATATGATAAAAATGACATTTCTACCTAAATTAATTATTTATTCAGTGCCATATCAATCAAACTGCCAAGAAATTACAGACCTAGAGAAAATAATAACAAAGTTCATCTGGAAGAACAAAATATTAAGAATTTCTGAAGAATTAATGAAAAAATGAAAATGAAAATGTCTTAGCTGTATCAGAACTAAAATTGTGTTAGAAAGCAGTGATGCTTTACAATTTGGCACTAGATAAGAAAGATTATAGTTGATCATTTGAATAGGTTAGATTCACAATATGATAGTAATCTAATGTTTGATAAACCCAAAAAAGACTCCAGCTTCTGGGATAAGAATTCATCATTTGATAAAATAGCTAGGAAAATTGGAAAATAATATGGCAGAAATCAGGCATTGACCAAAATGTAGCACAAGATAAAGTCAAAATGGTTTCATGATTCAGAGTGATAGTATAAGCAAATTAGAAGAACAAGGGATTGTCTACCTATTACATCTGTGAAGAAGGGAGGAATTTGTGGCCAAAGAACTAGAGAACATTATAAAATGCAAAATGATTATATTAAATTTTTTAAAAAATTACAAAGAAAAACAATGCAGACAAAATTGGAAAAGAAGCAGAAAACTGTGGAATTATTTTGTTTTGTTTTGTTTTGTTTTGTTTTTTATTTCCAAGGGTTCTGATAAAGGTCTCATTTCTAAAATACATAGAAAAGTGACTCAAATTTATAAGAACACATGCCAGTCTCTAATAGATAAATGTTTGGGACACAATTTTCAGGTGAAGAAATTTAAACTATTTTGAGTCATATGAAAAAAATGCTTTACATCACTATTGATTAAAGATTAAAGACTAAAGATTAAAGAAATGCAAATTAAAAAAAAAACTCTTGAGTTTTCTGCATGCTTTTCATTGGCTAAGATGACAGGAAAAGCTAATGATAAATGTTGAAGTGGATGTGGGAAAACTGGGAAAATAATGCATTGTTGGTGGAGTTCTGAACTGGTCAAATCATTCTGGAGGAAATATGTCCAAACGGCTGACATAATGTATACCCTTGATTTAGTAGTGTCTTCATTGGGCATGTATCCCAAAGAGTTCATAAAAACTGGAAAAGGACCCACATGTGTAAAAATATTTGTAGCAGCTCTTTTTGTAGTGGCAAGAAACTGGAAACTGGGTAGGCACAGCCAGATCCTGTCAGGCTCTGGTATCCTTCAGAGTACCCTCTACCCTAGGCTCTAATTTCTCTGCCAGTCCACTACTCTGGAACCAAAGCAAAGCAGTCAGCCTATGGCAGAGAGCTCTCTGTAAACCTTCCAACTACAGAGACTGCCCCTTGCTCCCAGTTTGCTCTAAATGCTAGCCTCTGGTTCATTTATTGCCTATGCTAGTCTATTCCTGCCACTCAGGACAATTTTTTTCTAGCAATCTTCCCCGTCAGCTGGGGAATGACTAAATAAGTTATGTTATGTGAATCTTATGGAATATAATTGCTCTATAAGTAACAATCACCATGATGATTTCACAATGTCCTGCAGAGCTTTCCCTAAACTGATGCTGAGTAAAATGGGTAGAACCAAGAGAACTTTGTACACAGGAAAAAAAAAATACAGTGATCAATTCTGATAGACATGGATTTTTTCAACAATGAGGTGATTAAGGGTAATTCCAATAACCTTGTGTTGGAGAGAGCCATCTGCATCCAGAGAGAGAGGACTATGGGGACTGAGTATGGATCACAATATAGTATTTTTACCTTTTTTGCTTTTGTTTGCTTACTTTTTCTTTTGTTTCTCAATTTTTTAAAAATTTTGATCTGATTTTTTTTAGCATAATAGTGTAGCATGATAATTGTTGAAATATTATAGAATAATTGGATATGTTTAGCATATATTGGATTACTTGAGTGGGGGATAGGAGGAAAAAACTGGAACATGAAGTTTTGCAAGGGTGAATGTTGAAAACATCTATGTATATATTTTAGATATAAAAAGCTAAAAATGAAGATTTTTTAGAGACAAGAAGTAACTCATTACCGATGGTTAATTTCAAAACAATTGCATACTGTCTCATTAACATTTTGTTAGGGCAAAGATAAAAGTCAATGTAAAACAAAGTTTATGATATACAACTGAACTAGCTCTAACATGACCTATTAAAACAAACTATTGATGCCAAAAATGGGTAATGAGGGGGGCGGAGCCATGATGGCGGAGAAGGCACACGTGACTTTCTGAGCTTCTCTCATACTCTTACTACCAATTATTAAATTCAGCCTCAAAAAAGATTGGAAGTGCAACAACTTATCAGCCAAAAATAATCTAGAAGATTGCCAGAAAAAATTTGTCCTGAGTGGTGGGAATAGACCAGCCCAGGCAAGAAATGAACCAGAGGCTACCATTTAGAGCAAACCAGGAGCAAGGGGCAGTCTCTATGGTTGGAAGGTTTACAGAGAGCTCTCTGTCATAGGCTGACTGCTTTGCTTTGGTTCCAGAGTAGTGGACTGGCAGAGAAATTAGAGCCTAGGATAGAGGGTACTCTGAAGGATACCAGAGCCTAACAGAATCTGGCTGTGCCTACCCAGGACCGGAAGTGACTCAGTACAGACCATAACACAGGTCTGCAGTGGCATTCTGCAGCTAGGAGCTTTTGTGGGAGCAGTTATAGACCTGCATAGCAGGGGCCATATCCTGGGGCAGGCTCTAATCTGCACAGTGGGGGATTAGGCCTGGGGCAGTGGAATTTCTCCAGTTTGACTACACTCCCCAGGCAGAGACACTTTCAGTGCCATGAGGGATAGGGCAACTGCTAATACCCAAAGCGGGCTTTTGCTGGGGCACAGTGATACTTTAACTGCTCAACCTCTAGCCCCAAGGCAGTCGCTTATCCTCACAGTGGGGGCTCCTTGCAGGGTACTTCTGAAGCTTAGCCTGTGATACTCACTTCTGATGCAGAGCTTTTCCCAGAGCACCACCACAGCTCATGCACTCTCTGCTGCCCATAGACAGGACAGCTACTGTCCATATACCTATCCCTACTCTGCAGAGAAAGCTGGTAATCTCCTTGCCCTGAAGGCAGATCCTAAAGGCTTTTTAAAAAATGAGTAAAAAAAAAATCAAAAGGATTATTGATAGCCTCTATATAGAGAGAAGGTTTGCAACCCCGAGGAGACTAATAATAGTCTCCAGACAATACCCCAAAGGGGGATGTAACCCGGTCCCCAACACAAAAGACTCTCCTAGAAGAAACTATAAAACTCAAAAGAGAGCTAGAAGAAAAATGGAGAAAGGAAAGAGAAACTATGCAAAACAGTAACAACTTCCTGAAATGTGAATTGGAAAAAGTAAAGAACTCCCAGGAAGTGCAGGGAAACAAAATGTGTGAATTGGAAAAGGTAAATAACTCCCAGGAAAACAGCATTTATGAATTGAAAAAGGTAAATAACTCCCAAAAAAGCAGGATTTATGAATTGGAAAAGATAAAGAACTCCCAAGAAAATAGGATTTGTGAATTGGAAAAGAAGGATTTGTGAATTGGAAAAAGGAAACAACTTAGTAAAAAAAAAAAAAAATTAGTGCGATGGAAAAAAATTCAATAGAGCAAAACAACTCATTTAAAAAACTCAATTGGACATATACAAAAAGAAGTAAAAAAAGTTAATAAAGAAAATAACTCATTAAACATCAGAACTGAACAAATAGAAATGAATGCTTCATTGAGACATCAAGAATCAGTCAAGTAAAACCAAAAAAATGAAAAGCTAGAAAAAAATGGTAAATATCTACTTGGAAAAACAACAGTTCTGGAAAACAGATCTAGGAGAGAAAATCTAAGGATCATTGGACTTCCCAAAAATTGTGATTAAAAAAAGAGCCTAGATACTATTTTACAGGAAATCGTCAAAGAGAACTGCCAGGATGTAATAGAACCAGAAGGTAAAATAGGCATTGAAAGAATTCATTGAACACCTTCTGAAAAAAAGACCTTAAAATAAAAACTCCAAGGAATATTGTGGCTAAATTTCAGAACTATTAAACTAAGGAAAAAGTAGTACAAGCAGCCAGGAAAAAAAAAATTCAAATAATAAGGTTCTACAATGAGGATACTCAAGATCTGGCTGCTTCCACATTAAAGGATCGAAGGGCCTGGAATCTGATATTCCAAAAAAAAAAAAAAAAAGAACTTGGAATGCAGCCAAAAATAAACTACCCAGTTAAGCTGAGCATTTTCTTCTGGGAAGAAGATGGACATTTAATGAAACAGATGAATTCTATTTGTTTTTAAGGAAAAACACAGATCTAAACAAAAAATTTGATCTCCAACAATTGGACACAAGAGATGCAGAAAAAGGTAAAAAGAACTCTTGAGAACTGTTATTTCAATTGTAGATATACATAAAGAGTACATATATAATTTGGTTTTACTGATATAACATAAAAAGAGAAGTAGAAATGGACAGGATATAGTGTCAGAAAAAGGGAAAAGGGGAGATAAAAAGAGGGAAAAATAAAACCCACAAAGAGGCAAAGGAAATCTATCTGAGGGAATTTAGAGAGGGGGAGGAACATTGTGTGAATCTTATTCTTATCAGAGTTGGCTCAAAGAGAAAATAATTGACATATTGTTTTACAGAGAAACTTCTCTTACCACATTAAAAAGTGGGAGAGAAAAGGAAAAGTATAATAAGGGAATGGATACAAGAAAGGGGAAGGGATTCAAAGGGGGTGGAAGGGATCCTAAAGAGGGAGAGCTGTGTGATGCAAGTGGTGCCCATAAGTTTAATACTGGGGAAGGAGGTAACAGGGGACAAGAAAAATAAAAGCATAACCTGGAGATAAGGAAGATAGCAGGAAATATAGAATTAGTAATTTTAACAATAAATGTGAATGGGATGAACTCTAAGATAAACTGGAGGCGGATAGCAGACTGGCAGATAGCAGAAACACATTTAAAGCAGGGAGATACATACAGAGTAAAGTAAAAGGCTGGAGCAGAATCTATTATGCTTCAGGTGAAGTCAAAAAAGCAGGGGTAGCCATTTTTATCTCAGAGCAAGAAAAAGCAAAAATGGATCTAATTAAGAGAGATAAGGAAGGAAACTTTATCTTGTTAAAGGGTAGCATAGACAATGAAGCAATATCAATACTAAACATATATGCACCACGTGGTATAGCATCTAACTTCCTAAAGGAGAAATTAAGAGACTTGCAAGAAGAAATAGACAGCAAAACTGTAATAGTGGGAGATCTCAACCTTGCATTCACATAATTTAATAAATCAAACCACAAAGCAAATAAGAAAGAAATTAAAGAAGTAAATAGAGTATTAGAAAAAATTAAGTATTATAGATCTTTGGAGAAAACTGAATTATTACAGAAAGGAGTATACTTTCTTCTCAGTAGTTCATGGAACCTAACAAAAATTGACCATATATTAGGACATAAAGACCTCAAAATTAAATGCAGGAAGGTAGAAATAGTAAATGTATTTTTTTTTCAGATCATGATACAATAAAAACTACATTCAACAAAAAAGTTAGGGTTAAATAGATGAAAAAGTAATTGGAAACTAAATAATCTCATCTTAAAGAACGATTGGGTAAAACAGCAAATTATAGACACAATTAAAATTTCACTCAAGATAATGACAACGGTGAGACATCATACCAAAATTTATGGGATGCAGCCAAAGTGGTAAAAAGGGAAAATTTTATATCCTTAGAGGCTTACTTGAATAAAATAGAGAAAGAGAAGATCAATGAATTGGGCTTGCAACTTAAAAAACTAGAAAAAGATCAAATTAAAAATTCCCAATCAAATACTAAACTTGAAATTCTAAAATTAAAAGGAGAAATTAATAATATTGAAAGAAAAAAAACTATAGAATTAATAAATAAAACCAAGAGTTGGTTTTATGAAAAAACCAATAAAATAGATAAACCTTTAGTAAATATGATTAGAAAAAGGAAAGAGGCAAATCAAATTGCTAGTCTTAAAAATGAAAAGGGAGAAGTTTCCACCAATGAAGAGGAAATTAGAGCAATAATGAGTTACCTTGCCCAACTTTATGCCAATAAATTTGATAACCTAAGTGAAATGGATGAATACCTCCAAAAATATAGGCTTCCCAGATTAACAGAGAAGGAAGTAAATTGCTTAAATAGTCCTATTTCAGAAAAAGAAATAGAATAAGCTATTATTCTAGGAATAACATTCCCATGGACCAGATGGATTTACATGTGAATTCTACCAAACATTTAAAGAACAACTAGCCCCAGTGCTATATAAACTATTTGAAAAAATAGAGAATGAAGGAATCCTACCAAATTCCTTTTATGACAGACTTGGTACTCATACCTAAACCAGGTAGGTTGAAAACAGAGAAAGAAAATTATAGACCAATCTCTCCAATGAATATTGATGCTAAAATTTTAAATAAGATATTAGCAAAAAGACTGTAAATTTTCTCTAGTCATATTAATATTACCATATTAATAACCAAATTAACAAAAACCATATGATCATCTCAATAGATGCAGAAAAAGCATTTGATAATATTCAATTCTAATAATCCATCCCTATTAAAAACATTTGAGACTATAGTAACACATGGACTTTTCCTTAAAATAATCAGTAGCATCTATTTAAAAACATCAGTAAGCATCATATGTAATGGGGATAAACTGCAACCATTCCCAACAAGGTTAGGAGTGAAACAAGATTGCCCACTATCACCTTTACTATTCAATATTGTATTAGAAATGCTAGCTTTGGCAATAAGAGTTGAGAAAGAGATTAAAGGAAATAGAGTAGGTAATGAGGAAACTAAATTATCACTCTTTGCTGATGATATGATGGTATACTTAGAGAACCCCAGAGATTCTACTAAAAAGCTATTAGAAATAATCCATACCTTTAGCAAAGTTGCAGGATACAAAATAAACCCACATAAGTCATCAGCATTCTTATATATCAGTAACAAAATCCAACAGTTAGAATTACAAAGAGAAATTCCATTTAAAGTACTGATAGTATAAAATATTTAGGAATCTATCTGCCAAGGGAAAATCAGAAACTATATGAGCAAAACTACAAAACACTTTCCACACAAATTAAATCTCATCTAACCAATTGGAAAAATATTAAATGATCTTGGATAGGGCGAGCAAATATACAATGACAATACTACCTAAACTAATCTATTTATTTAGCGCTATACCAATCAGACTCCCAAAAAACTATTTTGATGACCTAGAAAAAATAACAACAAAGTTCATATGGAAAAACAAAAGATCAAGAATTTCAAGGGAATTAATGAAAAAAAAAATCAAATGAAGGTGGCCTAGCTGTACCAGATCTAAAATTATATTATAAAGTAGCAGTTACTAAAACCATCTGGTATTGGCTAAGAAATAGACTAGTTGATCAATGGAATAGGTTAGGTTCAAAGGACAAAACAGCCAACAACTTTAATAATTTAGTGTTTAACAAACCCAAAGACCCCAGTTTTGGGGATAAGAATGCATTATTTGACAAAAATTGCTGGGAAAATTGGAAATTAGTATGGCAGAAACTAGGCATTGACCCACACTTAACACCATACACCAAGATAAGGTCAAAATGGATTCATCACCTGGGTATAAAGAATGAGGTTATAAACAAATTAGAGGAACATATTTAGTTCCTCTATAGTTTAGTTCCTCATAGTTTACCTCTCAGACCTGTGGAAGAGGAAGGTATTTATGACCAAAAAAGAACTAGAGGTCATTATTGATCACAAAATAGAAAATTTTGATTATATCAAATTGAAGATAATTGACAAAACCAATGCTGACAAGATTAGAAGGCAAGTAATAAACTGGGAAAACATTTTTATAGTCGAAGGTTCTGATAAAGGTCTCATTTCCAAAATATATGGAGAATTGACTCTAATTTATAAGAAATCAAATTCTTCTCCAGTTGATAAATGGTCAAAGGATATGAACAGACAATTCTCAGATGAAGAAATTGAAACTATTTCTAGCCATATGAAAAGATGCTCCAAGTCATTATTAATCAGAGAAATGCAAATTAAGACAACTCTGAGATACCACTACACACCTATTAGATTGGCTAGAATGACAGGGAAAGATAATGCAGAATGTTGGAAGGGATGTGGGAAAACAGGGACACTGATACATTGTTGGTGGAATTGTGAACACATCCAGCCATTCTGGAGAACAATTTGAAACTATACTCAAAAAGTTATCAAACTGTGCATACCCTTTTATCCAGCAGTGTTACTACTGGGCTTATAACCCAAAGAGATTTTAAAGACGGAAAGGGACCTGTATGTGTAAGAATGTTTGTGGCAGCCCTCTTTGTAGTGGCCAAAAACTTGAAACTGAGTGGATGCCCATCAATTGAAGAATAACTGAATAAATTGTGGTATATGAATATTACGGAATATTATTATTCTATAAGAAATGACCAGCAGGATAATTTCAGAAAGGCCTGGAGAGACTTACATGAACTGATGATGAGTGAAATGAGCATCATTATATACTTCAACAACAATACTATATGATGATCAATTCTAACCGATGTGGCCATCTTCAACAATGAGATGAACCAAATCAGTTCCAATAGAGCAGTAATGAATTGAACCAGCTACAACCAGTCAAAGAACTCTGGGAGATGACTATGAACCACTACATAGAATTTCCAATCCCTCTATTTTTGTCTGCCTGCATTTTTGATTTCCTTCACAGGCTAATTGCACACTATTTCACAGTTCAATTCTTTTTGTACAGAAAAATAATTATATGGCCATATATACATATATTGTTTTTTAACTTATACTTTAACATATGTAACATGTATTGGTCAACTTCCCATCTTGGGGAAGGAGTGGGGAGAAGGAGTAGAAAAGTTGGAATAAAAGGTTTTGCAATCGTCAATGCTGAAAAATTACCCATGCATATATCTTGTAAATAAAAAAGCTATAATTTTTAAAAAATGGGTAATGAATGAAAAATAACAGATATCAAAATGGACTGTTAACATAGGCTTAGGATACTTAACAGATATAAATAGATGAATGCAATAAATATAATCACCCTCCAAAAACAACCTTAAAAATCCTCTTGACAAATTAACAAATGTTTTCCTATCAATTGGAGTGATATCGTAGTTAAAGACAACCTAAGTTTGTGATACATATTCAACTGAAATGTATTACAGATAGGGATAGTGCATGTTAAGTATTACCTCATAAAAACTTAAAAGTGAAGAGAAAATAAGTTTGAAGAAAATTTGCTGATATCAACTAAGATAATAAAAGTAAACTATAGATTATTTAGGGAGGATAAGATAACATCACCAATTCACAGTTAGACAGGCTTTTAGGGGTCATTTTTTCCAAACTCTCCATTTTACAGATAAGGAAACTGAAGGCCAGAGTGACTAAGTGCCTTGGCCAATGTCATACAGATAACAGATGGCAGAACTTGGAGTCTTACCTTCTTCCTTTCACTCCAGAATGCAGATTCATTTTACTGAACCATGCTGACTCCTTGAAATATGAAATAAAAGAGCAGTTATAAAAGTAAAATGTTTGTATGGATTGTTATTACAAACTTTGTGTAGTGGAGATATTTTATTCAGACTCTAAAATCATGATTCTCTTGTGTGCTACATGAATTGTTAAAAGTAGTATTAAAGAAAACAAAGATGAAGAACAATTGAAATGGAGCAAGTATAAACAGGAATGCTAGAGGTAAAATTTTTAAGATTGCTGAGGGACAGATTTTTTTCAAGAAGCTTAAAAGATAGGAGGAGATAATAAATATCAGATTTTATTGTTGCCTCATAAATGGTGGTCAATATGTTCATTTTTCATCGTAAAGTTGTTAAGAGAGTATCTAGATGATGCAATGGCCAGGGCTAAAAGACTCATCTTCCTGCGTTCAAATCTGTTTTTGTATACTTATTAGCTGTGTGACTCAGGGCAAGTCACCTGACCCTGTTTACCTCAATTTCTTTATCTGTAAAATGAGCTGAAAGAGGAAGTTGCAGATCATTTTAGTATCTTTTTTTTTTTCTGAGAAAAGCCCAATTAGGGTCACAAAAAGTCATACAAGAAGGGAAAAAATTACTGAATGATAACAAAAAATTATTTGGAGAAAAATATGTATATGCACTCAAGGGCATCATTTATAAAAGAATATGAAAGCAATAAGATTTAACAAATGTTATTTAACAGCAGACTCTGTCACATAAGCTTTGAGGCACAAAAGTCCACTGTCCTTACTATTTGTTGACTAAACAAGCATTTGATTCAGTAAAGCAAAATATTACCTCTAATACTGTCTTTTAACATACTCTAACTATACTCATTATATATATACTCATTATACAATCTTGCAAGATTCCTTGAAAGATATAATATCAGAAGTAACTTTGAATAGCCCTCCAACAATTATTATGAAATGGTACATAAAAAGGGAAATATATGGTTACCAAAAGTGTCTGCCACCATTATGGATGTTTTTCAAACCACATTTCAATGGAAAATAGATTACTTATAGATGATGAGGTGTCTATTTAAAAAATGGCACAACATTGCAAAAGCTGCTAAATCATATTCCCAAAGTTCAAAATAATTTATTCTAACTGTCCACCTTGGAAAAACCAAATAGTTGAAGAATGCCTGTTGTCTATTATGATGCACATTTAGATGAACAACCCATATGACTGCTCTTTTGGTACATCTATCTTGAAATGCACTCCTCGTGGAGAATGATATGGATCCAGAATTAATTAGGAGAAAGAGATTGAACTATATTGCTTCTGGGAAATTGGTCAGTGCTTATAATAACCACCTGCTTTTCAGTCAAAGGCCCATTTTTGACTTACAACATTCTTCCACTGAAGCTGATTATGTCTGCAAGTCATGACATAACAACTCTCTGAAGAATAAAGTTATGGTTCACTTAAAAGCAACAAATGAACTTGTAGTAGATAAGGCTGAAATATATTTCCAACTGAATAATGTGCAAGACAAGCAGCCTTAAAAATATAATCAGGGAAGTCAATGGTCATCTTCATAGAGCAATAGGAATAGTCCATGTGTTTCATTCATATCTGTGCCATGTGTAAAGAAGAAAATAGAAAACTGAAGCATATTAGGTGGATGGACAACGACTGCATAAGACATGAGAGCATGGAGGACATGAGATCAGCATCTCTGGAGGTTCAGGCATATCAATAAGTTAACAAATTCACTCATATTTATCCAGCTCTTGGATATATGAAGGCACTTATGAAGGGTTTAAGGCTGAGAGAGGTTAACCCATTTTATCCATCCTTTTATAACTACTAAATATGAAAAACATAGTTGGAACTCAAGCATTCTTAACTTTGAATTTAGGATTCTATCTTTTATGGCATGTTAGAAGTGATCCAAATAAAACTAAAACTCAACAACTCAACTCTTTCTCTCTCTCTCTCTCTCTCTCTCTCTCTCATATATATATATATACATACATACATATAAATAAATGTATACATAAAATAAATAAATATAATATATATATATTTATGTAATTATGTAATATAATTATGTAATATTTATGTATATTTATGTAATAAATACATATACATATAAAACCTAAGTCATGGCAAATAAATACTCTAATTTTCTTACCAATAAGATGAGGGAATCAAACTAAATGTTCTTTAAGATCTCTTGGAACTCTTAACAACATATTACTCTTTATAATGACCAATAAAACCATGTTTCAATTGTATACAGATTATCTCAGAAGTTTTAATGTTAATGTATCAAAGCATTTTTTTATTATCTCACCACTCTGACTCTAATTTCATAAATAAGAAACCTGAACCATTACTTAGGCATAGCTCTACAATATGTTTTATAAAGCATATATTCTGTCCTCCCTAATTACACAAGTATTTTTCTAAAGGAAGGATAAATGCCAAATACCTTTCCCTGAACCATTTATGTATTGATCAGAGTTTATTTTTAATAAACAATAAGCTACCAAAGCTTATAACTGTATCAAGATATTTGGGAAACCCTATTGTGTGATAAACTACACAAGAAAGAGAGGATGAGGGAAATAGGTAGGGAAGCAGAGAAATAAATACTGTATAGGAGTAAAGTAGTGGTATGAATAAAAAGGGAGTGAAAGGTAAAGAAAAAAGTGATATAATGGAAAAGATAAAAAGTCATAAATTCAAAAAACAAATGGAGGGCATTTTGAGAGGCACAACTAAAAGCATAAATGTATAAATATACATGGCCTGTCCTTGAAACATATACAGTTGTTTACAGAGAGAAATATATATATATATATATATATATATATATATATATATATATATATATATATATATATATATATATATATATATATGAAGAGAATTACATTAAATAATGCATATTCAGTCTAAAAATTGAAAGAATTTAAAAGCTACACAAACAATGCAAATTAAATGATTGAGCAAGAACTTCAAGAAGAAGTGTATGATTATAATATGTTATGTATGTATGAAAAAGTATTAGATTATACACTGAGGGTATGATCTTATTGTATAGATCTCTTCATATGGTCTTGGTACCTGTCCCATTCTTAAACATAGAACACATAAACAATATATGCCAGGTGTAAGAATGAATTTATGAATTATTGCTCCTCTTGGGTTTGCACTTTCCATTACAATTCTCCCCATCATCATTTCTCCTTACTTTGATAACATTAATTTTATATTGGAATGATTCCAGATTGAAGGAAAATAATTAAGAAGTGGATGATAAGGAAGTGAAGAATGATTATTGTAAGAAATTTGGCTGTGAATGGGAGAAAAAATTGTTAAAAGAGGTGTAAGGGCCAAGTGAAGGATTTTTTTTTTTAAATATGAAGAGCTTTGAATATCTTAAAGCACTTTTCTTAAAGTACTAGTAACAGAGAGGGAAGGTATGGTATTGTAAAAAGGATAAGTAAAATTCCATAAAGAATCCAAAAGGGAGTAGGATTCACAGCATAGTCACAAAGTAGGCAGAAAGGCTAGTTATAGCAAGTATACTGACCTTTTTTTTTTTCTTCCTAAGCCTTCATGGAAGGAGTTTGGGGATAGATACTAAGCTATTGGAGTATTTTGAGAGAAGGATGAGGGTAGATTAGTGAGATCCTATAGACTTTTCCTGAAAATAAAGTTCTTAAAAATCCTGGTGCTCATATTACAATAAATTTCAAAGTTTAATAGTATAGTTACTAGAAATTTTCTCCTGTGTTTTGAATTCTAATTAAAAATATTCCAAGGATTTCTTACCTGCCTGTGGGGGAAGAATTTCAATTTGCCAATTAAAAGCAAACCATTAGAGGCATCTTATATATAATATATTCTCGACATTCTGTTAAGGGAAATTCACTTTTAATGAATATACTTACTGTACTGAACCTAAGTCAGTAACTCAATTATGAGGACATGAATTGGATAGGACAAAGATTCGACAGATGTGTGGATGTATTTAGCTACTGTAGAAATTGAGCCATTGTAGTAAGCTCTTGTCTTCTCTCGTTTTTAAGTCTAATAAATGCCACTGAGTAGGTTTTTATGATGGGTTTGCACATATCTCTCGAGCTGCTTAAATAATTGTTTTTATTTCTTGTATACTATGCACTGCATGCTAGGATGACCTTGGGGAAATTGAAGTGGCCATATGTCCTTTGAATATATTTATGATAGTGAGCATTTACAATAATTAACTGAAAGATGTGTATTCTATTTTGCTCACCAATTGAATTACATAGCTCATCATCTTCTCTAATTGAAGTATTTCAAAGTATGTCACAAGGTAGAGATAACATTTTTTTTTTAAATTAAGGCTTTCTCTTTCTTTAGGATATATCTTCCACCTGTGTGAACTACACAGCACAAAGGAAAGTGTTGACAATCTCTTGGTGAATTCTTACAATGATCACAACCCAAATAATGCAGGTCAAAATATTTTTTTAAATGATGAGCATTGCCATTTGTTTCCTAATATGTCATCCTTTATTCATGTATAACACATAAATCCATATGACTTTTCCTGAATTTACTACCTTGAAAGACAGACATCTTGTAGATGTTCCACCACAAACTTGACTTATATTGAAAATGATTGCTCTTATTTCTATGATTTTTCCTCTATTTAAATTCCCCATCTTGGAGACCATAACTATCTCCTCTGACTTTCCAAACAAAAAATACCTAAAACTGTTTCAGTCACAATCTTTGTCTCCATTGAGATATAGGTGGTGGGCAGGTTGATTGTTGTCCCTCATTCTCAAAGAGGACCAAAATGATATCTCAATATGTTGAAAAAGGTACCGTATGCCTGACTGACTGATCAGACCAATATAAGCTTGGAAGGTTCTGCCAGAGCTCAGGCACAATAGTATTTATGAATATTTGGAGTGAATATATTTCCAAATGTATGAATCTCATGTCACTTTTGAGCTATTGCAAAGCTTCTTTGTCTGCAAAATATAGCTCTTTCTTTGATGTGGTCACCTCATTTTATCAGGATTTCTCCTATCTTAAAATTGATCCAAAGTTCTTCAGAGATACTCTAAGAGTATCCTTTTATATAATTGCTTAAGTCACATGAATTCTCTATAAAACAGACTTTTAGGCAAAATAATGTTTGACATTCAAACAACCTGGCCATCCTATCAAAGTTATGCTCTGTACAGTAGAGTTGGAATCCTTGGCAGTTCAGGACAAGAAAGAACATCAATGGCTAATATCTTATCTTGCTAACTGATCTTCAGAAGCTTCATAAGACAATTCACAGGGAGTGATTCAAGATGCAGCAGAGCTATATCAATTGCCGATTCAAAGCAGTTGAGCAAATCTAATTGTACTACTTTGCTCCCTGGAAATGTAATCCACATAAATAATGTGATAAATCCATTGAAGTGCTAACTTATTATTTTCCAAGAAGAATTACTTTCGTATAGGGAATGATGGAACAAATGATGACTGCTTTACATCCCAAAATATAATATAAAGTTGACTTTTTATTTTCCAGTTTTGTTCCTTCTCACCTTAACAATTTTCTTACATCTTATTCCCATTAATATTATCCACAATCCATCTGCACACCCCTGTTACTGTTATCTTACTATTGCTTGCATATATCTCATTTAATGTCTCCATTTTGGGACTTTTATCCCATCTCACCTGACTTCTTAGTTTCTCATGCTTCCTTCAAGAATCAGTTCAAATGCTACATTTTAGGGAGTCAACTATACTATAAAAAGGTAATATACAGTTGTTGCATTTATAAAATAGTTCTAGTTTTAGGTTTCCCAATTTTCAGTCCTAAATTCCTCATGCCATCCATATGTAAAGTCAACACTAGGAAACAGGCTAAATCAGCCATCTTTAAAATGAGTATGTTTTCCTTGTGATGCTGATATTTTAATGTTTTTAACTTTCCTTTTTTCTCTTCTTTCAACCAACAAAATTGTTCAAATCAGCAAGAGATAGTACTTTAAACTGCCATCTTCCAAAGTATTATATTTTTTCTTGGTTTTTGTTACTAGTAAAGGGTCTTTTATACTGACTGTTTTCGTTGCTATATTTACTCCTTCTCTTGGATATTTTTGGATATTCCTTAGCTATTCCTCCATCACTTACCTAAGATTTTCTCAAAAGGTAGCAATGATTTTTTAATTCCTACATCTGATAGTCACTTAGTCCATATCCTTAAGTGACTCTCTGTAACTTTCAAGATTACTGTGATTTTTCTCCTCATGAATACTTTTCTTAATCTTCCCTGGGCTGATGTGACACTGATTTTTCTTCTTATCAGCCTGAATTTTTCTTCATATCATTTTCTAATCCTGATTATAGTTTCTTGCTTTGTCCTGATTATGCCCCTCTCAGCGTTTTATCTTTGTTCTCATCAGTAGGAAAATGTAAACTTCTGCCAAGTAAGAACTGTTTTGCTTATTTACTTTATATTGTAATTATATGCTTTATAGATATTGGGATGGAATGTGCCACTAGCCATATTGTAAGTTTAGAGCTTTAACACAGCTTAGAAATTATCTAGTGTAAACTCCTTAATATTTTTTGTCCTTCATTTTTTAAAGGATCAATTATATCACAGGTGATGTCATAACTTATACATGAATGAATATAAGTAATACAGAGTTATTCAAAGTTGTCAGCTTCACTCTTTCTTCCAGAGTCAATAAAATCCAATAGCAGGATAAAAGTCATGATGATTGATGATAGCTCAGGATCCACATGATGACCTTGCCCTGGTCAATATCTGACCAAGTTTTAAGCATTTCACAGAGTCAACTTCAGCAAGCTTCATGGCCATTGGACCAAATTGCTCTCATTCACCCAGCTTCAGTATTCACATTCCTAGGGTAGACATATCCCTAACTCATCAATAGATTTGGGACCTCTTGATTATGCTCAATCTGGTTTAGCCCATCTGCTAAGGTAGATTCCTGGGGTATGGCTACTGGTCACATTGCAGCTTATTGGAGTCACAGATGAAAATTGCATGACTCAGTTGGACACCAAAGTTGGATGAGCAACCCCGAAAAGGGCTTCCCAGTTCCTCACATTGAAGGTGCTAGTCTTCTTACATACAATATATATCTCACTTTACAGATAAAGAAGCCAAGATCCAGAAGGAAATAAAATAGTGATTTGTCCAAGGTAAAATAGGTAATAAGTATGAGAGAGAGGCTGTGAACTCGGGTTGTCTGTTTCCAAATCTGGCCTTTTTGTACTTGTATCATATTGTCGCCCAACTTTTTACTAAAACATGTCACTCCACAACATTTCTATTTCGTCATATATGTAGTTCATTTTGAGATTCAGGTTGCAGCTGGATTCTCTTCCTACTTCCATAGTTGTGAGACATATAAAATATAACCAATACAGATTTCTGTCCCCTTCTGCCACAAAGTCACAAATTCTTCCATCAGTTTTTATAACTGCATCATACTAAATGTGAAACCCAATTCTTCCTGGCTAATGACCAAGCTGATGTTTTTCAGAGGAATTGGCCTACATCCCAACTAGTCTTTGGGGGCTTGACTTGTCTTCAATTGTCAGAAATAGACACTTCAAAGCTCAGCATAAGAGAACATCCCCAAGGTTACAGTGAATTACAACTGCGTATAAAAGTTCTTCTTGACTCATTCTTTTTTCTGCATGTAGGTGAGCATCGCAATAATTTAAAAGTAACCACTTAATTTTATTTCATCTGTCCATTTCTTCTTTGTCCTTTCCACAGTATCAGAACCATTAGTAGTTAATTCTATCCTCTTTATTTTCTATGCAAAATTCATTAAGATAACAGTTACAAGCCACAAAAGCAAATGCACAGAATATAATGAATGCTGGCTTAACTCTGAGTCCCTATTAGAATGAGCCATTTAAATTCATGGATTTAAACAGATTTTTAAAAAAGTTCAAACCAGACAAATAAATGACTCATTATCAGTTCATCTTGCCTTTTGAAACTATGCAATGAAAAACATTAGGTATCTGGGGACATGGCAATGCTATGGCAGTGGATCAAAGAGAGGACATGGCTATCATATCACTGCCATAAATAAACATGATCTTGAATGGAAATACAATATGAAATGCTTATCATTTCACCAATGCCTTTGACTGTCCTTGACTCTATGCTGACTTTCTGACTTCAGGGCCTCAAGTAAAAAGCACCCTTTTATCTTGCATTTATTGATTATCTCCAATTTATATTGTGTATATCTTTTTAAACATGTTTGTTTTCATGTTCTCCACCCCCAATTACACTGTGAATTCCTTGAGAGCTGAGAACATCTTTTTTCCATTTTTATGTCTCCAGCACTTGGCATAGTACCTATAACCTAGCAGAAGCTTAATAAATGAATGTTAAAATTTACAAAAAAGAAAATAAAATTAAAAAAGAGTTACTTAGACCCTGGATTTTGTTATCCTACCTAAGCTTGCTCCAATATCCTTCTTTACTCTTTCAGATCACAACTTGGTCCATGACTTCTTTCATTGTATAGCATAACTAATCAGTTGCTGGATTGGGGAGATGGGGTGGGAAGAAAGGCCTGGCTTAAATATTGTTTTGTCAACTTCACCAAGTGACTTTACTTCTTTAAGTCCCAATTCCTCATAAATAAAATAAAAATAATATCTATAGCAATTCTCTCACACGGGTTGTTATGAAAAACAGATGGAATGCTATATGCCGAGAGGCCCAAATATTAAAAGACTAGATATACAATTGTTGCTTGTTGGTTGGTTTTTGTTATGATTATTATTATTCAGGAAACTGTTAATATAGGCCTTGCTAGTTAGCCTTTTATCATGTGAGTCAGATTTAAATTTTCTACTATGGAATGTAGACTTCCCTTCTAACACAAATATGGGCTATTTAACTTTTCTGACCCTATATTACCAATAAACCTCCAAAGCTTTCCCTTAAAAAAATTTTTTTTCCTCATTTACTAGGGACACGAAATTCTGATCTCTTTTGAGGATTATGTGATCAACTTTAAAGATTTACCTTTTTTTTTTTTTTTTTTTTTTTTTTTAAATAACTACTCATGGGTATGGAAGCTTATCTTATTATCTTCTCCCAGGCAAAAAAGAATTGCTCAAGTGTCAGGTCAAGTCAGTCCTTTGTGATTCCTATTTTGATTGCCTAGTTAATCATAACTATCAATGGGACTATGTTCAGTAATATAATACAGTAGTGACTTTGGCAAATCATATGTACAAAAATATAACAGCTCTTTTTGTGGTGTCAAAAACTTGAAAGTAAGGAAGTTCTTATTAATTGGGGAAAATACAACAAATTATGTCATATGAGTATGATGGAATATTAATGCATTTTAAGAAATGAAGGACATTGTTTCAGAAAAACTTGATAAAATTTATATGAATTGATCAGAGAAGAGTGAGCAAAACCAAAAAAAGTATACAATAACACTATGAAGACAAACATTTTTGTTATTATGACCAACCATAATTCCAGAAGATTCATAATGAAACATTCTACCCAATTCCTGATAGGGAGGTTATAGACTGAATAAAACAATTTTTTACATAGCTTATACAAGAATTTGTTACATTTGACTATACATTTTTGCAATAGTGCTTTTTATTCATTTTCTATTAGACATGAGGTGGAAGAGCAATGCCTGATTTTTGTTGAAGAAAATTATAATAAAATAAAAGAAATGACCTTTGTAGAACTTGTACTATATCTATTTATCTTTTTACTTAAAGTACTCATTGTGCTACTAAGAAGTAAGGCAATTGAAAGAACTATTTTCCAAAACCCAAAGAAGACCTATTTTATGATAGTATATATTTTATGATAGTATAGAGTTGAACTTTTTGGAAAAGAATAGCATACCTTGTACTATTGTTATTTACATGTTCTGCTCATAGTTTCAGATGCTAAATGTTAAATATTCTAAATTATATGTGCATTAAACATTTTTTACATATGCTATTAAATATATTTTTTGAACTTACCATGTTCAGAACATTGCTATTCACTAAGAGAATTAGAATGAATGGGATGAAATGAAACTTGTGATTTTGTTGGTATAAGGCAAGAATATAGATAAGTTAAGAATGGTTTTTACATTTCAAATACCATTTATTTGAATATTATTTGTTTTAAAATATAAAATTCATTCTTAGCTTTGGGCCATACAAAATTAGATAGTAGGCCAGATTTGAGTAAAGGCTGAGGTTTGAGGAGAAAACTCCTGCCATTATGATCAGGAAAACAAAAACAAAAACAAAACAAAACAAACAAAAAAACCCCCACTCATTTATAAGATATAAACTTATAAGATATAAGCAGGAAAAATTCATAACATTTCATAATATGCTTTCACAAATTCAGAGGAAGGAGAACTTACTTCTTGTTCAGATAAGTAGGTTTAGAATAGACATATACTAGACCATTTGTAGGTATTCAGAAAAGACTTGCTAGCAGAGGTCAGTGTTGTCAAGCTTAAATAGAGATGTGGCCACTAATCTTCATATAAATATCCCTGCAGCCAAATATTGATTTAGTTATAAAATGTAAATGTTTTATTACATATTATTTATTTTGTTAAATATTTTCACAATACATATTTATCTAGTTCCATTATCACTAAAGAATTTTTTAGGCTCCATTCTGGTCCACATTTGATACCTCTGGCATAAGTAATAACTGTTGCATTTTGATGTAAAGATAAGACTTTACATCAAAATGCAACAGTTATTACTTATGCCAGAGGCAAAGGTATGGAGAGATATATTCATTTATCTACATATCTATATCTATATCTATCTATCTATCTATCTATCTATACATATGTGTACATAGATGCACTGTATGCATATGGCTATTGTACACGTATGTTGTATGCACATGTGCACATACACATTTATGTGCATAAATACATATGTGCATCTGCATATTTCAGGCATAGAGAATGGCTCATGAAAATGCACTGTAGCAGGAAAGGGTATAATGATGTCAGGGAATGTTTGGTAGTCCACTTTGTTCAGAATATAGAGTATGCAAAATACAGTGAAAGTTAGGAGTATGAATGGTATTTGAGCCTTAAAAGGCAGGCAGTACTTAGTGTTGGGAAGTGATTTAAATGAAAGAGTAATATATATCAATATATATATCAATGTCGAATCACTTCATTTTTTTTTTTTTTTTAAGAGGAGAATGGTGTGGTTAGACTTGTGAATTCAGAAAATTACCTTGCCAGTAATAATAATAGATTGGAGAAAAGAAGTGTTGGAAGCAGGGATAAATGTTACTTGGTCATTATAGTAGTCCAGGTAAGAGAAAGAAAGTAGTAAGAGTGTAAGGAAAAGACAAAATATATAAAAGATTTGCTGTTGTTCTAGAATTAATTGTTGTTGAGCTTTTGCAGTCATGTTTAACACTCTTTGGCCCTATTTATATTTTCTTAACAAAGTTACTAGAGAGGTTTGCCATTTCTTCCTTTTAACCCACTTTACAAATAAGGAAACTAAGAGAAGCAAGGTGAAGTGACTTGCCTGGGAGTTGCACAGCTATTTAGTGTCTGAAACAGGATTTTAATTTAGGTCCTTTTGACTCCAGGGTCAATGTATCACCTATATCCACTAGAATCAGTAGGACTTAAAAATGATTTGACGCAGGTAGAGAGAACAGAATCAAAGATAACATTGATTTTTTTAAAGGGTGCTAACAAGGGGACAAAACCATTATTGAAGGGATGGTTGGTAAAAATCTGGAAAAGTATATTTTCAATTAAAAAACAGATGTAAATTGAGAAAACTTAAATTGAAAAAGTAGCTTTGCTGAGATCACAAACATACAAAATAAACCACTACAGATTACAGTTTTTCTACTTTACACGAAAACAAGAAAAAACAATAAAATATAATATTTAAAATAGTAGTGAGCAAAAATGTAGTGCTTTAGAAAAGTGCTACATAAATATAATCTCATTTTATCTTTATAATAACTCTGGGAGATAGTTATTATTATTATCTTTATTTTGCACTTACATAAATTGATTGTAAAAGGTTATTAAATCAATAAGTATTAATCATCTATTATATGGTAGGCATCATGCTAACTAACCACTGGGAATACGGATTGGAGTAAAGAGACAAACACTCATTACCTCGAGGAGTTGATGATCTAATGAGTGAAGACCACTGGAGTGGAAACCACACAGTTGGGAAATAAGCTATTAAACCTTAAATCTTTTGGATCACCTTGTATACTAAAATGGCAATAAACCTAACTTAATTTATAAAATTTGGTGGTATACTAATCAAATTGTTGACAGAATTGTTTTTAGGCAAACTAATACAATTCATTTAGGAGAATAAAATGTCTAGATTCTTAAGTGGAAAATGAGGGAAAAAAAAAACAAAAAACTGAGACTGAAGGGTACATAGCATTACCAGACCTTGGGCCTATACTACAAACCAGTACTCATTAAAATTTCTAGGGTCTGCTTATAGAAGCAGATTAGTGGGATAGACTAGAACAATAAGAAAGAAAAATAATAGAAAAAGGTAGTCCCATTGTGGATTATCTCGGTACTTTAAATTAGTGGGAAAGGGATTTTTAAAAAGCAATTCTCCAAAAAGCAATCATTTAGCAAAATTAGGCTTAGACCATATAACTCACAAAATAGACATCTTATTTGAATACAAAATTTCATATTTTATGTGTGAGACAGCAACCCTTACCCAAATGAAAATCAGAGACTCTCAAGGTAAAAAACAAAAAGGGATTTATTACTATCTCATGAAAAAGGGCAACTCCCAACAGCAAGGTGTAGTTAGCTGAGGAGTGCAAAGCACAAGCTGTAAAACATGAAATTATACGGATTCTAATGGGGAAGTCCCCACTCCCTTCTGACCTTTTCTCCCATTAGCTAGGGGAGTGGAAGCTTATATCTTATGCAGAAATCTACTCAAAAGATAAATAATAGTTGTCAGTAACATACTCTTTACGATATTAGGTACTTAAATGATAAGGAAAACGTCAGAAGGGCAATGTATTGCATTGTCTCAAGTCAGAATTAGGGCATAAGCTGAGGCCACATTCTTATAAGAGGTCTTCATTCAGTTTATCCCATTAAGAGTAGTTAAAATTAGTAAAGGCAAAGTTAAAAGAAAAATGATAAGGTAGGGAAATATTTTCATCAAATATCATTAATAAAACTCTTACAATATACAGGATACTGACACAAATATATAATGCTAGGAGCAATTCCGCAATAAAGCAAAGGATGAAAAAATAATATTCTGTAGAAATGCAAAAGATAAATAATTATATGAAGACATGCTCCAAATCACTAATAGCAATAGAAATGCAGATAAAATGCCTCTCAGATTTTGTCTC
The DNA here is from genome assembly GCF_016432865.1 of Antechinus flavipes. Lineage (NCBI taxonomy): Eukaryota > Metazoa > Chordata > Mammalia > Dasyuromorphia > Dasyuridae > Antechinus > Antechinus flavipes. The sequence goes on along the minus strand of NC_067402.1, from coordinate 96,687,295 downwards.
ATATCATGCAGATGAGCAAAGATAATTAAAGTAGAAATACTCATTGATAGTGAAGCTATTGGAACATAGGTACACTAATGCCACTGCTTACTTCAGTTCAACTATTCTGAAAAATAATACAAAATTATGCCAAAATATAAACTAATGCCCTAAAACCTTGTCAAAAATAGTAATGTATTTTAGAGAATCTTTGAAAACATCCATGTTGAGGAGGATCCAGCCTATACTAGAGAGGCATAGATCTCCTGACTTTCTAGTCAGACTGCAAATGGAATAAACAGTATGTTCAATTCTGATCACCTTGTTTTGGAAATATATTGACACACAGGAGTGGAATGGTGATCAGAATAAAGAGGGGAATCAGAAACCATTTAAATTTAGCTTGAAAAAGAGAACATTTATGGGGGAAACCTGATAATTATTATAAAGTATGTGAAAGAAGGAAATGACTTATTTTGCTTTTGCCTACAAGGCAGCTTTAGAAACGTGGGAGGATATTTTTTAAAGAAAGATTTCTTAATAGTTTGAGCTGCCTAAAATCAGAAGAAGCTGCTCTGGGAGACGGGAGTTTCTCATTCATTAGATTTCAAATCATTGATGGGAAACTCATCAGGGATATCATAGAGAGCATTGTTTAAACAATTGAGGGTGGCAGAGCCAAGATGATGAAGATGACACACATTTCTTTCTGACCTTCTCTTACTACCCTCAAATAAATGAGCAAATCCAGCTTCTAAATTAGCTCTGGACTGGCAAAAAGCAGATCGTCTCCTGATGAAGCCCCAAAAGGTGATATACTCTGGTCCCCATAGTTGTAATATAGGCGAACTGTTGGAATACATGGGAGCCACCTGACAGTGGCTGTTTGGAGATCCAACCCAGAATGGTTTTCCTCTTGTGAGAGGATGACACAGGTGTTGTGGACTGGGAATGAGATAAATTGGAGGCAGCGGGAAGCAGAGAGAGGTCAGACAATGCAAGGATCTCTCACAGAGGTCAGAGAGGTCAGAGAACAGCAATGGCCTCTCAGTCTCCTTCAGATGCTATGATCCACAGCTGTGGAGGCTATCAGAGAATTGACCTTTCCCTTAACACCATCATACAAAGCTCTTCCAGAAGAAATTAAAAAGGATCTTAAAAGAGAGCTAGAAGAAAAATGAGGAAAGGAAATGAAAACTTTGCAAGAAAGTTTGGAAAGGGCATATAATTCATTAAAAGACAGATTGGATTTGATAAAATGGAAAGAGAAAACTCCCCAAAAAACAGAATTTGTGAAAAGGAAAAAGAAAATACCTCCTTAAAAAACAGAATTTGTGGGACAGCTAGGTGGCACAGTGGATGGAGCACCAGCCCTGAAGTCACGAGGACCTGAGATCAAATCTGGTCTCAGACACTTTAATATGCCCTAGCTGTGTGACCCTGGGCAAGTTACTTACCCCAATTGCCTTAGCAAAAACAAACAATAAACAAACAAACAACAACAACAACAACAAACAGAATTTGTGAATACTAAGGAAAAGTCAAGAACTATACAAGCAAAACTACAAAGGACTTTCCACACAAATAAAGTCAGATCTATACAACTGGGAAAATATCAAGTGCTCTTGGATAGGTTGAGACAATCTAATGAAGATGACAATACTTCCTAAACTAATCTACTTATTTAATGCTATCTAGTCAAACTCCCGGGAAACTATTTTACTGATCTAGAAGTAATCGCAACAAAATTCATCTGGAAAAACAAAAGGTCAAAAATTTCAAGGGAATTAATGAAAAGAAAAGCAAATGAAGATAGCCTAGCTGCACCAGATTTAATACTATATTATAAAGCAGTGGTCATCAAAACCATTTGGTATTGTCTAAAAAATAGAGCAGTTGATCAATGGAATAGTTTACAGAACAAAATAGTCAATGACTATTGCAATCTAGTGTTTGACAAACCTAAAGACCCCAGGTAGAATTCACTATTTGACAAAAACTACTGGGAAAATTGGAAACAAGTATGGTAGGAATGATACATTGACTCATACCTAACACTGTATTCCAAGATAAGTTTGAAATTGGTTCATGATCTAGACATAAAGAATGATATTTTATAAACAAATTAGAAGGAAATAGGATAGTTTACCTCTCAGATCTGTGGAGGAGGAAGGAATTTGTGACTAAAGAAGAGCTAGAGATCATTATTCATCACAAAATAGATAATTTTGATTATGTTAAGTCAAAAAGATTTTGTACAAACAAAACTAATGCAGACAAGATTATAAAGGAAGCAATGAACTGGGAAAATGTTTTTACATTCAAAAGTTCTGATAAAGGCCTTATTTTAAAAAAAGATATAGAGAATTTACTCAAATTTACAAGAATTCCAGCCAATTGATAAATGGTCAAAGGATATAAGCAGACAATTTTCAGATGAAGAAATTGGAACTAATTGCAGTCACATGAAAAGTTGCTTCACATCACTATTGATCAGAGAAATGTAAATTAAGACAACTGTGAGGTACTACTACACACCTGTCAGACTGGCTAAGATGATAGGAAAATATAATAGCAAATGTTGGAGGGGATGTGGGAAAACTGGGACACTGATACATTGGGTTGGTGGAACTGTGAATGGATCCAACCATTCTGGTGAACAATTTGGAATTATGTCCAAAATGTTATCAAACTGTGCGTATCCTTTGATCCAGCAGCATTTCTACTGGTCTGTATCCTAAAGAAATCTTAAAGAAGGGAAAGGGACCCACATATACAAAAATGTTTATGGCAGCCTTTTTTGTTGTGGGAAGGAACTGGAAACTGAGTGGATGCCCATCACTGGGAGAATGGCTGAAGAAATTATGGTACATGAATGCTATGGAATATTATTGTTCTGTAAGAAATGACCAGCAGAATGATTTCAGAAAGGCCTGAAAGACCAACATGATCTGATGCTAAGTGAGATAAGCAGAATCAGGAGGTCATTATACACAGCAACAATAAGACTATATGATGATCAATTCTGATGCATTCGGCTCTCTTCCACAATGATATGATTCATACCAATTCCAATTGTTCAGTGATTAAGAGAGCCATGTATACCCAGAGAGAGGACTGGGAGAACTGAGTATGGACCACAACATAGCATTCTTACATATTCTGTTGTTGTTTGCTTACATTTTGTTTTCTTTCCCAGTTTTTCCCCCTCTTGAGCTGATTTTTCTTGTGCAGCAAGATAATTGTATAAATATGTATACATATATTAGAATTAACATAAATTTTAACATATTTAAAATGTATTGGATTACCTGCCATCTAGGGGAGGTGATGGGGGGGAGGAGCAGTGGATAATTTGGAACAGAACAGTTTTGAAAAATTACCCATGCATATATTTTGTAAATAAAAAGCTTTAATTAAAAAGAAAAAGGAAAAAAAAAACTGATACATGAGGTACCCTGATTTAAAAAGCCACAATCACTTGTAAAGGGTTACTTTAAATTCAATTCACTTACATATCATGGCATCACTTTTCAGATGTCATGGTCTTCTTCAAGGACTTAAAAGAAAAAAAAACCCTACAAATTTAAAGCATAAAACAGTTAAGGAGAGATTTGCTCCCATTTGTATGTGTAAGTTTTGTTTTATTTTACTTTTCTTCAGTGACTACTTTAATTGTATATTATGTGACCATTTTATTTTTTAGGTAAATAATTCTTAATAAATGCTTTTGGTTTTTGGATTAAAAATATAGCTTACATATATAGAAAATATAACCCAAATATACAACCTAATAAATCTCTCTATAGCTAAATACATTAGCTCTGATCACATAGCTTCAACCAAGGTTGTTGGCTTTTTTTTTCTCCTAAGACCAGTTCTCTATGTACTATGTCAATGTCATCAAACACAAATAGAAAAATTACATTTTGTTTTCTTTCCCAGTTTTTCCCCCTCTTGATCTGATTTTTCTTGTGCAGCAAGATAATTGTATGTCACTACATACCTAAGACTCTTGGTAGGCAATATATTGACTTAGTTTTGAAATGTAATCTATGTTTTATTCTATTTTTATTTACTTTGTTAAATATTTTCCATTATTAATCTGGTTCAGACACCATGAGGAGCTTTCCTGGTGCATGATATCTTTGTACCAAATCATGTCTTCTTTATGAGATATGAAGAGGAATTTTCACAGGAAGAATCCTAGCTAAAGATGAAGATACAGAGAAAAAAATGTTAGGGGAAAAATGCTATCACCGAGTTCATGTAATAGGTATCTCCTGATACTGTCACAACACAGAGATCCAAAAGGTTAAGATCTAAATCTTCATTATGCTCAAGCATAGGTCCAGAGTTCAGAAATATAACTGACTTGTGATTAAAGTTCTAACAAGACTGTAATGCATTTCAACTACATTTAGAAGAATATATGCATATATATTCATTCATTTATTCTTGATTCATTCATTTGTTTGTTAATTTAACATAATCCTACAAATCCTCTAAAGCTATAAAAGTTAAATAACTTTACTTTCAGTGACTATAGATAAACTAGGATAAATTACAAAATAAACTTAAATTCACAAGTTTGGAAGCTATAGTTGGCTATTTGAGAGGAAAGATTTATTTGTCAAAAGATAACCACAGAGTCAGAGTCAGTTAGGACTCTTCCACACATTCAGTCAACTCCTTTTGGAAAACTTGGCCTCTTTTTTGGCGTCTTATTTCCAGAAAGATCTGAAAGCCTTTAGTAAATTTTAACATGGGACAGACTTCAGGCATCTCATTTAATATTAATGTCTAGTGAGACAGCTTCAGCAAACCAAATAGCTTCCTAATTAGGAGAGGTTGTTCTGATCCCCAAATAATAAAAAGTAATAAAATAAATTTTTAAAAAATTCTCATGACAGCAAGAAAGAACACAAAATAAAACAATATATGGTCATAAATATTTCTTAAAATTACTATCCCTGTTAGCTATCTTTAATGTAAACTCAGAAGGATCAATTTTCAAGTCTATTTATTGCATATTGGCTATGTCTCCCTGGGCAAGCCATTTAATCTTTCATGGCCCACAGGCAATTCTCTAAAAAAGAATAGGTAACAGTAACTTTTAGAGCAAGTGGACCATTTGTACTGGCAGAGGAAATTTCCTATCTACACAATTAGTATCTAAATCATATAGAAACAGAGTTTTAAATCCTATATAAGGACCTTTGTAGACCACATATTGACTTACTCTTAAAAAGCAATATAATCTATGTTTTATTGTATTTTTATTAATTTTGTTAAATGTTTTCCTTTTTCGCTTGATGTTTCCCATTTTAATGTAGTTTTAATTGTACCAGGAAGTGCTAGCAAAATTATAACATTCTATTCTACACCTATGATATCACAAACTCAGACCATTCTCATCACCATGGAAGGAAAAAAAAAGGAGCTATTTCCTAACTGTATTAATGTGTAAAAATACCTTTTTTTCCATCTTAGAAATATAAATAATAGCCATTAAAATAAAAGGTAATTTAGAATTATACAGAAGCAGTTCATTCTGATAAATAATTCCTCCTAAACTTCTACCCAGAATATTTTTTAAAAGTTCAAAAATGTCATTTGGACCTTTTCAACCCCATTGTTATTTTCAGCCAAAGTGGGAAGGAAAGGCTAAACGACAAGCAGAACAAAAAGCTCCTTCTATAGCCTTTAAGATCCACCTGAAGCCAAGAAGTATCTATAAATGATCAAGAAATCCTACTTTCACAAAATATGGTGCCTTTTTCAAGACCAGAGGACTTCAGATAAGCATCTCAGCTCTCAGATACTTATCTAAAACTCGGTTCCACACTTTTAGGAAATTTCCTCATGAGTAAGCAAAACCCAGAGGATTTAAAAGAATTTTCAGGGTTGTTTCTCTCCTTCTTACTTCCAAATCTGAACTCCTAGAGACTTGGTTGAAATATCATTTTTTAAATAATTTTTTTATAATTAGTCTCACATAACACCTGTATGAATTCAGAGGTTTATTTATTTATCTCTTTATATATTTAAAATTTGAGACCTAGGAAAATTATTCATGGAGACATAATCATATCAGAAAAAAGAAGTGGATGTGAAAGAATGGAAAAATTTATGATAATTTAAAATAGACATTTTTACTAGATATTTGAAAGTTAATGTTAGTTTTAAGTCCCATCCATTTCAATTGACTTGGGATCTAGCTAGCTATAATCTATCCATCTGTCTATCTATCTATCTATTAATATAAATAGATCTAGATAAATATACCTACATACATATGTATATACATATATATTTTAAGATATAAAGTTCAAATGTTTTTTGAATGGCTAAGATTATACATATTGGTAGTGAAAGGAAGAAGGAGAAAAGTCTTTCCTTGAAATGTGTTTAAAAAAAAAAAACACATTTATAGACCAAATACAATAAATTCTGGGAGGAGAAATGCCTCTTCCTTTACCAGTGTTATACATTTTTATTTAGCCTCCCAGAAACCATTATGGGAGACATAAAAATCCTTTGAAGTTTTTCATGAGTACAGGCTAATGTCAGGGCCATACCTGCCTTCAGCATTGAGAAAAAGACTAAGATAAATGACTATCACAATTCCTGCTGCTGGAGAAATCTAGGAGTATTAGCTTGGTGCCTATATAGTGGTCTAACTGAATTAAGGGAACAAGAAGAACAACAAAAAAGTTGCTTTTATTTAGGAGGGAAATTGAGTGATTGGACTAGAGCTAACACGTCAATGAGTATGTGTTGGTCTGAATCATTTTTCACTATGCTTTGAGGAAAAATGGAAATGTAGGTTTGTCTTCCCCTCTGCCATAAATGCCTATGTAGGTACTCTATTACCTGCTATGTCCCAGAGCTCTAATTTTTTTTTCTGGTTTAGCTTGTCTTTCTGAAATACTTCATTTTTGCAGGGGTTTAGAGTCTTTGGCATGTATTTCAAATGAGTCATGTGTAATGATTTTAGTGGCACCAGGTAGGGTATTAGAAGGAGGTACACATGGACATTTACACATAGATGTTTGGCCTGATCTTAGGGAAAATATAACATTTGCCACCTGTACCTTTGGGCATATATTACCACTCAACTTTCCTATTAAGGTTTTATCAGCAGAGTTTAAGCAATTCACTTAAGATCTTTCTCATCTGTAAATTTTTAGTTAACTAAGATTCCTCTCAGTCTTAGGATTCTATGACTATATGTTTTAAGGAACTTTAGAAGTTTAATCCAGCTCAGATCTGAAGCGGGAATCGTTTCTATAACCTCTCCAAGAAATTATCATTCTGCTCTAACTGAAGGACATAACTATTACACAGGAGCTCACTATTTCTGAAAGGAGCACATTTGGTGTTTGGAGATAGCTGTTAATTACTAAAAAGGTCTTCTGTTCTTTCCTACATTTAAGGAACATTCCCTTCTTTATGTCTTGTGCAATTTGGTCCTGATTCTGTGTTCTAGATCCAAGAAGAATAAATATAATTTTCTCCAAGTGACAACATTTTAAATAGGTGAAGCCTATAATCATACCCTCTCTCTGTCCTCTTCCCAATTGTTCTTTTGATCAGCACCATCCTATCTTTTTATTGTGATTTTTTTATTAAAGCTTTTTTTTCAAAACATATGCAAGGATAATTTTTCAACATTGATCCTTGAAAAACCTTGTGTTCCAAATATTCTCCTCCTTCTCCCTACCCACTCCCCAAGATAGCAAGCAATCCAAAGCATGTCAAACATGCTAAACTATATATGTAAACATATTTATATAATAATCTTTCTTCAAATGCACAAAAAGAAAAAAAAATTCAAGCAAACAATAAAAGGAGTGAAAATGTTATGCTGTGATCCACATTCAGTTCCCACAGTCCTCTCTCTGGATGTAGATGGCTTTCTTCATCACAAGATCATTGAAACTGGTCTCAATCATCTTGTTGTTGGAAAGTCACATCGAGGGGCAACTAGATGGCGCTATGGATAGAGCACCAACCCTGAAGTCAGGAGGACCCAAGTTCAAATCTGTTCTCAAACACTTCTGGGCTATGTGACTCTGGGCAAATCACTTGATTCCAATTGCCTCAGCAAAAAAAAAAAAAAAAATCACATCCATCAGAATTCATCATTATATAATTCTGTTGCCATGTACAATGATCTCCTGGTTGGCTCACTTCACTTAGCATCAGTTCATGTAAGTTTCTCCAGGCCTCTCTGAAATCATCTTGCTGGACGTTTCTTACAGAACAATAATATTCCATTACATGCACATACCATAACTTATTCATCCATTCTCCAGTTGATGGCCATTCACTCAGTTTCCAGTTTCTTGCACTACAGAAAAGGGCTGCCACAAACATTTTTGCACATGTAAGTCCTTTTCTGTTTTTTTATGATCTCTTTGTCATATAGACTCAGTAGTGTTGATCCAGACTGCTGGATCAAAGGGTATGCACAGTTTGAGCATAGTTCCAAATTGCTCTCCAAAATAGTAGGATCAGTTCACAACTCCACCAACAATGTATCAGTGTTCCAGTTTTTCCACATCCCCTCCAACATTCATTATTATCTTTCCTGTAATCTTAATCAATCTGACAGATGTATACTAGTATCTCAGAGTTGGCTTAATTCAGCACCATCCTTTCTACTAGGTTTTGGTCCCTTTTAAAATTTGGTGTCTTCAGAATTACAGCAGGGTAAAAACCAGAGAGTGTGTTAGTATTTGACAACGAGCTTTCTGAAAAGCTCTTTGAAGTATAATAAGTATTATTGACATTTTTTCCATCAAGTTCTTAAGTCCAGACATTCAATAAAATACTTGATTTATCAAGCCTGGATTTTTAGTATTTGCCAGTTTCTTAGGTATAAATATTCACACTGAAAATTTAACAATTAGCTCTTGAGAGAGGTTAAAACTGACCCCAGCCCTCTTTTGACACTCAGTTCATATCCATTCTAGATATCATACTTCTATTAAGGCATACTAAATGTATATATTTGTATTTGGTGGTGGCCCTGTTACATTATAGTAACAGAGTTATGTTTCTTAAGACATTCAGATTTTCTTTTATTTATTTATTTATTTATTTTTATTATAGCTTTTTACTTACAAATTATATGCATGGGTAATTTTACAGTATTGACAATTGCCAAACCTTTTATTCCACTTTTCCCTCTCCTTCCCCCCATTCCCTCCCCTCAGTGTCAGGTTGACCAATGCATGTTACATATGTTAAAGTATAAATTAAATACAAAATAAGTATATATGTCCAAACCATTACTTTGCTGTACAAAAAGAATTGGACTCTGAAATATTGTACAATTAGCCTGTGAAGGAAATAAAAAATGCATGCGGAGAAAAATATAGGGATTGAGTATTCAATGTAGTGGTTCTTAGTCATCTCCCAGAGTTCTTTTGCTGTGTGTAGCTGGGTTCAATTCATTACTGCTCCACTGGAACTGATTTGGTTCATCTCATTGCTGAACATGGCCAGGTCCATCAGGATTGATCATCATATAGTATTATTGTTGAAGTATATAATGATCTCCTGGTCCTACTCATTTCACTCAGAATCAGTTCATGTAAGTTTCTCCAGGCCTCTCTGAAATCATCCTGTTGGTCATTTCTTAACAAACAATAATATTCGTATACCACAATCTATTCAGCCATTCTCCAATTAATGGACATCTACTCAGTTTCCAGTTTCTGGCCACTACAAAGAGAGCTGCCACAAACATTCTTGCTCATACAGATCCCTTTCCCTTCTTTAAGATCTCTTTGGGATATAAGCCCAGCAGTAACACTGCTGGATCAAAGGATATGCAGAATTTGATAACTTTTTGAGCACAGTTCCAAATTGCTCTCGAGAATGGTTGGATGTATTCACAATTCCACCAACTATGTATTGGTATCCCTGTTTTCCCACATCCCCTCCAACATTCTGCATTATCTTTCCCTGTCATTCTAGCCAGTCTGACAGGTATGTAGTGGTATCTCAGAGTTGTCTTAATTTGCATTTCTCTGATTAATAATGACTTGGAGCATTTATCATTTGGAGAATGGCTTGATTTCTTATAAATTAGAGTCAATTCTCTATTTATTTCAGAAATGAGGCCTTTATCAGAACCTTTGACTGTAAAAATGTTTTCCCAGTTTATTGCATCCCTTCTACTCTTGTCTGCATTAGTTTTGTTTGTGCAAAAACTTTTCAATTTGATATAATCAAAATTTTCTATTTTGTGATCAATAATGATCTCTAGTTCTTCTTTGGTCATAAATTCCTCCCTCTTCCACAGGTCTGAGAGGTAAACTATCTTATGATCTTCCAATTTATTTATAATGTTATTCTTTATGCCTATATCATGAACCCATTTTGACCATATCTTGGTCTATGGTGTTGTGTGGGTCAATACCTAGTTTCTGCCAAACTAATTTCCAATTTTCCCATCAATTTTTGCCAAACAGTGAATTCTTATCCCCAAAACTGGGGTCTTTGGGTTTGTCAAACACTATATTATTAAAGTTATTGGCTGTTTTGTCCTTTGAACCTAACCTATTTCATTGATCAACTAATCTATTGGCTAAGAAATAGACTAGTTGATCAATGGAATAAGTTAGGTTAGGAATAGGAATAATTTACCAAATGGTTTTGGTAACTGCTGCTTTATAGTATAATTTTAGATCTGATACAGCTAAGCCACCTTAATTTGATTTTTTTTTCAATTAATTTGCTTGAAATTCTTGACCTTTTGTTTTTCCATATGAACTCTGTTGTTTTTGCTAGGTCATTAAAATAGTTTTTTGGGAGTCTGATTGGTATAGTGCTAAATAAATAGATTAGTTTAGGTTGTATTGTCATCTTTATTATATTTGCTCACCCTATCCAAGAACATTTAATATTTTTCCAGTTGCTTAGATCAGACTTAATTTGTGTGGAAAATGTTTTGTAGTTTTGCTCATAAAATTTCATATTTTCCTTTTGCAGATAGAGTCCTATGTATTTTATACAATTCAGTAATTACTTTAAATGGAATTTCTCTTTGTAACTCTAACTGTTGGGTTTTGTTAGTGATATGTAAGAATGCTGATGACTTATGTGGATTTATTTTGTATCCTGCAACTTTGCTAAAGGTGTGGATTGTTTCTAATAACTTTTTAGTAGAATCTCTGGGGTTCTCTAAGTATACCATCATATCATCAGCAAAGAATGATAATTTGGTTTCCTCATTGCTTACTCTAATTCCTTTAAGCTCTTTAATCTGTGTATACTCTGCATTTTCTCTCAGAATCCATTTCATTACAAGCCTCTGAATTAATGCTTGACTGAAAAAAAACCCACAAATAGTTACAAAGAGAAGACATCCTTGAAATTTGCCAGGAAAGGTCTGTTTTTGCTTGAGGGCGGGGACAGTTTTAGATCAGGCGCAGGCTGAGGGCAGGAGAAGTCATCCCACTCATTTAAAGATAGAGTGGATAACAGCACGGAAGCAGCTCACAGCCGAGCAGACTGGAGCGGGGTGGGGTGTGATATCAGCCATCTCTGTGGGGAGAACTTTGCTACAGGATTGGATACTTTGCCCTGGCAGCAAGTCAGTAGCCCAGCAAAAAAGCTAGAAACACCAGGGATGAAGAATATAATCCCGAAAAGCTGGAGTCTCTCGGGACCTGGCCAACCCTCCCCCACAGTGTCTCAGCACATTCTTGGAGTCTCAGAGCACAGGCACAACACAGTCCTGCTAGTGTCTCACTGCTGCCCCCGCAGTCTGTAGAGGAAGCTTGGTAACAACACCCAGCCCCTCCCCCAAAAAAAGCAGACTCCATTTAGGGTTTTTTCTTTTTTTCTTTGCTAGTTTGTCTTTGATTCTTCACTGACAAAATGAGCAAAAAAATTGAAAAGGACCTTAACCCTTGACAGCTTCTATATGGATAGAGAGCACACTCTAAACCCTGAGGAGACTGAAAACAGACTGTCTCCAGGTGAATCCCCAAAGGGGGAGATCATCTGTTCCTCAGCACAGATGAATCTCATAGAAGAAATTAAAAAGGCTCTCACAAGAGAGCTAGAAGAAAAATGGGAAGAGGAGAGGGAGACTTGGCAAGAGAGTCTGGAGAAGTCATCCCACTCATTTAAAGACACAGTGGATAAAGAAATCAAATCTTTGAAAAATAGGATTAGTGAACTGGAAACAGAAAATAGCTCTCTAAAAAATAAAATTGGCAAAATGGAAAAAAAAAAATTCCATAGAACAAAACAACTCAATTGGACAATTAGAAAAAGATATAAAAAAAGTGAGTGAAGAAAATACTTCATTGAAAATCAGAATCGAATAAATAGAATTGAATGTCTCGAAGAGACACCAAGAATCAGTCAAGCAAAACCAAAAAAAAAAAAAAAAATCAAACAATGGAAAAAAAAACTGTGAAATACCTTCTTGGGAAAACAACAGACCTGGAAAATAGATCCAGGAGAGAAAATCTGAGAATTATTGGGCTCCCAGAAAAATCTGATGAAAAAAAGAGCATGGACACTATTTTCAGGAAATTATCAAAGAGAACTGCCCAGAAGTCATAGAAACAGAGAGTAAAATAGAGATTCAAAGGATTCATTGATCACCCACTGAAAGGGATCCTAAAATCAAAACACCAAGAAATATAGTGGCCAAATGCCAAAACCCTCAGACTAAGGAAAAAAATATTGTAAGCTGCTAGAAAAATCCAACTCAAGTATTGAGGAGCTACAATAAGGATTACCCAGGATCTAGCAGCATCCACATTGAAAGATCGAAGGGCCTGGAATATGGTATTCCAAAAAGCTAAGGAACTCGGTATGCAACCAAAAATAACTTACCCAGCCAGAATGAGCATCTTTTTCCAGGGAAGAAGATGGTCATTCAACGAAATAAGTGAATTTCACCTATTTTTGATGAAAAAACCAGAACTTAACAAAAAGTTTGATCTATGAATATAAAACTCAAGAGAAATCTAAAAAGGTAAAGATTAATCTTGGGAACTATATTTCGGCTATAAAGATGTATAAAGAATACATGTATACCTTGTTATAGAACCCAGAGGTGGAAAGGACATTGTACCAGAAAAAGGGTAAAGAGAGGGTACTACATCATGAAGAGGCAAAGATAACCTGTTATATCTGAGAGAAAGAATGGAGGGAGATGAATATAGTGGGTATCTTACTGCCATCAGAATTGGCTTTAAGAAAAATAATTTAGACATATTCAATTTATGGTGAAACTTCTACTACCTCATTGAAAAGTGAGAAGGGAAAAGTGAAAAGGGAAGGAATAAGCTAAGTAGAATGGAATATGGAAACTGTGAGGGAAAGGATAAGATAGGGGGAGGAATTCTAAGGCAGGGAGAGGGATACTAAAAAGGGAGGGCTGTGAGAAGCAAGTGGTGCTCACAAGCTTAATACTGGGAAGGGGGATAAGGGAGAAAGAAGGGAGAAAAGCATAAACAGGTGTTAACAAGATGGCAAGTAATACAGAATTGTTAATTTTAACCAAAAATGTGAACGAGGTAATCTCTTCCATAAAGAGGAAGTGGTTAGCAGAATGGATTAAAAGCCAGAATCCTACAATATGTTGTTTACAGGAAACACACCTGAAGCAGGGAGATACATGCAAGTTGAAGGTAAAAGGTTGGAGCAAAATCTACTATGGTTCAGGTGAAGTCAAAAAAGCAGGGGTAGCCATCCTGATCTCAGATCAAGCTAAAGCAAAAATTGATCTAATTAAAAGAGATAAGGAAGGGCACTATATCTTGCTAAAGGGTAGCATGGATAATGAAGCACTATCTATATTAAACATATATGCACCAAGTGGGGTAGCATCTAAATTCTTAAAAAAGAAATTAAGATAGCTGCATGAAGAAATAGACAGCAAAACTATAATAGTAGGAGATCTCAACCTTGCACTCTCAGAATTAGATAAATCAAACCATAGAATAAATAAGAAAGAAGTCAAAGAGGTAAATAGAATACTAGAAAAGTTAGATATCATAGATCTCTGGAGAAAATGAAATGGAGACAGAAAGGAATACACTTTCTTTTCAGCAGTTCATGGAACCTATACAAAAATTGACCATATATTAGGACATAAAAACCTCAAACTCAAATGCAGTAAGGCAGAAATAGTAAATGTATCCTTTTAAGACTACAATGCAATGAAAATTACATTCGACAAAAAGCCAGGGGAAAGGAGACCAAAAAATAATTGGAAACTAAATAATCTCATATTAAAGAATGATTGAGTGAAACAGCAAATCATAGACATAATTAATAACTTCACCCAAGAAAACAACAATAATGAGACATCATACCAAAATGTGTGGGATGCAACCAAAGCAGTAATAAGGGGAAATTTCATATCTCTAGAGGCCTATTTGCATAAAATAGAGAAAGAGAAGCTCAATGATTTGGGCTTCCAACTAAAAATGCGAGAAAAGGAACAAATTAAAAACCCCCAGTCAAACACTAAACTTGAAATTCTAAAAATAAAAGGAGAGATTAATAAAATTGAAAGTAAAAAAAAAAAAAGATTGAATTAGTTAATAAAACTAAGAGTTGGTTCTATGAAAAAAACAACAAAATAGACAAACTCTTAGTAAATCTGATTTAAAAAAAAGAAAGAGGAAAATCAAATTGTTATTCTTAAAAATGGAAAGGGAGAACTCGCCACTAACGAAGAGGAAATTAGAGCAATAATTAGGAGTTACTTTGCCCAACTTTATGCCAGTAAATTCAACAACTTAAATGAAATGGAAGAATACCTTCAAAAATATAGTTTGCCCAGACTAGCAGAGGAAGAAGTAAATATCCTAAACTGTCCCATCTCAGAAAAAGATATAGAACAAACTATTAACCAACTCCCTAAGAAAACATCCCAGGACAGATGGATTTACATATAAATTCTACCAAACATTTAAAGAACAATTAACTCCAATGCTATATAAACTATTTGAAAAAATAGGGATTGAAGGAGTCCTACCAAACTCCTTTTATGATACAGATATGGTACTGATAACTAAACCAGGTAGGTTGAAAACAGAGAAAGAAAATTATAGAACAATCTCCCTAATGAATATTGATGCTAAAAACTTAAATAAAGCATTAGCAAAAAGATTACAGAAAGTCATCCCCAGGATAATACACTATGACCAAGTAGGATTTATACCAGGAATGTGGGGCTGTTTCAATATTAGGAAAACTATTAGCATAATTGACTATATCAATAACCAAACTAACAAAAACCATATGATCATCTCAATAGATGCAGAAAAAACATTTGATAAAATCCAACATTCATTCCTAATAAAAACACTTGAGAGCATAGGAATAAATGGACTTTTCCTTAAAATAGTCAGTAGCATATAGTTAAAACTGTCAGTAAGCATCATATGCAATGGGGAAAAACTGGAACCTTTCCCAGTAAGATCTGGAGTGAAGCAAGGTTGCCCACTATCACCATTATTATTTAATATTGTATTAAAGACACTGGCCTCTGCAATAAGAGTCGAGAAAGAGATTAAAGGAATTAGAGAAGGCAATGAGGAATCCAAACTATCACTCTTTGCAGATGATATGATGGTATACCGAGAGAACCCCAGAGATTCTACTAAAAAGCTATTAGAAATAATTCATAACTTGGGCAAAGATGCAGGATACAAAATAAATATCCATAAATCCTCAGCATTTTTATACATCACCCACAAAATCCAACAGCAAGAGATACAAAGAGAAATTCCATTCAAAATAACTGTGGACCACATAAAATATTTGGGAATCTATCTAACAAAGGAAAGTTAGGAATTATATGAGCAAAATTACAAAAAACTTTCCACACAAATAGTCAGACTTAAACAATTGGAAAAATATTAAGTGATCTTGGATAGGCTGAGCGAATATAATAAAGATGACAATACTCCCTAAACTAATCTATTTATTTAGTGATATACCAATCAGACTTCCAAGAAAATATTTTAATGATTTAGAAAAAATAACAACAAAATTCATATGGAACAATAAAAGTTTGAGAATTTCAAGGGAATTAATGAAAATAAAAATCAAATGAAGGTGGCCTAACTGTACCTGATCTAAAACTATATTAAAAAGAAGCAGTCACCAAAACCATTTGATATTGGCTAAGAAATAGATCAGTAGAATAGGTTAGGTTTACAAGACAGAATAGTCAACTATAACAATCTAATGTTTGACAAACCCAAACCTAACTTTTGGTATAATAATTCATTATTTGAATTATTCTGCTGGGATAACTGGAAATTAGTATGGCAGTAATTAGGCATGGACCCACACTTAACACCGTATACCAAAATAAGATCAAAATGGGTCCATGATTTAGGCATAAAGAATGCAATTATAAATAAATTCGAGGAACATAGGATAGTTTATCTCTCAGATTTGTGGAGGAGAAAGAAATTTGTGACCAAAGATGAAGTAGAGACCATTACTGATCACAAAATAGAAAATTTTGATTATATCAAATTGGAAAATTTTTGTACAAACAAAACTAATGCAGATAAGATTAGAAGGGAAGCAACAAACTGGGAAAACATCTTCATAGTTAAAGGGTCTGACAAAGGCCTCATTTCCAAAATATATAGAGAACTCACTCAAATTTATAAGAAATCAAGCCATTCTCCAATTGATAAATGGTCAAAGGATATGAACAGACACTTTTCAGAAGATGAAATTGAAACTATTACCACTCATATGAAAATGTTCCAAATCACTATTAATTAGAGAAATGCAAATTAAGACAAGTCTGAGATACTGCTACACGCCTGTCAGATTGGCTAAGATGACAGGAAAAAATGATGAATGTTGGAGGGGGTGCAGGAAAACTGGGACACTGGTGCATTGTTGGTGGAATTGTGACCGAATCCAACCATTCTGGAGAGCAATCTGGAATTATGCCCCAAAAGTTATCAAACTGTGCATACCCTTTGATCCAGCAGTGTTACTTCTGGGCTTATATCCCAAAGAAATACTAAAGAAGGGAAAGGGATCTGTATGTGCCAAAATGTATGTGGCAGCCCTACTTGTAATGGCTAGAAACTGGAAATTGAATTGATGCCCATCAACTGGAGAATGGTTGGGTAAATTGTGGTATATGAATATTGTTCTGTAAGAAATGACCAGCAGGATGAATACAGAGAGCCTTGGAGAGACTTACATGAATTGATGCTAAGTGAAATGAGCAGAACAGGAGATCATTATACACTTCAACAAGGATACTATATGAGGATGTATTCTGATGGAAGTGGATTTCTTTGACAAAGAGACCTAACTCAGTTTCAATTGATCAATGATGGACAGAAGCAGCTATACCCAAAGAAAGAAGACTAGGAAATGAATGTAAACTGTTTGCATTTTTGTTTTTCTTCCTGGGTTATTTCTACCTTCTGAATCCAATTCTCCTTGTGCAACAAGAGAATTGTTTGATTCTGAACACATATATTGTATCTAGGATATATTGAGACATATTTAACATATATAGGACTGCTTGCCATCTAGGGGAGGGGGTGGAGGGAGAGAGGGGAAAAATCAGAACAGAAGTGAGTGGAAGGGATAATGTTGTAAAAAATTACCCTGGCATGCGTTCTGTCAATAAAAGTTATTATAAAAAAAATATCTTTCTCAACTCTTATTGCCAAAGCTAGCATTTCTAATACAATATTAAATAGTAATGGTGATAGTGGGCAACCTTGTTTCACTCCTGATCTTATCAAAGATAAGTATGGTTGCAGTTTGTCCCTGTTATGTGAATTTAGGAAAGGTTCAGATTCGCTCCTATAAATGACGCTTTTTTACTCAGTTAAAGCGAAAGTAAAATTCAATTATACCGGAATAGTTTGCCTACAATAACAACCAACACAGTAAATAATACATGAAAGACAAAGAAAAAGAAGAAATATGATTAAAATAGAAACCCAAGCAGGTACCATCACCATTCAAAGAAGCACCTTCTCTAAGTTGCAATTCTTAAGTTGCAGTTCTTAAGTTGCAGCTGGCTAGGGAACTTTGAATAGCCATTGAGTTCTGAACGGGAAAAATTCCAGGTAGGTGAGGTTCCGACTACGATTAAAACTGGCCTGAATTTATAGCACTTGAAAACAGTCAGCACAGAGCCAACTTGCTTACATACAGAAAGTTAGGTATAGGAGAAGGAAATGCCAGATGGGCTTCCAAGATATGACTTGATTAATGTAGATGTCAGGGAGAGGGCCAACCCTCACTGACATCCATTGTGTCCCACGGAATGGCTAGTTCCTGGGATTGAGGAAGTGAAGCAAAACACATGTGGCATGTTCCCGGTCTCATAGGGTTAAAGAGAGGCTAGGTTCCCATGAAGGGAGTCACATACTTGAAATGGTTTGAAATGAACTTACCAATAAGAAGGCATTTCTTATTCAGTCCCCATTACCCAATTTTCTTTTATATTAACACAATCCAGTCTAGCCTACCCATTTGTCTTCTTGTGCAAAAAGCCACCCTTCATAGAGATGCCAAAATCATTTTTTCTAAAATGAACATGTCACTCTCTTGCTCATAAATCCCCAGTGGCTCCCTTTCGTGTCTATACATAATCTTTGGTATGGCATTTAAATTCTTTGATAGGACTCCAGTCTACCTTTCTAGGCTTTTAAGTCTTCTCCTTTACTTGCTACATTCCAACTAAGCTGGCCAACATTTGCTAGGCTCCATGCATTCAGTTCCATCCTATCAAAGTCTTTCAGTACACTTGGAATGAACTCTCTTTTCATCTGTGAATTCCAGAATCCCTACCTTTCTTCAGAGTTTCTCTTCAGACATACTGGCTCCTTAACGCTTATCACAGTCCTTATGTGGGGAAAATATTTTGTTATTTATTATTATTGTTCAAAACTAGCTATACGTAACTAGAACTCATCTAATAAAAACAGTAAGTCATACAGATGTCAAAGACTTTCCAAGGAAGCTGGAGTCCTTGTTCTTAGTCTCTACTTTCCTAGATGAACATTGACTAATCAGACAAATGGTTTAATGTCAATATTATTCCTTCTAGGTAATTAACATACATCTTAACCAACTTATTTTGGACATAATGGTTTCACCAATGTTTTTCCAATCCAGAAGTTATTTTTGTTTCAGTCTTTCAGTCATTTCAATTGTAAATGCCTCTTCAATGACTCCATTTGGGGTTTTCTTGGCAAGGATAATGACATGGTTTCCTGTGATGACCGTGTATTTAAAATCTGCCGGAATCAGGAATTCAGGTTAAGGGAAAAATCTTCAATCTTTATTGAAGTGAAGAGGTAAAAAAGGATTGCGATAGCAATATGGGCAAGAAAGATTGCGATAGCAATATGGGCAGCTGCGACAGGAAGCCAGCTAGCAGAGGGGGATTGGAGGTGAAGGGCGGTTGCTGTGTCAAGATGCCAGCCAGCAGTCTCTACTTCTGCTTCCCTTCCCACTCCCCTCCCTCCACCCACCAAAAACGTCATTTCCTATACAACATATCAGGACTTGCACAAAGAGTGGGCGGGGGCCATTCTTTCTCCAAGCATATATATTAATAGAGTATGGTCCAATTACTATTTAGTCTCATGTGCTTGGGACCTCAGTGCATCAACTCAAGCCTCAGCCCATTACATCTCCCGCTTTCTTTTGTTTTA
Source organism: Antechinus flavipes (assembly GCF_016432865.1). Taxonomy (NCBI): domain Eukaryota; kingdom Metazoa; phylum Chordata; class Mammalia; order Dasyuromorphia; family Dasyuridae; genus Antechinus; species Antechinus flavipes. The sequence continues at coordinate 96,667,604 of NC_067402.1, read as the reverse complement.
GAACACAGGTGATCATGCCATCCCTGACTCCTCAGGGAGGTCAGAGCCCCCAAGGGGAGGTGATCACATCCTCCCTGACTTCTCAGGAAAGGAGGTAAAAGCACCAAAAAGGAGGTGATCACGACCCCCCTGACTTCTCAGGAAGGGAGGTGAAAGCACTAAAAAGGAGATAATCACGCCCTCCCTGACATCTCAGGAAGGGAGATGAAAAGCACCAAAGGGAAGTGGGGGTTGCTAGCAGGTTTCTGGGCTCAAGGGTCTTATTATGCACAAACCCATCAGCATGGGAAGTATTACACAAGCACATAGCAATAACGCAGAGGCTATTAGTGATGACTCTCCCCACAGTCAGTGCAGGCTTGATGTGGTGTAACAAACATGAATTATTCACCCAATTAACGGTATAACAAACAATATGAATCAACATTGTGTTGTAAAAGATTGCAGAAGTCCTAGAAGGAGAGTATGTAAACAGCAGTCACACATACGCCTTCTTCAGCAGCCAAGAGATAGTCCAAAACCAATCTATCGTCCATTGCTTCACATGTCAGGGAATCCAATGATCCGCCCCCCCCCCCAAGTTTTTGAAGTCCTGCAAAAGTCTTTTTATGTGTTAGGCAATCCAATGATTCCAGCAGATTTTGAAGTCCTATAAGAGTCTTATCATTTCTCAGAAAATCCAATGATTCCTGAGGGCTTTCAAGTCTTATGTCTCAAAGAATCCAATGATTCCTGAGGGTTTTCAAGTCCTACAACAATCTTATCATGTCTCAGAGAATCCAATGATTCCTGAGGGTTTTAAAGTCCAACATTTTCTATGTCCATGAGTCAAACATCATTAACTGCCACGTTCTTTCAATAGTGAGCACAATCAGCAGCAGAACCACCTGATATTTCTTGGGTCTTCTCCTTCGTTTCAAGGATCTGCTCTGTCTCTCTGTGATGGACAAGGTGAATACGGCTCGTTGGCACCCATCTGATTCCTTCTCCACCTGTGGAGATACAGGTAAACCTTCTCCCCCAAGCAGTTATACTATCTGTTCCCTTCCATTCACCACTTTCTGGGTCTCTCCACATCACCTGGCGATTATCTAAAGATAGTGGAGCTGCTTGCATTGGACACTGCCCTTCCGATGGGTTATAAAACCTGTCTGCCGGAGTCAGTGCATCTTTGTCAAAAATCAAGAAGTTAAAAGTATAAAGGGCTAGATTTAGAAGTTCTCTAGGGTTACCCGTGGCTCCCCCTTTCTTTTGTTTTTGGAGTGTTTCTCCACTCTACTATTGCCTGTCCTTGAGAATTAAAGAGTATGCCAGTGGTGTGTAAAATCTTATACTGTGCACAAAAATGTGCAAAATGTTCGGAGGTATATGCAGGACCATTGTCTGTTTTTATTGCTTGTGGCACACCCATAATGGCAAACGCTTGTATAAGGAATTCAGTGACCACTCGGGCTGTCTCTTTTGCTGCTTGTATGGCAAAAGTGAATCCTGAAAAGGTGTCTACCACAACATGGATAAAAGACAGATGACCGAAAGATTTATAATGGGTCACATCCATTTGCCAGATTTCATTGGGTCTCAAACCACGAGGGTTCTTCCCTGAAGGCAGTGTAGGAGTGTGGAAAGAAAGGCAAGCTGTTCAGCTTTTTACTATGGTCCTACCTTCCTCTTTTCTTATCCGAAATTGTAAACGCAAAGCTCGAGCAGCCTGATGGTATTTAGAATGGGATTCCTGGGCCTCCTGAAATAAAGGTGTACAGGCTAACATAGTTAAAAGGCTATCTGCCTTTGAATTCCCATCAAAAATAGGACCTAGAAGTCCACTATGTGAGTGGACATGCAAGATATAAATCTTTCCTGGATGCTATGTCACTTGCTTCTGAAGTTCCTTAAAGAGCTGATATATATATTAGAAGCTGCAAATTTTATTTGAGCTGTGGCAATTCTTTGTACCACACCTACTGAATAGGCTGAATCAGATATTATATTTATGTCTCCTGTGTAATAAGTGAGAGCTAGCATGATTGCATTCGTTCTGCTGAGTGGACTGAAAAGGAGTTCTGACTACTCTCTTTATAGTTAAGTCACGAGAGTATACAGCACAAATATTGTGTTTGGATGCATCTGTGAAGATCGTTGGTCCTTTAAGAGGAACTTTAGAAACTTTTTTTTTCAAGAATCCATCGCCAATTATGTAAAAGTCTAGTTATCTTTAATGGAGACCTATGTGTAAAATTTGGAGCCATGGCTAATAAAATTTGCTACTCTGGGATGGTCTCACAGCATACATTAATTTGTGTATTGGTGTAAAAGGTATATATCTTATCAGGTCTTGTCCCAGATAATTGTACTGCTTGCTTAATGGCCTTTAATAAAATTCTAGCCACAAGCACTGGGTAAGGAGTAAGGCTTTACCCATTCTATCACACTGTCTCCTTGATGAAGGACTGCTGTGGATGCCTCTTGTGTGGCAAAAACTGATACTTCCAATGGTTTTTGAGTGACTCTTTCAACCACATTGGATATAGCCAGTTCAACTTTTCTCAAAGCCTCTTGAGCTTCTTTTGTAAGCTGGCGTGGTGAATTTAAAGCACTGTCTCCCTTTAATATGTCATATAATGGTTGTAACTGATAGGTAGTCAAGCCTAACACTGGTTGCATCCATTGGATATCTCCTATCAATTTCTGAAAATCACAGTTTTTGTACTATAAGCACCTTAGGGTATAGTTCAAATCCTAAATATTGAAAAGGAGCATGTCTTTGAATTTTCTCTTCAGCTATGTACAATTTGTAGTATCTTAGTGTTTCTATGGTCTTTTGTAGACATGCTTCTAGTATTTGTTCCTCAGGTGCACATCCCAAAATATCATCCATATAATGTAATAGCATAACTTCTGGAAATGCTTTTCTTACTGGAGCAAGAGCAGCAGCAACATACATTTGACACATAGTGGGGCTGTTTTTCATTCCCTGCAGCAAAACTGTCCATTCATATCTTTTATAAGGTTCAGCTAAGTTAACGCTGGGCACTGAAAAGGCAAATCTTTTCATATCCTCCTTATCCAGAGGGATAGAATAGAAACAATCCTTAATACCTATGACCCAAAGAAGCCATTCTCTAGGCAACTGAGTAGGAGATGGAAGTCCAGGCTGAAGAGTTCCCATAGTTTCCATCTGTTCATTCACTTTTCTTAAATCAGTGAGCATCCTCCATTTTCCAGATTTCTTTTTTACAACGAACATTGGGGAATTCCAAGGACTTAGAGAAGGATTTAAGTGCCCTTGTTCAAGCTGTTCCTGTACTATTTCTAATAAGGCCTGAATTTTATCGCTACCTATTCTATCCACACTGGTGTGTCAGTTTTCCATTGGATAGGAACAGGTGAAAGTGTTGGCAGGCCTTCAACAGCAGCCCTGCTTAAAAAACTGAAGTACTCATTTTTAACCCTAATTGCAGTAAATTGTTTCTTCCCCACAGATTGATGTGTATTTTTTCAAATATAAAAGGAGTAAAAACTCCTATTTTGCCTTCAAAAGTCCATCTCATAGGGGCAGCACTAACTTCAGCTGCTATTGATCCTCCTACTCCAGACATGTCGGTGTCTGCTTTAATCTTTGGCCAGTGACTGGGCCAATTGGCACCTCTAATGACTGTATGATCTGTGCCTGTGTTTACCAATCCTTCTAATGGTAGGCCATTTATATAAATTGTGAGCATAGGTTGGTCAGCTGTTACAGCTGCTGTCCAGTATATTCGTGGATTTTGTAGTCTGGAGTCAAAATCTGGGTGACTATCACCAGGTTGCTTATTAGGATTCTGTATGAGTAAACCTGATGCTACTACTTCTCCTGGGTGATAAGTCATACATTGGCTACCTGTATTAGTGACTGGGATATTATCTACACATTCCCCAGTTTCCCACATCAGTGTGTGGATGGACACTGTTTTGTATGTATAAAAAGGAGGTGAAATGGTCAAGCTTACTGTGCCTGGAGGTAGGGGATCCACAGGCTGGAGAGGAACAGATTTCACCTTTCCAAGGGGTATCTCAGTTGTCCCAGCTGCATACAGCTCTATTCTCCCCAATTGTAATTCCTTTCTCCCATCAGGTTGCTTCCTGGCTGATTGATTGTGTAATCTCTTTCTCCCATCATATGGCTTTCTGGTTGATTGGTCATGTCTGGGTACTGGACTTCTAGGCACTCTCTGGGTGCACCATTGGCTGCCATCATGCCCCAAGTGTTTTTTGCCTTAGGCCCAGTTCTTTGAGGATATCTATATCAAAAGGAACGTATCTTCTACTTTCTTGACCTGAAGAATTAAACTGTTGAATTACAGGAAAAATGTGGTGTTGAAATTCTGATACATTTCTCTCTTCCTCTTTGGCCTTAATTAGTCCCTTTTGCAATCTAGTCATAGGAGCAGCTGGATGCTGGGGGAAAGGTGCTGGTGCTGTCACTGCTGCCCCCCTTCCCCCCCCACTATCCCTCCTCCCTCCATCCTGGAGGGTGGAGTTGATGGAGGAGAGTCAATTACCTGCTCCTTAGGTAGGGCTGAAGCTACCTCAGATTCACTGCACCCTTGAGCCTCACTTAAGTCTCCATGCCCTGTGGGGATATGGTCATTAATCTGTTCTTTGTCTTCCTCCTTTATCTCAGGCTTCCCCATTTGGCTATTCCTAGAGCCTTTTCCTTTTCTTCTAGAACTTATAGGGTATCTTAAGGCCACCTGTATTATATTGTATAAATAGAATGCCCGATGGAAATTGAATGAGGACCGTTTTCATTGTAATATGTAGAGAGCTGTTGACTAATCAATGCCCAATTATCTGGAGAGATTTGCTCTTCCTCTAAGAACCAAGGGGAGGTGCGTTTTAATGTACCAAAAAGTCTAGCTATTTGTTCCCAAGTTATAAGTAGCCCTTGATCTTCTATCAGCTTAAGCATGCTTTCTATAGCACCACTCCTGGGTGAGGGTGGGGGTGGGGGTGGGGGGTTGAGGGTGGGAGATGGAGAATGTTTAGGTAGGATCTGTAACATTTCAGCCAAAAAAGATTACTAGTTTAGTCTATTATACTCACCTAAGTTCCTGGTCACTGGAGACTTCTTCAGTGAAAGTAGGGTTCTTGGTTCCCACGTTTGGGCGCCAAATGTGATGACCCCGTATTTAAAATCAGCTGGAGTCAGGAATTCAGGTTAAGGGAAAAATCTTCAATCTTTATTGAAGTGAAGAGGTGAGGAAGGATTGCAATAGCAATATAGGCAGCTGCGACAGGAAGCCAGCTAGTAGAGGGGGATTGGAGATGAAGGGCGGTTGCTGTGTCAAGACACCAGCCAGCAGTCTCTCCTCCCCTTCCTTTTCCACACCCCTGCCTCCACCCTCCCCCCCAAAACGTCATTTCCTAGACAACACATCAGGACTTGCATAAAGAGTGGGCGGGAGCCATTCTTTCTCCAAGCATATATATTAATAGAGTATGGTCCACTTACTATTTAGCCTCATGTGCTTGGGACCTCAGTGCATCAACTCAAGCCTCAGCCCATTACAGTTTCCCATTTCCTTCTCTAGCTCATTTTACAGATGAAGAAACTGAGGTAAACAGGATTAAGTGACTTGTCCAGGGTCATATAGCTATTAAGTGTGAGAGGGAAGATTTAAAGACAGGGAGATTAATCTTATTGATTCAAAACACTTTATCTCCTGTGCTTCCTAATGCTTTAGTGTCATCTTAAAATACAACCTTTTCAAGCTTTTGTCACAGCCAGGTAATGAGAAAAGTGTGGGATGATAGGGGGAGAGGAAGTTTTATTTTTTCTCATCTTAATATGCATAAGACCTTTTATTTTAAAGTTACAGAATATGTGGAGATTTAATGCTCAGAATCAATCACATGAATTTTTCTTCTATGACACTTAAAGGTTATGATATAATACATTACCATCACAAAAATAATTGATTTCTTATTTTAAGCTTAAGGCTACTGATCAGTTCTCTTGCAATGTACCTCCCTTTTGGGCTCTAGGTAAATCTCCAGCAGGAATCCCACCAGAGTTGGATAGTTTTCAAAGTCACTGATTGAACATATTCTATTTAGGGGCAATTTGTTTTATTACATAGAGCCCTCCTCCTGAAATCCCCCAGGCATAACCCTTCCTACCCCCATTTTTCTATTCTATCATTATTCATTATTAGCATTATTAACAATCCATTATTTTGATCTTAATAGTGCATTTGAATATAATTTAGATCTTTAAAATTTCAGCCTTTAATACAGAATCATAGAATTTTAGAGCTCGAGATTTTTTAATCCAAATTTCTCATTTCACAATCAAAGAAACTGAAACTAACAGGTTTACTGGCTTGTTAATGGAGATCATTATTTAGCAGAGCCAAGAAAAAAAAGTAAGGTTCCCTATCCTGAGAAGATCATACCACACCTAAAGCATGTAGAAAAATGCTACAACTGTGAAAACATAAAAGAGTAGCCAACTCAGAATACCATTCAAATGAAAAAGGGAAACTAAACTGTGTCAGTTTCTGAATATTGTTGTTCAGACTTTTCAGTTGTCTATATGTTGTAACCCCATAGACCTCTGTTCATGGAGTTTTCGTAGCAACGATATTGGAGACGCTTTACTATTTTCTTCTCCAGTGACAAATAAAGATTAAGTGTCTTGCCCAAGATCACACAGCTAAGAAATTTGTTAGGCTGGATTGGAATGCAGGTCCTCTTGAGTCCAGGGGCAACAGTGTATTGAGCACTGAACTTGAATCATGAAAACTTGTCTTCAAATTCAGATTCTTACTAGCTGTCTGACTTTGAGTAAGTCATATAATCCTATTTACTAAAGTTCCTTATTGTAAAATGGATGGGAGAAGGAAATGGGGAATGGCTCTAGGATCTTTACCAAGTAAACTCCAAATAGGGTTACATAGGATCAAACAAGACTACAAAGATCTTAATAACACCAAGCATCCTGACTCCAGACCCAGCAATCTCTCCACTGTGCTACCTGACTTCCCCTTTTGCACCTACCAACAATTAAACCGTGCACCAAGGAATTTACAAGAGCATATAGGTGTAGGGTTTAGTTTCCCAAGTTGAGAAACAACCTTGCTGGACAATTATTTGATTTAAATCAGTTTATTCTATTGTCTTCATGTAATGTTTTCAAATTAATGTATAATGATTGAATTAATCAGCAGACCTACAGTGGTCACGGTAAAGACAATTCTGCTTTTAACACCTTTTCTTTGTCTTTGGAGACAAGCTTAATAGTAGATTGAAAACTGATTTTAGAGCCAGGAAAATTGCTTTCAAATCCCACCTATGACATATATTGGTTCTATGACCTTGACTAAGGTATGTCATTTGTCAATAATTTGGCAATTCTCTAAAACTTTAAATTGCAGAGAAGTGCTAACATGCATTGGTACGCATATTTTCCTTAACTGGAAATTCATTTCATTAATGAAACTGTAGGTCCTATGCCTATTTAGGTTCATGTAAAGCAACACTTTGAAGAAAGGAAATGTGTGTATATATATATACAGACAAGCATATTTTTATACTATATATAAATGTATATGTATACCTATTTCTCTCCTTGTGTTTCTATGTACACACACACACACACACACACACACACACACACACACGCAAATACACACTCTTAGATACTTACAGAATTCAGACCAGGAAAGTAATGATAAAAAGTGATAAGATCACTTTAGATTTCCTGAAATTTTGCAAATCCCCAGCCTAAATCAATCCCAAGATATTTGAGGAAAATAGTACCCAAATATGAGAGAAAGCAAGAGCACATTCCAAAAAATCCAAATTAAAAACCAATAAGAAAACCGCCCAGATCTGTTAGAACCAAAGAGAAAAGTAAAAATTGAAAGAATCCATTGACTAAAAGAAAATTTCAGATAAAAATTCTCAGTAATGCCTTAGAAAAAATCCAGAGGTTTCAAGTCAAAGAGAAAATATTGCAAGACATCAAAAACAAAAAAACAAAAAAAAAATTAAAATGTTCATGAAGGACATTAGAAAAATTAGTTAATATAGACTTCTGTCAGTTAGTTACTCAATGGGAAGAGAAAAAAGTATATCTATTTTTTAGTTATACTTGGCACTTTTCCAGAAATTGACCACGTAATAGATCATAAAAAACCTTATTCATAAATCAAGGAGAAATATAAAATACATCTTTTGATGAATACAATTCAATAAAAATGTTATTCAACAAAGGACCTCTGAAAAAACAATAACCAACTAAAGAGAATCTAAATATCATATTCCTAAAGAATTGATAAGTTGGTCTTGGGATTTTTCCATCAAGCCCCAGAATTCTCTTAATCTTAAAAAAAAAAATATTATCACTCCTGAAATTCACACCTCATTAGTATCTTTTATCAATCAATACCCTCTATCTATTTGAAATAAAGTAGGCTGAGATCTCTTCTCCCAGAGTCTCCATTTAAGGAGGAAGCCCAGGTCAGCCATTTCCTTATTTTCAACCAATCTACACTCTTTTGGATAATTTCATCAATTTGCCTCTATTCAGGGACTTTCTCTCCTCTTCCTCATTTCCTCCACTTTTCTGATTTTATACATATAGATGAGGAAAGTGGGAAAAGCAGGGTTAAATTAGTGTCACACAACAAGTGTCTTATGCCAGATTTGAACTCAGGTATTCCTGATTGTAGGCCTGGTGCTCTATTCACCTTGCCATCTAGGTGTCCATCTAGCACATAGTAAGTGCTTAATATATTTCTAATGACTTAAAACCAATGACAACAATAAGTAGAATTACTGGGTTTTTTAAGATGTAGCCAGATCAATCCATAGGGGAAAATTTAGATTTCTAGTCATTTTCAATTGTAAATGAGAGAAAGAATTCATCAATGAATTGGGATTGCAACTAAAAAAAAAGAAATAGAAAAGAAATATTTAAGAGCTTCAGTGAAACCCAGAATTACATATTATGGAAGTAAAAGAAAATATTAACAAAACAGAAAGCAAAGTAAAACAAATTCTTTTGAAACTGGAAACTTTGGGAACATTTTTGAAAAGCTAAACTCTTAGCTAATTAATTTTAAAAACATAAGAGAAAAATGCAACTACTAGTATCAAAAAAATAAGGAATTCAAAATAGATAAATAAAATAAATGTTTATTAATTATTATGCCTGATTATTTGTGAATAAAAACTGGATAAGATAAAGGAAACTTATGAATATTTACAACTTCCAAGACATATTGTTATTAAACCCCCCAAAAAAATCATTACATTCTATACATGGTTGGGGTTAAAAAACAAATTTTAAATATACAGGAAAGACATTCACAAAACACAAAATATTTTACACCTCCTGAAATAAGAAAAAAAATTGAATATTATACTACAAAAGAGGAGGAGGGTAATTTAAGCTATAGCCCCAAATAATATATCCTAAAACCCGAGTCTAGCTATCAGGACAATTCAGCAAAATAAAAGCATAGGAAAAATTGAGTAGTTGTTTTTAATTTTCTGCCCCAAATAAATATATATAAGCAGAATATTTGGCTTGCAAACATCCCGAACGACAAAAAAAAAAAAAAATAAATAAAATAAAAGAAACACATCCCTATAATTTTCAAGGAAAAAATGTCATAAAATATATAATTGTTTGTTTAGAGTTATTTTTTTCTTTTTTTCCCCCTCACTTAATAGTATATCATCTTTTCAAATTACATATAGTTTTCAACTTAAACTTTTATAAGATTTGAGTTCTAATTTTTCTCCCTCTTTTTCCTCCTGTCCAAGATAGCAAATAATCTGATATAGATTATGCATATATGATCATATTAATCATATTTCCATACTAGTCATAGGAAAAAAAGAAACCACAAGAAAAAACAAACAAACAAAAAAAACCCAAAAGTAGAAATAGTATGCTTCAGTCTGCATTAATATTGTATATTTCTTTCTCTGGATATGGATAACATTTTCCATCATGAGTCCTTTTGAATCATTTTGCTGAGAAGAGCTAAACCATCACACAAATTATTGTTACTATGTATAATGTTCTCCTGGTCCTCACTTTACTCAAGCTTCAGTTCATGTAAGTCTTTCCAGTTTTACTAAAATCTAGCTATTCCTCGTTTCTTATAAAAGAACAGTAAACCATTAGGTCTTGATCATATTGTAGATAAAGTAAATTAATGTGTGGAGCATTTAAATAATAATGAAGATGAAGAGAAGCTTCATTATGGGGAGCAGAAAGGTGTTTACCGGTTTTAGAGAGTGTAGCAGTGCATAACCCAAAGAATCAAAGCTACTTCACAGCATACAAAGATTCACAGTTTATTGTTTCATTAGCAAAAGCTCTGCATCATTGTGAAGAATTGATACAGCAACCCTTTATTTTCCAATCCTTGGTCACCACAAAAAGAACTTCAATACATGTGGAAGCTTTCCCATTATCTTTAAACTATTTTAACAGATCTAGTAGTGATATTGTTGGAACAAATGATAGACAGTTTTGTAGCTTTTTGGACATAGTTTCAGATTGCTCTCCAGAATGGCTGGATCAGTTCACAACTCAACCAAGTATTAGTATTCCAATTTTCCCATAACTTCTCCAAAATTTATAATTTTCCTTTTTTATCTTCTTAGCCAATCTGATCGGTATGAGATGGATATTTTAGAATTCTTTTAATTTGTTTTCTCTAATCAATAATAATTTAGAGCATTTTATATGAATATAGAAAACTTTAATTTCTGCCTTTTATGCCTGAAAAATGCCTTTTCATATCCTTTAATCATTTAGTACTTGGGAAATGACTTGTATTCTTATAAATTGATAAAAATCAATTCTTAGAAGTTATTTTTAAGAAAAAGAAAAACAGACTCCACAGAATTTTGGGGTAAGGTTCCAGTTAGGGTAAGTGAAATTTCAGCTACATTGACAATATTCTCCATGGGTCTTTCCTTTGATTTATGCTGCTAGCCTTCTGCAGTTTTCTTCTATGCTGAGAAGATGGTAGCAGACATTGTTCTCCATCAGTACTTCCTTTCTAAATTCTTCTCTGCTTCCTGACAGTCAAAATGAGACATGGGAATAGTTCTAGAAAAGACAAAATCAAAAAGACAAATTTTATCTCTGCTAATTATTTGTGTAATCTTAAAATTCTTTAGCTTCTCTGAGCATCATTTTTCTTCCCTGGATAATGAAGTAATTGAATTATTAAAGATATAGGTTACGTTAAGCTCTTAAACTTTATGATTGACTTTGCTTAGTTGTTTTCTCTACAATTCTGTTTTTATCTAACTGATGCTGTCCTACTTTGCTCATGTTGCCATTCTCTAATTTGGCTTTTCACTAGCACGTGCTGACCCATCTCTCAGTTATCAGAAATAATCCAAGGGATATACCTAAAATTTCACTGTTAACACATCAAATTAGGATATTTATTGGGCATAGGATAAATGAGAAAAGAGCTACATTCTTCTCAACAACTCTATGAGAAAGATGTTATTTTAAAGATTTAAATTCAATTTATAGATGAGTAAAATAATTTTCAGAGACATTTATTGGCTTGCTCAAGGTCTTCTAGCAGTGTATTCCAATCTTTCTGTCACCATGTTCAGTGTTCTTTTCATTCTTGCCTCATCCCAAATAGGAATGTGCACTATTTCTCCTATAGTAACTACAGATCCCAAGGTTCCCAACTTCTGGTATATGAAATAGTATCAGAATTTCCACTAAGCAGGGATCCCCAATTGCTACTGGGGATAAACAGTTTTTAGTACAATAAGAATACATATGGGTGGAAAGTTTTATAAAATGAGTAGCACATGATTGAGGCTTATGGAATGGCCAAAATATGATTTACTAAACTTATTCTCAGAAGAACACAGCTACAAGCACAATATTTTAGGCTGACTGGACTCTCTTGGTCTGTCTTATAAATTCCATTTCAATCTCTTTTGGTAATTCATTTATAAGATGAGTCAGTTCCATTTGCCTCCTCCTACCTGAAGAACTCAAATGGTGATTTACTTTTTTCTCTCAACAATTTTCCAATAATTTGCTTGGTCTTGGGGTTCAGGGAATCATCTTGACTCTTCATCTCTCTGATTTTTTCTCTATTCTCTGTATTTCACTGTAGCATCTGGGCTATTTCAAGATCTCAATATAAAGTGAAAAATGATAAAAGTAGTTGACAATCGGTATCTTATTTGGGAGAAGAAAATACAGCTAATTTTATATTGCACATTTCTTTTTATATATATTTTTAAAATAATAGTTTAACATGTGCTCAGCTAATATGTAAACAGATATATTTATCTGTTCAAAATCTGCCTTTTCCCTGTATTCTTCCTTGAACTCTAGGCAGCTTTTGTTACTACTTAGCATCCTTACTCCTCTATGATTTCATTTTCTTTGGCTCTCTTAAAGGAATTGGCCATATTTTTTAATATCATTCAAAGTTCCTAGCATAATGCTACATACACAATAGGCAACCAATATATAATTAAGAATTACTTGATTTTATACACACACACACACACACACACACACAAATACATACATCCATATTAAAATGTATCCCATTACCCTTTCCCTCTAGTTTTCCACCTACTCCCAAGAAGAAACATTATATGTCAAGTTCCAGCCTCCCATCTATATTTCACAACTGAATTATACGCCATTCAAAAATAGGATTTACAATGGAAATACTGTGTACACAGATCTTCAATCACAGTAACACAAATTGGTTCCTACAGAAATAAATACAATTACTTGGTCCAGATACATTTCAGTATTGTGTTTCAAACCATCAGATTTAGTAAGAATTGACAGAAAGCACAGCTGTCTAATCTGTGTCATTTGGAAAAGTATAGAGAAGGCAGTTTATAAGAAAAATAGATGGAAAGATAGAAGTGGAGAGTCATTAGTGAATGAGTATATATCTCAGCCTTGAAACACAGAACATTCTATGAGTAACCATCCTACTAGATAACATAACCTAAAATCAACAACTTTAATGTAGTAGAGGGCTTTCTACAAAACTCATTTATTTTTAAATGATCAATATCAATTAATTTTTGTACATAAACTTTGTATATTTTCTAAAAGGGAATGATGGAGTTGTCCTTAGACAAGAAGTGTGTGAACTTTTTAATCTTCATTTTTGGAACACCTAATTTTTACTTTACTGAATTAATTTATTCATTTAAACATATATTTATTTGATTCTTACAGTGCTTAAATAAGTTTTCCTTTTCTTTAATGACCATAGAAAATAAATGAGTTAAAAAGTATACCCTAAGGGAACTTAAAGTTTTAGAGGAGAGATAGAATGATATATACAAAGTGAATAGAATATCATAAATACATGAAAAGTGTGGAAAAATGGCTGGGAGTTCATAGAAAGAAGAGGTCATTTATTTGAATGTATTTAAACAACTTTAATATATTTCTAAAAGTAGCAAAATAAGAGGATAAAGGAAATGAATATAGGATACAGATTGTTGTCATGATTACCACTTTGTAATATAGTTTCAAATCTGATGTTGCTAGCATCTCACCCTTTACATTTTTTTTTCATTGATCCCCTTGATATTTTTAACCTTTTTGTTTTTTCATTATTTTTTTTCTAGCTCCATAAAATAATTCTTTGCTAATTTGGTTGGTATAGTACTGAATAAGTAAATTAATTTAGAATGATCATTTTTCTTATATTGGTTCAGCCTACTCATGAGCAATTAATATTTTCCAATTTTTATATCTGTTTTTGTATGAAAACTGTTTTGTAATTGTATTCATACAGCCCGTTTTTTGTTTTGTTTTGTTTTGTTTTGTTTTTGGCATTTTGTATTGTCTGTCATTGTTTTAAATGGAATTTCTCTTTTTTTCCTTCTTTGTAATATATAGATATGATGATGATTTATATTGACTTATTTTACATACTAAAACTTACAATTTTTAATTAAGCTACTTTTTAAATTTTTATTAAAGCTTTTAATTTTTAAAACATATGCATAGATACTTTTCAACATTCACTTTTGCAAAACCTTGTATTCCAAAATTATTCCTTCCTTTTCCCTAGATAATCCAATATGTTAAACATGTGCAGGTTTTCTATATATATTTCTGTAATTATCATGCTACACAGTAAAAATCAGATCATATAGGAAAAAAAGAAAAGGGACACAAAATGCAAAGGTAGTTTTTAATTGATTCTGTAGGATTTTCTGTACTGTCATATTATCGGTAAGAAATGATATTTGTCTTCACTGCCTATTTTTATTCATTCAATTCCTTTTTATTGTTTTATTGTTATAGTTAGCATTTTAAATTAACACTTTTTATTTTCCAAACATATGCATGGATAATTTCAGCATTCCTTTTTGCATAACCTTGTGTTCCAAATTCTTCCCCACTCCCTCCTGTGGTGTTCTTCTTTTGTAGAATATAATCATTCTTTGGAAACAGATTTCTTGGGGAGGCTTCTGGAGGTAGCCTTAGTTTCAGTTCCAGTAATTGCACCTCAAATGCAGCCCAGAGTAAAGTACAATCCTTTATTGTCTCTTCCAAAATAGCCCAGTTAGCTTTCCTTGGTTCTGAGAGCTCTTATTGCTAGTTCTCTGCAAGCTTCGGCCTCTGGCTCTGAATCTCCCGACTGAATTCTGGCTCTTAATCTCTTCAATTGACTTTTCACTTGTGAATCTCCTGAAGTCTTCTCCTCTTTCTAGAGGCTTCCTTCTGCCAGACTGCAGTCTCTGTCTTTTCAGTCTCCCCAAATGACTCCTGCTTTCTCAATCTCTTCAACTCTCCTGACTGAAGCTCTAAAAGCTTCTTATATATGATCTCTTAAAGGTGTGAACCCAAAGGTTGACTCCTCCTCTGAGAGAGTGGGATTGTGGGAGGTGTAAACTTGTGAATGTCACACTGAATCCTGAAATCTCCCAAACTTATAAACTAATGTGTGAGCTAATGTGTGAGCTAATGTGTGAACTCTCAAAGGTATAAACATAAGCATTGTTTCTATAAATTCTAGTGACTTAACACCTTGTAAGGATTCTAACACCCTCCCCTAATTTGCAAGTAATTCAGTTATGGTAAACATGTACAATTCTTCTATACATATTTCCACAAATATCTTCCTGAACAATCAAATATCATATCAAAAAGGAAAAAGAAAATAGAAAGAAAACAAAATGCAACAACAACAACAAAGTGAAAATGCTGTGTTGTGATCCCTACTCAGTTACCACAGTTCTCTCTCTGGGTGTAGGTGGCTCTCTTCATTATAAGAATGTTAGAAGTGGCTCTAATCATCTTATTGTTGAAGAGGGCCAAGTTCATCAGAATTGGTCATTGTTTATTTAATCTTGTTGTTGCTGTGTATAATGATGTTCTGGTTCTGCTCATTTCACTTAGCATCAGTTCATGTAAGTCTCTCCAGGCCTCTCTGAAATCATCCTATTGGCCATTTCTTATAGAACAATAATATTCCATAACATTCATATACCATAACTTATTCAGACATCCTCCAACTGATGGGCATCCACTCAGTTTTCAGGTTCTTGCCACTACAAAAAGGACTGCCACAAACATCACAAGCCCAGTAGACACTGTTGGATCAAAGGGTATACACAGTTTGGTAGCCTTTGGGAATAGTCCCAAATTCCTCTCCAGAATGGTAGTATCAGTTCATAGCTCCACCAAAAATGCATTAGTGTCCCAGTCTTCCCACATCCTCTCCAATATTCATTTTTATCTTTTCCTGTCATTTTAGCCAATCTGAGAGGTGTGTAATGGTACCTCAGAGTCTTAATTTACATTTCTCTGATCAATAGTAATTTAAAGCACCTTTTCATATGACTAGAAATAGTTTCAGTGACTTCATCTGAAAATGGTCTGTATCCTTTGATCATTTATCAGTTGCAGAATGGCTTAAATAAATAAATAAATTAGAAATGAGGCTTTTATCAGAACCCTTGAATATACAATTTTCCACAGTTTATTGCTTCCCTTCTGATTGTGTCTACATTGATTTTGTTTGGACAAAAACTTTTTAACTTAAATTCTTAATTATCTATTTTTTGTTCAATAATGTACTTCAGTTGTTCTTGGGCCAACAATTTCTCCCTTCTTCACAGATCTGAGAGGTAAACTATCCTTTGCTCTTCTATTTTGCTTATAATATCATTCTACATATATAAATCATGAACCCATTTAAAACTTATCTTGGT
The DNA here is from genome assembly GCF_016432865.1 of Antechinus flavipes. Classification (NCBI taxonomy): domain Eukaryota; kingdom Metazoa; phylum Chordata; class Mammalia; order Dasyuromorphia; family Dasyuridae; genus Antechinus; species Antechinus flavipes. Next base: position 96,651,350 of record NC_067402.1, on the reverse strand, counting down.
ATATGGTATTAGGTGTGGGTCAATGTCTAGTTTCTGTCATACTAATTTCCAGTTTTCTCAGTGGTTTTTGTCAAATAGTGAGTTCTTATCCCAAAAGCTGGGGTCTTTGGGTTTATCAAACATTAGATTACTATAGTCATTGACTATTTTGTCCTGTGAACCTAACCTATTCCACTAATCAGCTAATCTATTTTTTAGCCAGTACAAATGGTTTTGATGACTGCTGCATTATAATTTAGTTTTAGATCTGATAAAACTAGGCCACATTCATTTGCATTTTTTCCATCAATTCTCTAAAAATTCTTGACTATTTGTTCTTCCAGATGAACTTTGTTATGTTCTATGTTATAGATTTCATATCATATCATATCTATATTATTATTTTTCTAACTGTAAAATAATTTATTGGGAATTTGGTATGGCATTGAATAAGTAGTTTACTTCAGGTAGTATTGTCATTTTTATCATATCTTCTCAGCCTACCCATGAGCACTTGATATTTTTCCAATTGATTAGATCTAACTTTATTTGTGTGGAAAGTGTTTTGTAGTTATGTTCATATAGTTCCTGACTTTGCCTTGGAAGGTAGAATTCCCAAATATTTTATATCTATAGTTGTTGTAAATGAAATTCTCTTTATACCTTTTGCTGCTGGACTTTGTCAGTAATAAATATAAATGTTATTTATTTGTGTGACTTTTTTGTATCATGCAACTTTGCTCAAGTTGGAAATTGTGTCTAATAGTTTTTTTTTATTTTTAAATAATATTGAATAATAGCAATGAAATGGATATATTACTTCACTCCTGATTATATGGGGAAGACCTCAAATTTATTTCATTAGAGCTAATCCTTGCTCTTGGTTATAAAAAAAAAAAACATACTAGTTATATTTATATTTTTGTCTATTCTAATTCCTAAAATAGATTTCAGTACCTAACAGAGTGAGCTTATATATACTTTCCTCTTTGAACCAATACTTATAGTGAGGTTCAAGCTTTTTCCCATCTCCCCTTTCCCATTTCCCCTTCCACTATCTAAACTCTTCCTTGCATACCTCTTCCTTGTGGGAAAAAAAAAATTCCCATTCTTCTTTTCCCTTTCCCCTGCTCCCAGTGCATCGCTCCTCCTCATAGCTTCATTTTTGGGAGTGAAAGGAAATCATCACAACATAATTGATCTATAACTATACCCTTTCTCTATAGAAACTATAACTTCCCTAATAAGGTTAAAAATCCTTAGGATTTACATGTATCATCTTCCCATATAGGAATGTAAACAGTCCAACTTTATTGTGTTGTTTATGATTACTCTTTTATGTTTACATTTTTAGGCTTCTCTTGAGTCTAGTGTTTGAATATTAAATTTTCTATTCAAGTATGGTCAGGAATACTTAAAAGTTCTCACTTTCATTAATTTTTCCTGCTAAAGTAGTATACTTAAGTTTTGCTTAGTGAATTACTCATGGTTGTAATCCCAACTCTTTTGCTTTCCAGAATATCATTTCCAAGTCACCTTCTCCTTTAATACTGAAGCTACTAAATTCTGTGTGATCCTAATAGTTCCTATGTGATATTTGAATTGTTTCTTTCTGACTGCAATATTTTCTCCTTGACATGGGACCTCTGAAATTTAATAACATTTCTGGGAGTTTTCATTTGGGGATCTCTTTCAAGAGGTTATCAGTTTTTCTTTACTTCCTGGATCTAAGATACTGGGCAATTTTCTTATATCATTGCCTGAAATATGATGTGTAGGTTGTTTTTTTTTTTTTAATTGTGGCTTTTAGATATTCCAATAATTGCCCCTCTTCAATCCATTTTCCAAGTCAGTTATTTTTCTCAATAAAATGTTTCACATAAAAAAGATATTTCACATATTCTTCTACTTTTTCATTTATTTGACTTTGTTTTATTGGTGCTTTGTGTCTCATGAAGTCAGTTTCCACTTGCCCAATTCTAATTTTTAGGGAATTATTTTCTTCAGTGAGCTTTTTCCACTTGGCAATTTCTACTTTTAAAGTGTTTTTTTTTCCTCCATTGAATTTTTGTGCCTCTTTTAGCATATTGTTAATTCTCCTTTCAAAATGTTCTTGTATCACTCTCATTTATCTTCCCTACTTGTCCCTCTACCACTCATCTCTTTTAACTCTCCAAGGAATTATTGTTGCTAGGCTTAAGTCTAATTAGCACTTATCTTTGAGGCTTTGGCTGTAGCTATTTTCACACTATTGTATTCTTCCGAATTTCCATCTTAGGCCTCCCTATCACCATAGTAATATTTTATGTCAAGTATTATTTTGTTGCCTGCTCATTTTCCCAGTCTGTTTCTTGACTTTGAACTTTATGTTAAAGTTTGGTTCTGCTCACCTGGAGGTGGAGAAGTACCATTTCAGTTTTTTTTTGTTTTTTGGGGTTTTTTTGGTTAGTGTTTTCAGAGCTAATTCTGGGAATTGGGTCCCCTGTTCTCCTGCAGCCACAAAAGATAGTTTTTCTCCTTTTGATCCTAGAACTGTGATAAGGTGTTCTCTCCTGCAACAAAAAGCTCTAGTGCTCCTCTCTGCCTTTGAATTGTCACTAGGATCCCTTTTCCTTTATGATCAACAATAAGCACTCTACTTTGGAAATTTTGCTTACAACCACTAAAAATTTCCACTAAACATCAGTCCCTGTACCCAAAGCCAGCAAATCGTCTACTTCCTTTTACCATTTCTGGGTTGAGAGCTCCCAAAGCTTCTGCAGCTCCTTCCTATCCACTACTGACTCCATTGTTTCCACCGTCTTGGATACATGTCTTAGTACTAACACATTAAAAAGTTATTTGCTTGACCAATTGTTAGTAGCTATTGCATGTTTTGCCTAAAGACATACTTTAACTCATCTTTATGTTTTATAAATTCAGATGGACAGTATGAATAATATTTTAGTGACCATTGAAAATAAACACAAAATTAATCAAATTGAAACTATATCTTTGTACCATTGTCTATTCTCTATTACACAGATTGCAAGTTAAAACCGCATGCTAGCTTTATTTTCTCACGAATCATATCATACCAGAAATGACTTTGTAGTTTCTTAAGTTTAAACTTGTTCCTTCTTGTCATTTTCATTTGTTCTCAAACATTCTGCCTGCAATGTTGTAATAAGTAACAGTTGATTGGAGAGACAAATACCATTTGCTCCTTTATATATTTTCTGTCTGGAGTCTATCCTTGAGAAGAATTCATAATGACTACAACTAGTTCATGTAGTTCACAAGATAGCCTCCATGTTCTGATCTGTGAAGTAATCAGAAGAGCTGATGCATTTGCATATCAATACAACAAGGAAGCATTGCATGCTTCATTGAGATGCTCAGGATAAGAAGCAGAACTCACATCAGTGGGAACAAAACAACCAAGCACGCTGCTGACTCCTGGCTGCTATGAGTGGCAAGTATTAGGTAATGAGATTTTCACTTTGTCAGATGGAATACTTAGTCAAGCTCAAATTCCCTTCTAAATAGAAATGTAACTAGAAATGGTAGTTCTTATGGCCTGGAAATGAATGGTACATTCAGTTTATTCTCTGCTTCAAGTAGTAGCTGCTAAGTTTTCATGTCTTTGTTAAAATGGTTAGAGCTAAATACAGAACTTGACCCTAGAGAGAAATTTTCTGGGCAGAAAACAAAAACAGTAACTCCTCTCAACTTAAAAAGATGGAAGACTTCAGTAATGTGCAACTGTTGTCTATTTATGTCAACATATTGATTGAGTGGCTGTAAGGTAATAGAACAAATTACCTCATATTAGTGTTAAGACCCATATTCTAACTCTGACACATGGCGGTTGTATGAAATTAGGAACACTCTTGATGCCCCAAGCCCCACTCTAACAAAATAAGTTCCATAGACGTTAAGACTTTGAATTGGTGAAGCCAGAGGATGATCTCACTGGAAATTACTCCCACCAATGAAATGACAGATCAGGCCCTGCTCCTCACAACTATATCCCCAAGACATTGTTACAAATATACAAAAGAATCCAGAAAACCTAGAAGCCAATAAACAAGAGATGGGAGACAGAATTAGTTAATTCTTTTAAAGAATAAACAGGAGACAATGACCTTTTTGTGCCTCAGTTTGTAAAAAGGGGAGCATCACTAGTTATATCATGGAAATTTATTCATATCCACTTACCATTTCAAATTACTCTATGGAAAAGCATACAAATAACTACATCTCCTCTATTTTTTTATGACTGAGATAAAGTTAGTCTTCAATAATTGCACTATAACAATAACAGCCATGTTGGCAAAGAACATTGGCAATAATAATTATATGTACTATAAGCTTCTCTACAAACAGAGAAGGCATGCCCAGTGAAAATTTCATTGATCACTAGTATTTAAAAATGAGATAAAGGTATAAAAATCATTGAAATCCTATGATAGAAGAATGGCCTATATGGAATCAAGAGTTTTCTACTTTCATATAACTCTAATAATTAAATAGGAAAGTAGAGTTTAAGCTCCACTGAGAAACTCTAGGCTGTAAAGGGCTGAAACTCTGAGTTGATGCACTGAGGATGGATAACTGAGTTAAGACTAACTACCGATTGGACAATACTCTATTAGCATATGCTTGGAAAATGGCTCTTCCCATTTTTCAGTCTTTTGGTGTATGCAGAGAATTGTGGGAAGGATTAGGGGGTGGAGTAAGACAGGCCAAGGGAACTTTGGTAGTAGAGAAAGAGAGGAGAAGTGGTGGAGATCCTGCATCCATCCCCTTCACTTCTACCCCTAAAGACCAAGAATAAAGACCAAGGACTTTTGCTTATCCTGACTCTGGCTGATTCTAAGGTATCCATGGTACTAACTTGGTCCTCACACAAGACTTTCTTACTTTTATATTTGTATTCTCAGTGCCTGGCACATAATAGTAAGAGCTTATTAAATTTTTGACTGATTGCTCAAACTTATTAATTAACTTAGTTTGGCCAGCAAAAGATTTTTAGTAAAGTATTCTAGGTATGTTGAATATTTGCTTTCTATTAAGTAAATAATAAATCATCTGATATTGAACCTTCCATTCATACCTAGAGCACTTCCTTAGCAAAGTACATAAATGTGATTTGTCTACATGACAACCCTCAATAGCATACATTGAAAGTTTTTAAGTGGAAATACAATTAGTGAATCTGAGTTTCATTAAGCATCAGAAAACTTGGAGGCTGAGAAAGTACAGATATTTGTTTGTTGTATATTTAAGGCCAAAAACACCTATTCCAGAAGATGAGGGGAAGCCAGTAGTATTTGCATATACCCTTTAAAAATCCTTGGGGTGTATGTGTGTGAAGGGGGGAGCCAAGATGGCAATATGCAGACAAGTGTCTATGTAGCATTCTTGGAGCTTCCCTCAAATTAACAGTAGATTAAGCCCCTGAAATGGTTTTGGAATATTAGAACCCACAAAAATTCAGAGTAATAAAAATCCAGAAGAAGATACTGTGGAAGAACTTCAGAAAAGGTCTGTTTTAATTGGGCAAGGGGAGAGGCTGACAAACCTCATCCCCAATGCAGGGTGCCTGAGGCAAGGAGCATAGGTGATGCTGTATCCAGGCACTCAGGAATCTATTGTGAGGCTCAAACCCAGGAATTGACTGTGAGGCTCTGAGCCTGGTTGCAAGCCAGTACTTAAGCAGATTTGCTGTAAGAGACCTAAAAGAAAATACAAAAGACAAATTATGAACCACTGAACCCTGGAAGAATAGGGACCTGGCCAGTGCTGGAAGTCAGTCAGCAGAACTGTCCCAGGGCAAATTAAATGGGCTGTCACTTTTTTGCCTTAAGAACACACTTTAGCTTCCAAAAAATGATCAAAATAGCAAAAAAGAACTCTAACAATAGACAGCTTTTATGGAGAAAAAGAAAAACAGACCTAAAACCCTGAGTATCCTAAAGGCAAATCAGCTCTAGATGAAACCCCAAAGGGAGATATGAGCTGGTTTCCTTTCTACAATGCTTTCTTGGAAGATTTCAAAAAGGATCTTAAAAGAGAGTTAGAAGAAAAATGGGGAAAAGAAATGAGATCTTTGCAAGAAGATGTGGTAAAGAAAACCAGAAATTATCTGAAGAAAACTACTTAAAATACACTTGATTAAATGGAAAAAAAGCATATACCTCCTTACAAAATATATATGAAAAAGAAACCAATTCAATGAAAAACAAAATCTGTGAAATGGAAAAAATGCAATGAATAAAACAATTCATTTAAAAATTCAATTGGCCAAATGCAAAAGGAGATTTAAAAAAAGCTAAGTGATGAAAATAATTCACTAAAATTAGCATTGACAAATGGAAGTGAATGAATCAATGAGGCTTCAAGAATCACCAAAAAGCAAAAACAAAAAACTGGAAAAATAGAAGAAAATGTAAAATACCTCATTGGAAAAATAACTGACCATTGATCTAGGGGAGACAATCTAAGAATCGTTGAACTTCCTGAAAATCATGATGAAAAAAGAGCCTAGACAACATCTTTCAGGATATCATCAAGGAAAACTGCCCAAATAGCCTACTATCAAAAGGCAAAATAGCCATTGAAAGGATTAACAGATAACCGCTTGAAAGAGACCCCAAAATGAAAACTCCAAGGAACTTCATAGTTAAATTTCAGAATTATCAAACTAAGGAGAAAATATTTCAAGCAGCCAGAAGGAAACAATTCAAATATTGGAAGAGCCACAATCAGGATTACCCAGGACCTAGCAGCTTCTACTTAAAAAAAAAAAATCAAAGGGCATGGAATATGATATTCTGAAAGGCAAAGGAACTTGGATTTCAGTCAAGAATCAGTTATCCAGCAAAATGGAGCATCATCTTTCAGAGGAAAAGATGGACATTCAATGAAACAGGTGAATTGCAACTATTTCTGATAAAAAAAAACCAGAGCTGAATAGAAAATTTGATGTTCAAATACAAATCTTCAACTGTTTCTAGAGAAGCATAAAAAGGGTAAAAAGGAAAGAAAAAATAACTTTTTTTAAAGGTTAAAAAACATATCCCTATATGGGAAGATAATATGCTTAACTCTTTAGATCTGTATCTCTGTTATGGGTATATTTAGAGGTGGTAAGTATAATTTGATTTTCTGTGATGAGTTAGAAAAAGAAATTAGAAGAGGAATGATGAATGTACTAGAAGAAGAGGAACCTGGAGCTTAAAGGGAGTAAATTACATCTCATGAGGAGGCAAAAAAGATCTATTGCAATTGAGGGAAAGAGGTCAGGGAGATGAGTATTGTGAAAATATTACTTTCATCAGATTTGGCTCAGAGAGAGAATATCAGAAACAAGTAGCTTCACAGAGAAGTTTATTTCACCCTATTGGGAAGTAGAAGGGGAAGGAGGAAAAGAAAGGGGAAGGCTAATAGAAGGAAGAGCAGAAGGAGAATGGATAGAGTATAAAAAGGGGGGCTGTAAAAGAGAAGGGCTATTTGAGGGAAGAGGTGGTCAGTGACAAAATACTGGGGACAAGGGAAAGGGGAAAAGGGAATAGAAAAATATAATGGAGGTATACAAGATTGCAGGAAATTCAGAGACAGTAATATTATCTGAGGATATGAATGGGATGAAATCTCCCATAAAACAGAAATAGATAGTAGACTGTATAAAAATAAAAGCTAGAATCCTACAATTGGTTGTATACAGGAAACTCATTTAAAACAGAGTGACACATTTACAGTAAAGGTAAAAAAAAAAAAAAAAAAACTGGAGTTGAATCTATCTTCAGCTGAGGTTAAAAAAAAAAAAAAAGTAGGAGTAGCAATCCTGATATTAGATCAAGCAAAAGCAAAATACATCTAATTAAAAGAGACAAGGAGGGAAACTACTTTCTACTTCAAAGTACCATAGATAACGAAGTAATTCAATACTAAACATATATGCACCAAGTGGGATAACATTCAGTTTCCTAGAAGTTAAGAGAGCTGCAAGAAAAATTAGATAGCAGAACTATAGTAGTAGGAGATCTCAACCTTGCTCTCTCAGAACTAGATATATCAAACCAGAAAATAAATAAAAAAGAAGTAAAGGAGGTAAGTAGAATCTTAGAAAAGTTAGGGATGATATACCTTTGGAGAAAATTGAATGGAGACAGAAAGGAATATACCTTGTTCTCGGCAGTACATGGAACCTATACAAAAATGGACTCTTGATTAGGGCATACAAATCTCAAAAGCAGATGCAGAAAGACAGAAATAATTAATGCATTTTTTTTTCACAACATGATGCAATAAAGGGCATGGGGAACATAGACCTAAAATTAGTTGGAAACTGAAGCAAGAATGGATGAAACAACAAATAGACTGTTAGAATCCTTACAAAGTGATAAGTCAGTTGCCTAATTTTAGCATGGTTCTTAACAAATCCTCTAGCTTACTAATGTATTTAAGTACACATTGGAGTTCACACTTTTGGGAGATTCACAAGTCAGAAACCCATAATCCCACTCTCAGATCGCATAACCCTACTCTCTCAGAGGAGGAGTCAACTTTTCGGAGATCATATGTAAGAAGCTGACAGAGGCTCAGTCAGTTAGTTAGTTCGGAACATTGCCAGGAGTTGGAGAGGAGCACTCTGGGAGATACATAAGCCCACAAGCCCACCCTCGGAGGCAAAGTCAGATTCATTCCAACTTTCACCTTGATGCTGGCTGGAGACCTTTGGAAGAAGAGAAGCCGAAGCTGGCAGAGGCAAAAGATTAGTAGCAAGAGCTCTTGGAACCAAGCAGAGAGATAGATCTCTAAGAAAACTAACCTGGTTATTTTGGAGGAAGCAATAAAAGATCTGAACTTTTAACACCAGGCTGCATTTGGGGTGATTATTGATCTGAGCCAAAACTAAGGCTGACTCCAGAAAACCTCTCCAAGAAACCTGCTCCCAGAGAGAATGATCATGTTATATAAAAAAGAAGAGAACACCACAATAGACATAAAAATAATTTTATCCAAGACAAGACAACAATGAGAAAACATACCAAAATTTGTGGGAAGCAGTCAAGGTGATTATTACAGGAAATTTTATATCTCTAGATGCTTACTTGCAAAAAATTAAGAAAGAGAAAATTGATGAATTAGGCAAGCAACTAAAAAGCTATAAAAAGAACAAATTAAAAACCCCCAATTAAACGTCAAATTTAAAATTCTGAAAAAAGGGGTTAATAAAATTAAAAAAAAAATAATTGAATGTAATAAATAAAATTAAGAGTTGGTTTTATGAAAAAACAACAAAATACTTAAAACTTTAATTCAATTAGAAAAAGGAAAGAAGAAAATAAAATTGCTAATACCAAAAATAAAAAGGTAGAATTTTCCACCAATGAAGACGTTAGAGCAATAATTAGGAGTTATTTTGCCCTACTTTATGGCAATAAATCTGATAATCTGAGTGAAATAGATGAATACTTACAAAAATATAGATTGCCAGGCTAACAGAAGACAAAAAAATATTATATAAATAGTCCCATTTTAGAAAAATAAATTACCAGCTATTTGTAATGGGCCAGAACTCTGGAGAAATATACTTGAGGCAAGGATTCTTACAAGGTGTTAACTCAGTGGAATTGATAAGACAATAGTTTTCCAGTTTAGCATGGTGATTAATAGTTCTCCAGTCCAGTATGATTGATTTAAGCTTATAACAAATAATGGTTCCTTAGTGATAAAATGATTGTCTTATACTCAGTATGATGAATGGATTTAATTGTAATAGAGTAATTAAGAGGTCAGAGTCAGACCTAGAGGAGGACTTGAAGAGACTTGAAGACAGAGTCCCTCATGTGGCTGGTCTCTCTTCCTATTTTTTTCCACTAAGACAAAGGCCCACCTGAGAGTCCCCCAGAAAGCTAGCCTAGCCCCAGGCGAGGGAGACAGATTGTGAAGGAGGTCAAAGGATGTGAACAGATAATTTTCAGATGAAGAAATTGAAACCATTTCTAGTCATATGACAAGGTGTTCTAAATCACAATTGATCAGAGAAATGCAGATTGAGACAACTCTGAGGTACCACTACACACTAAGATGACAAGAAAAGATTATGATTTTAGAGGGGATGTGGAAAACCTGAGACCCTAATACATTGGTGGAACTGTGAACAGATCCATCTGTTTAGGAGAGCTTATAATTTCCCATAGAACAATAATATTCCAGGACAATAACATCACAATATATTCAGTTATTCCCCAATTGATTGACATCCCATCAATTTCCAAATTTTTGCCCTTAGAAGAAAGTATCAAGCCTGGTGGCTTCCAGACCTTTCAGCCCAGAGCCAACAAATAAGACTTGAAAGTTTGGCAGAGAAGATTGTGACAACACAGCTCAGGCCCAACTCCAACCCCTTCAAAGATTTTCTCTGTTGCCCTTAGCATACTAGATCTTATTGCTACAGTGGGGCAGAGGCACACTTAGCAGCTTCAGGGCAAAGAAGAGGGCTTGTTGTAGGTCCCAAGATCCCTTAAAACAGCTGCACAAAATGCCTGTAGCTTTGGACAATGCACCCTCCACCCTGGAAACAGATCCCTGCTTTAACAAAGAATTAAAACAGAGGAATAGGCTAGGAAAATGAGCAGACAACAACAACAAAAAAGGTTTTCACCATAGAAAATTACTATGGTGAATGGGAAGATCAAAATACATACTTAGAAGAAGTAACAAAGTCAAAACTCCTACATCTACAGCCCCCAAGAAAATTTAAGACTTGAGCTCAGACCATGGACAAGCTCAAAAGTTATTTTGAAAATCAATTAAGAGAGTGAGAGGAAAAATTAGGAAAATCATTGAGAGTACAAAATAAATACAAAATAAAAACAAAAAACAATTAATGAGAATAATACCTTAAAAAATAAAACTGATCAGTTGGAAAAGGAGGTACAAAAATAATTCTATAAAAATTAAAAGTGAGCAAATGGAAGCTAAAGACTTTGTGACAAATCAAGATACAATAAAGCAAAAACAACAAAAAAGAAACAAAAATAAGAAAAAATGTGAAATGTCACATGGAGAAAGAACTAACCTGGAAAATAGATCCAGGAGAGATAATTTTAAAATTATTGTTCTATCTAAAAGTCATGATCAAAAAAGAGCCTGGCTATCATCTTTCAAGAAATTTTCAAGGAGAACTGCCCTGATATTCTAGAACCTAAGGATAAAATAGAAATTAAAAGATCAAACTTCTCTTGAAAGAGATCCCCAAATGAAAACTTCCAGGAATATAATAGCCAAATTCCATAACTTTCAGATCAAGGAGAAAATACTGCAAGAATCAAGAAATTAACAATTCATTATAATGGAGCAATCAGAATAACAAACAGTTTAGCATCTTCTATATTAAAGGTTCAACTGACTTTGCATATGATGATATTAGGGAGAGCAATAGAACTAGGATTGCAACTAAGAATCACCTATTTAGAAAAAATGAATATTATCTTTCACAGGGAAAGATGGACATTCAATTAAATAGAGGATTTTCAAGCATTCATGATGCAAAGACCAGAGCTAATGGGAAAGTCTGATTTTCAACTACCGGACACAAGAGAAGCATAAAAAAGTAGTTAGGAAAGGGATTTAACAAGAATTGCTTCTGTGTACATTCCTACATGGGATGATGATACTTTTAACTCATTACAACTTTCACATTATTATGGCAGGTTAAGGGAGTATATATAGAAGGAAGGCACAGCTATGAGTTGAATATAAAAGGATAATATCTTTAAAATGATGAAAAATGAGAAAAGAATGTACTGTAAGAAAGGGAAAGGGAAAAGTGGAATTGTGCAAATTATCATAAAAATGAGTCAAGTAAAGCTTTTACAGAGAAAGAGGAGAGGATTAGTGAGTGTACCTTACTCTCATTAGAACTGACTAAAAAAATGACATATATTCAATAGGGGTATAGAAATCTACTTTAACATGCAGGAAAATGGGTGAGGAATTGGATATAGAATGGGAACAGGTGATCAAAAAGGAGGGTATTAGGAGAGGGAATGGTCAGTAGCAAAATACTTTTGTGCAGGGACAAATTGCGAAAGAAAATGGAATAAATGAGGGGAAATACAGTTAGTTATAGTAATTGCAAAAGAAATTGGAGCAAGTTTCTCTGATAAAACTTGAGAAAAGTGAATTAAATTTATAAAAAATAATAAGAACTTTGACCTAATTGATAAATGATGAAAAGATATGTTATCCCCAAAAGATTATAAATTCATTCATATCCTTTGACCTAACAATACCACTACTAGTCATGAATACCAAGACATTAAAAAAAGGATTTCTTACAAAAATATTTGTTCTTATCCAGCCATTCTGGAGAGCAATTTGGAACTATGCTCAAAAAGTTATCAAACTGTGCATACCCTTTGATCCAGCAGTGTTTCTACTGGGCTTATATCCCAAAGAAATCTTAAAGAAAGGAAAGGGACCTGTGCATGAATGTTTGTGGCAGGTCTCTTTGTAGTGGCCAGGAACTGGAAACTGAGTCGATGCCCATCAATTGGAGAATGGCTGAATAAATTGTGGTATATGAATATTATGGAATATTATTGTTGGGTAAGAAATGGCCAGCAGAAGGATTTCAGAAAGGCCTGGAGAGACTTACATGAACTGATGCTGAGTGAAATGAGCAGAACCAGAAGATCATTATATACTTCAGCAACAGTACTATATGATGATCAATTCTGACAGACGTGGCCATCTTCAGTAATGAGATGAACCAAGTCAGTTCCAATAGAACAATAATGAACTGAACCAGCTACACCCAGTGAAAGAACTCTGGGAGATGACTATGAACCATTACATGGAATTCCCAATCCCTCTATTTTTGTCTGCCTGCATTTTTAATTTCCTTCACAGGCTAAAGTACACTATTTCAAACTCCAATTCTTTTTGTATAGCAACATAACTGTTAGGACATATATGCTTTAACATACTTAACATGTATTGGTCAACCAGACATCAGGGGGAGGAGATGGGGGGAAAGAGGGGAAAAATTGGAACAAAAGGTTTGGCAATTGTCAATGCTGTAAAATTACCCATGCATATAACTTGTAAATAAAAAGCTATAATAAAAAAAATCACAAAAAATGAACTTGAATAAAATGATCTTTAAGTCTTAAAAACAAAAACAAACAAACAAAATTATTTGTTGTTGCTCTCTTCTCAGAGCAAAAAATTGGAAATTGAGGGGATGTCAATCAATTGGATAATGACTGAATACATTGTGATATGTTATTGTTGGAATGTTATTGTTCTATGGGGAATTATAAGCAGGATACTCTCAGAAAAAACCTGCATGGAATTGAGCAAAGTGAAATGTACTGTATACAAGATAATAGCAATGTTCTGGGATGACCAGCTCTAAATGACCTCACTATTCTCAGCAGTACAATGGTTCATGATGTGATCAAAGGATTTATGATGAAAAATCTTATCCATACTCAAAGAAACTGTGTCTGAATACTGACTGAAGTATTCTCTGTTTCTGTCTTGTCTGTCTGTCTGTCTCTGTGTCTCTTTAATTTTCTTTTTCTTGAGGTTTTTTTTTAAATTAAGAGTGGGAGAATATCTATTTTTCTTATAATGTGACTTTGAGTGAAATGTTTTGCATAATTTCACATTAGGTTTCTTAATGAGGTTTGGGGATGAAGATAAAGGAGAGATTTTGGAACTCAAAAGTTTTAAAAACAAAAAATAATTTAAAAACCAAAACAATTTTTTTTAAAAAATAGACATATAGCAAGAACCTATTTCCATAGAAATTTTATTTTTGTTTCTTTGTTGTTGTTATTTTGTGGAATTAAGAAATTAATTAAGAAAGATTCCTGGAAATGTTATAATTTTCTTCACTTAATAGCATTTTACTTTTTCCAAATACATGTAAAATAGTTTTCACCATCACTTTTGTAAGATTTTGAGATCCATTTTTTTCTCCATCCTTTTTTTTTTCCTTTCCCTTCCCAAGATAAAAAGCAATCTGATAGTTTATCTATGTACAAGAATTTTAAACTTATTTTGAAATATGATAGTAATCCTAGGCTACAAACAGATATCACCTAAATCTTTTAATGATTTCTTCTGCTTTCTAATACTATTTCAATAGAATGGATACACTAAAAACACACGTTTTGAGGTCTTCAAGTATATTCTGATTCTAGTTTTATTGGTTCATTTATCTTTTCCAGGAAAACTGGAGTTTTAGAAGTCTCAAAACCTGATTTTTTTACTGCATGCATTTGATAAAGGAGACTCAATCATCACTCAGATCAGGAAAAGTTAGATGTTAATGGGAAACTGAAGGAAGAAAAGCAGAAGGAAAATAGTATGAGAGTGAGACAGCCTTTATAGTCTTTGACATAGTAGACAGACAGTTGGGTCCTGTAGTCAAGAAGACCAAAGATCAAAGTCTGTTTCAAATGGTCATCAGCTGTGTAGTGAGTACATGGATAAGTCAGTCTTTTAGCCTCTATGTACCTATCTATAAAATGGGAATAATAACACTTACCTTTCAAGGATCTAGAAAAATCAAATGTGCTTGTGTATATAACGTGTTTTACAAACCTCAAAATGCTATATTATCTATATTTAATTATGAACTATTTTGTATGTCATCTCTCTTTGCACTTCTCTTTATATTCTCTTGATACACAATTTCTCTAAGTTAAACTTGCTGTATCTTAATCTGGACTTGGGAAAACCTGTATTCACTTCCTATCTCTGACACATGCTATCCGTGTGACCATGAATCTGGCTTCTTTGATTCCAGAATTAATGTTCTCTCCTGTACCTGCTGCCTGTAAATGATGCTATAGAGATCATTCCACATTGAATCAGTGTGAGACTTCCCTTTACCTATGAAATCATAATGCCTACCAAAAACTCATTTAATAAATCCATGTTGATTTGTTGGAGGCAGTCTAAGTGAATATATTTTTTAAATACTAGGCAACCCAAAGAAAGTGGCAAAACTTTAAGTTTCATATAATCACTTCATTCCACTTGTGAAGCTCTGGGATAGTTGGGAATGCTGTAATGAATGGTGCTGTCACAAAGTGGAAAAAGCACTTTATTTCTGAGTAGGAGCAGCTAGGTGGCTAGAATACATAATGAATAGAGGGGCTGGGTCCAAAGTCAGAAAGACTCAGGAAAGAGTTCAAATCTGACTTCAGACTCTTACTAGTTGTGTGACCCCAAAAAAGTAATTTAACCCTGTTTGCCCCAGTTTCTTCATCTGTGAAATGAACTAGAGAATGAAATGGAAAAATACTACACTATCTTCAAAAATGAAAAGAAAAAAAAAAAGCAATGGGGTAACAAAAAGTCAAATATGATTGAAATGATTGAACATGGAAATTAACATTTCTGAATAAGAAGATGTCCAACAAGATAGTGTTACAGAGAAAGATGATCAAAAGAGCTGAGTTTTGTTAGACATAATCTCATGCAATACTCATTTTACAGATGAGAAAACTGTGATGTAGAGAGGGCAAGTAATTTTTCCCAGGTCACACAAAAATTAGAAGACCTTACCATAATTTAAACCAATTTTAATTCAAAAGTCAGTATTTTTTGTTTCATTTCCCCCCTACCTCCCACTGCACCATCCTTTCTTATATTACTAATCTCTTAAAATTCTGGCTTCTCAAAATATGAGATGTTGAGTTCCTTATCATCAAAGCCGTAGGCATAAATTTAGGGTGAAAAATCTTGTGAAAAATCACAATCATGGTTCAGGCACAAACAATTATTTTGTGGCATAGTTGTTATACAATGTCATTAGGATTGACAATATAATTTCAAAGCTCTTCTTGGACCTGCACTGTGAGACTCCCCTCACATCTTTAATTTATGCCATGATCTGACATTAGTTATCACCCACCATTTTGGTAAAATAATCTAATAATTTTAAGCTTTTCATTTAGAATGTACAATTCCAATAGTAAGAATGTTACTGCATTAGATAAGCTTGACATTAGATAGCTGTTAGTCTCTCTTTTTAATTTTAATGTTCATAGATCTTAAAGCAGAATCATCTAACATTCATGAATAATTGGAGTATTACAAAAAAACTTTCTTTGTAAGTGTATTACATAGTGTCAAAAATCAAACATTTCTTATTTATAATATCTCTTGATCTTTCACCATCTTTAGAGGTCTTTCAAAGTAGCATGAGACAATAAAAACTCAAGTATGCAAAAATGTTGAGTGTTTCCATCATAAGGATTTTCTGAAGATGGGAAAAAGTCTTGTTTCAGAAGTTATGAAACATATACTCATAAAAGTAATATAATTATGAAATCTGATATATCTTTTTCTACATTTTCATACCAATTGATTTCATTTGATTTTATATTCACTTTTTTCTTCAGTTTCCTATGAAGTACTACCAAAAACATGTATTAGTATCCAATAAATCAATATTGAATAGTAATTGGCTTGTGTGGAGTCTCTTCCATTTGTGCCTTTTTTCATTAGCATTTCTTTGTTAGATAAGCTACCATTATCTTTACTTTCAAATATATTATCTTTATCTTTTATATTACCATAGTAGTTGAAGATTTTTATTACTTTTAAAACATCATGAATTTGAAAAATAAGCTTTAATAAAATTTAGCTTTTTATTTTAACTTTTGTTCCTCTATAGATTAAAAGACTGCTTTTTAAAATGTAAATAATTTGTTTCATAGTTGATGATCATTTTTTCCCACCATCCTATATTACAGAAACTAATAATAAAGGGAAATCATAAATGTAAGGGGAAGGTTTTGAATTCTCATGATTATCATAGTTGTACTCATTGTTCTCATCAACTCCATCATAGACCCTAACATAAATTGCAAAGAAGCAGGAGTCATACTGTGAAAGGCACAGTAATCAGTGTGCATATTGTTGTATCTCAATTATTTTAGAATCTGTACAAGTGACAAGAAAAAGAGCCCTGGATTCAAATTCTGGCTTTGTCCTCTGTTACTGTAGGGAAAAAAACAAACAAATAAAAACATTTATCTTCCATCCTAAAATTAGCATAATGATACTTGGATTTCTCAAGTAATAGTGTTATTATATGTAATGTACTTTATGAACTTGAGAAAAGTGTTATGATTTCCTTTATTATTTCCAATTTATCTTATATGCAGCTTCTTTGTACATAGTTTTTTGTTTGTTTGTTTGTTTTTATATATAGTTGTTCGTGTTTTGCCTCTTTGACAATTGTTTGTCCTTTGGTTTCAAAGAGAACTAGTGACATTGTAGGTGAATATATTCACTTCTGTGTGGATTGAATTTAAGTGTGGTGAGTTGTACAAAGTTATCAGCCTCATTTTTTCTTCCAGAGTCACTGAAGTCCAATAGAAAGACATGTCAGAACCACTAGTGATGACCTAGAATATTGTGAAAGATGTTGGAATCTGCAGGGTCTGACCAAGATTTAAGCATGGCCCCGGGCTCCTATTTCAGCTGCTTTCATGTTGGCTGTTGGAAGAAATTGTTCCCAGTCACCCAAACCTCCAGGGAAAGTCTTTATATCCTTGAGATAAACATCTCCCTAACTCACCGGAATTACTCTCAACCTGGCTTAACTCATCATGCAAGATGGTTAGCAGGGATGGCTTCCACATGTGTTACAGTTTCTTGGATTCAGGAACTTTTTGAGATCTAGAACGGGGCTTTTTCTTTTTTTGTGTCCCCATGATTTAGCACAGTTTCTGGCACATAGTAGGCACTTAACAAATAAATGCTTATTGACTGACTCCTTAATTACTAGACACTAAAATGGGTTCAGCATGAATGAATGGCAGAAGACCAAGATATTTTTTTTCTTATTTTAATAAGTCTTCTAGATGGGCAAAATGGATGATTACCATAGACCTGATAAACTTCAGTAAGATATCTAGGAATACTTATCACGGAGAAGAAAAGACTTAGGGGGACATGATAGCATTCTTCAAATAGAATGGATTGACATATGGAAAAATTTTATTTGTTTTGCTTGGATCTAAGGGCAGAATGAGTGCAAGGCATAGGAATTTGAGATGCAAATTTTGGCTTGATGCATAACAAAGCTATCAAAAAACTTTCAAAACAATTGTAATTGATCTGAATGAATTCCAGCTTCAGTATATATTTTAGGATTTTTTTCTTCAAACATGTAACTCTCTCCTTCATGGATAGAGCTGGGGAAATTAGAATTTTTGATCCAGGAAGGTATCAGATCATTTTTGATATCCATTTCATCTGTCTGATTCTTTTATACAGTGAAATTTCCAAGTTGCATATACATAGATATTCTTACTGCTGATAATATTATTATTGAGAAGTATTTTGCTTTGGGGCAAAAGATGATAATAAAATGTTTGTTTCTGACTAGACAAATTTCATCTTGAGTATCCTGATCTCCTTCTGCCTCCTTTTCATCCTAAGTATTCATACTTCGCATTCAGATTCATTAGAGGCTAAGTGAATGGGGCCAGAGAAAAAACTGTCTTGAATATAGAATCTGTGTTTTTCCTGTTCAATAACATAGCTACCACTGACTTCTGAATACTTGCTTCTAGATATTCTACCTATAGTATCAGTCTTATCCATCCTGCTTTAGCTGATGTTTCTGGAACTCATTATCTTGCTTTCTTCACCTACACTTCCTTTTACAAATCCCTTTTCCTTAAGCAAACTTCTGATCTTTTACAAATCTAACCATCCTCATTGTGTTGACAGCTCAATTATGACATGACAGATGAAAACCTGGTTAAATCACTTCTTCCATTTTCATTAATCCTGCTTTGAAGTCAAAGTTCACTTTTGATACATGAGAATCTCACAAAATCTGATCATCTTCTCTCCTTTCTTTTAATGTTTACTTTTTTATAATCTCATCTGTCTTTGGTCCTATATCTGTCCCAGAAAAAAAAAAAAAACAAATTATTTATCTCCCATCCTGTCTCTTTATAAGAAGGCATCAAATCCTAAGTTTGGTGTAATAAATGAACATTGCAAATTAGTTATATTCAAAGGAAATAGATTCCATAAAATAGTCAGAATTATAAAGGGGAATAATTTAAATGAATATTCAGATTAATTCAAAATATTTCCTCAGTGCCTCTAGGTGTACAATTCTGCAGCAAAAGGTGATGTTGTTAGTCTCTTTTATGACAAGTTATTAAATGAAGTTGAGACAGTGTTACATATCTGTATGAACACCTTGTAGATAGTGCAGATTTGAATTAACTTTGCTTTAGTCATTATTATTTTGAGAATTCAAAAACCTGGATAAGTTAGAGCTTCAGTACATATTTTAGGATATTTTCCAGAGATATGTAGCGCTGTCCCACATGGAGCACTCATTGGCTGCAAAGGAAAAAAAAAAAGTGTCTACCTGAAAGGTCATAAGTGTCCAAATAAAAACATGTCAGAGAACTTATCAAAGGATAGCCACATACAAACTGCATAATCCTTTTTCTGGTTGCAGTTTTCCAATGCAGTCTGTTTAGTGCTTATTTTTTCATAGTAATCAGTCCTCTAAAGGATGGCTACATGGCCTACTTAGGGAGGCAAAGGAATTTGAGAAATTGGCAGAGGCAGTTTTACTTTGGGCCTTTGGGCAACACATAACATCATTTTATGGTAATTTGGCCAACTTAGTTTGTAGGACTTATATTGAACATTCATGAAAATGATTCTTCTTTATGCACTGATATCTTCCAGAGAAGTAAGGGCAGGATAAGTTCTTTAAGAACTTGAAAAATTTCCTCAAATGCAATGAGAGTCAAAGAAAAATATAATTATACTACTTTGGAATACAATTACAAAATAGCTTGTTACTGGCATGGGAATGATTCCCAAATTAATTTTTTTAGTACTACCAAATTGTTGACTACTTAGAGCAAAGATCAAAGTAAATTCCAAATGAGTAGAAAGGGTGATAAGAAAACATTGCATGCAATTACATCTTGAAGGGATGTGACAGATGAAAATTGACCAGAATCGAACTAGAGGAGATCAGCTCCACTGCCATTCAGAAAACTGCATAAAGCTTTATATGACTGTTCATTACTGAAAAAAGCCCATCTTCTTAACACTACAACACAGTTTTAGATCACCAAGTACCACAATCTCAAAACAATCAAAACTGCAAGTGATCCAGAGGATATTGGAAAAACACAAGGTAAGTGTAGCAGATGGCAGGATATTTTCACATGCATGAGAAGTGGTATAAAAGCCATCATGAGAACATGTAAAAATAGAAAGGGATAATGGGCCAATGATATGGTGAGAGTGAGGGATGTGAGAAGATAGTCAGGGTGTTACACTGTTAAGCACAAAACAGCAAAAGAACCAGAAGATTTTTAAATGACTGAGTAAAGCCTCTAAGTAGAATTTACAGTATAAAATAGAGAAGAATCATGAAATATATCAAGGCATGAATGAGTTGCTTGCTGAATTAATATTCTCTCTGATGAGAAAATAGTAACAAATTGTTTTAAGGCAATAGCTCTCTCACTCAGTTGTTTTTCTATCAGAAAATATTCCTTTTTATGCTACACAAGAACTTACATCTGGTCCCAAAGTAATATTCTTCAAAGAGAGGCTTTGTTATGTTACTCCCCTGTTCAAAAAAGCTCCAGCAGCTTCCCCTTACCTCTAGAATACAATATAAATTCCTTTATTTGGCATTTACAATACATTACAAACTTACCTTTCAAGATTTATGAGATATCCCTCCCCTCTACATTGTATATGGTACAGATAAATTGATCTAAATGATATATACTATATACTTCATCTTCCATATTCATACCATTAGCTATCCACATGTGCTTGCAATGCAATCCCTTAAAATTGCTTACCTTGCTTCAAAGCTCAGTTCCTGCCTAAGCTCACAAGACAGAGCTAGAAGGATCACAAAATCCTTTTGGATCCAAACCATTATTTTACAGATGAGAAACTGGATCCAAAGAAGATTAAAATGAGTTGCTAAAAAATGACGGAGGTAACATACATAGGAATTGGAATTTGGACTCTCTGGCCAGTAACCAGTGCTCTAATTCCTTTTCTCCTCCCTCTCTCTTTCCCTTCCTCTCATGACAAATAAACAGATAGAGGTATAAGCCTCCCTCTAAATAGAATGTGTATGTATACATACATACATACATATATCCCTATTCATCAGTAAGGAAAACTGAATAAAAGCCAGAGGCAAAGCTCCATTTCGTAAGTTACAAAATCACAAAATCACAGATTTGCAACTCAAAGGGAACTTAGAGACCTCTAATCCAGTCTTCTAATTTTACAAATAAAAAAAGATAAGGTCCACATACATGATTCACCTTTCTTGAGGATTCACATGAAGAAAGTGGAAGAGCCAGAGTTTTAAAATGAATGCTCTCAACTCCTAATGGTTGAATGTTTACAACAAGAGAGTGGATAGAATTCTGAGAAAGGAAGATATGGATTCAAATTCTGTTTCTGATATTCACTGGATTCCCAATTTCCTTGTATGTAAAGTAATAGGTTTGGTTTCAATGGCCTCCAAGGTTCCTGCCATTTCTCCATCTGTTATATTATCCACATAGAGAATCTCCATTTGGGATGATTCCATTTCTATCAGTTATACTGTTTGCTGCTAAGAGTTGGATAGCCTAATTGGAAATGCCCCAATTAGAAACCTTCAGGTTACAGGTGGGTGCAGGAGTTGGCAAGAAAAGAACAGAGGATGAAGCCTGATCCTTTGGCTTCTGCCTGGGTCTCTCCTCCTTTGCCTATCACTTCCTCATCGCACCTGTTGTCCTCTTCTGCCCCCATCCCTAGTCTCTTTCAAGTCATTTTCAGGGAGCTCCTTGCATCTCCCTTCTTCCATCTGCCCCCATTTCCACGAATCTATTCTGACTGCTGAAGTCCGATAGCACCCAATGCCTTCCTCCAACCCAACACTTCCTCCTCTTCCTGATACCACCAACAGCTCTGTCCTTTGCCTCTCTGCTTCTTAATTCTTCTGCATCCCTGTTTGCAGTGCAGGATTCGTTCTGTCATCCCTAGAGCTTTTACACGGAGTGTGTGGTCAGACCAAATGGTGAGGTTTCTGTGTAGTCAGCCAAACCAGGACAATATCCACCAGCTGGTTTGGAACAGCTAATCAAAGAACAGTTCCACCAACTACTGAGAAAACAAGCCCAAAAGAACCGTTTGTAATGATAAGGATGAAGTGGACCTGTTCAGACATATGGCATGTGTGCTACATTATGTGACTTCAAAAATATGCAACGTGTTCTTGAGTGATATTCTTTTGATTATCTGATATTCTGATTATTTTGATATCATCTGACACTGAACTGTGATCTCCTCTTACTATTAGCTTCTATAAGGAAAGCATATTTTAGCATTTTTTATAACAAAATAATTTATATATTTTATTTTTGCTGTGGAGGGCACTTCTAAAAATTAAATGTTATTCTCATTGCTCTTTTGATAAAATAAATCTCTGCATATTCCATCTATGAGAAGACAGACCTACAGTTCAAGAGTGATGACAAACAACTGCTTCCTCTGCTTGACTAACGGCTACTGAAGGGCAACTATTGCAGACATTTGAGGTGATAAAGCAGCAGCATTGTAGGATTGGAGACTTGCTTCACTAGATATTCTGAGTTGGCTCCCAGGTCAATAAGATCTAAGAATTGTATGGATAAAAATGTCCTAACGGTAGTTAGATAAGAAAAGTTTACTTACCCAGCCATATAACCTATCTAAAATTAAGTCCCACATTCATAATCTTTGCCAGTTCATGTTATTCTGTTGTTCTAGTTGACAAACATCAGGGACTACCCCTAAGGGAATGAGCTGCTCCTGCACATCGAAAAAAAGTCAGAGTGAAGGGAAAGATGGCAACTTAGGTGAAAATTATACTATTCTAGCAGAATGAAGGTGATTTCATTCTACATGGGCCTTTTTGTAGATATCATTGAACGTCATCTTAAAAACAAACAAACAAACAAAATCCTTTACTCACCCCTTCACAAGGTCTTTTGGTGTTGTAGGTCTGAAGATCTTTTTTTTTTTTTCCCCCTCAATGGGCTACATAAAATTCCTCCTAAAGGAAGAGCTCTGACAACCTCATAAACACATGAGAGGGCCCTTAACTAATCTTCTTATTTGATTATAATAATGGCTTAGGATTCTATGTCTCATTTTCACATATTCTTTTCAACATGTCACTTTTCTGCACCCATATTTCTAGGGAAATGCAGGGTTCTGTTTTATTTTTTATTTAATATTTTCCTCAGTTACATTCACAACAATTTTTTTTTAACTTTTCTTTTTAAAATCTTTGAATTCTAGGTTCACTCTTTTATTCCCACCCATAATTAAGAAACCACAGGTGAAGTTATGCAAAAAATTTACATAAAATTCAAGTTGTGAAAGAAAATATAGATTTCTCATCCTAATAAAAATAAAAACCATCAAGAAAAATTAAGTGAAAATAAAGGAGGAGATAGAGTACTAGAGAATGCTTCAAACTATATACATACTGGATCAGTTCCTTTTCTGGGTAGAGTAGAATGCTTATCATAAGTCCTTCAGAGTAGGTTGGAAGATTGTACTACTGAGAATATGAAAAAGTCATTTTTACCTGGTCATTGCAGAACATTGCAATTGCTTTGTACACAGTATATCTCACTTCGTTCAGGGATGTCTTTCCAGGATTTTTTTTTTCCTGAGAGTATCCAGCTCATCATTTCCCAGAGAATGATAATATCCCATGAGAGAAACTTACTTTGAATTTTTTTTTTACAATTACTATTGCTAAATTTATTCCTCCCCCATTTATTCTCTCTCCTTTCACTCTGTCCCTCCTCAAAAGTGTTTTGCTACTAAACACTCTTTCTTCAATATACTTTTGTTTTTTTTATCGTTCTCCTCCCCTTCTCATATCTGATTCCCTTTCCATTTTCCTGCAGGGTAAGATAGATTTTTATACCCTTATTGATATATATGCTATTTCCCATTTGAGCCAATTCTGATGAGAATAATGTTTACTCACTCACCATCTTTTTCTCTTCTTCCCCTCTACTATAAAAGTTTTTTCTTGCCTCTTTTCTATGGCAGATAATTGTGGCATTCCACTTATCCCATATACTTTCTCCAAATACATTCCTCCTTTACCTTTTAATTTCATCATTTTAAAAAATGGCATTATCCTTTCATATTCAATTCACACCCATGCCCTTTGTTTATATTCTCTTTCTAACTCCCATAATATTGAGAACATCCTAATAAGTTACAAACATCATCCTCCCATGTAGGAATATAAAGAGATAAACCTTATTAAATTCCTTATAATATCACTTTCCTAATTACCTCTTTATGATTCTCCTAAATCCTGTATTTGAAAATCAAACCTTCCATTCAGCTTTGGTCTTTTCAACACAAATGCTTGAAAATCCTCTGTTTCATTGAATGACCATAATTTCGTCTGAAGGATTAGACTCAGTCTTGTTAGGTAGGTGATGCTTAGTTGCAATCCTAGCTCCACTGCTCTCCAGAATATCATATTCCAAGCCCTCCGGTACTTTATTGTAAAAGCTGCAAATTTTTGTATTATCCTGATTATGGCAGTACAATATTTGAATTGTTTCTTTTGGATTCTTTTAAATATGTTCTCCTTGTAGTGGGAGTTCTGGTATTTGGTTATAATATTCCTGGGAGTTTTTATTTTGGAATCTCTTTCAGGAGATCGGTGGATTCCTACAATTTCTATAGTTTTCCTTGATAATTTCTTAAATGATGACATCAATGGTCTTTTCTTGATCATGACTTTCAGGTAGACCAATAATTTTAAAATTATCTCTCCTGGATGTATTTCCCAAGTCAGTTGTTTTTCCAATGAGATATTTCACATTTTTTCCAATTCTTACATTTTTTTCTTTAGTTTTGCTTTATTGTATCTTGATTTTTCATGAAGTCATTAGTCCTCAATTCTATTTTTTAAGGAATTATTTTCAATCCTAAAGAATGAGTAGGCAAAAGAACAAATCATAGACAGAATTGATAATTTCATCAAAGAAAATGACAATAATGAGACAACATATCAAAATTAATGGGATGCAGCCAAAGCAGTTATTAAAGAAGATAGCATAAATGACTATACCAATAATCAAACTAACAAAAATCATATGATTATCTCAACAAATGCAGAAAAAGCTATTTAAAAAACACTACAGAGTATAGGAAAAAATGGAGTTTCCCTTAAAATGTTCAGTAGCATCTATTGAAAATCTCTTTTCTGATGCCACCAGAAGCTCTGTGTATATAATGGGGGTAAACTAGAACCATTCTCAGTAAGATAAGGTGTGACACAAGGTTGTCCACTATGTTTTAGAAGTGTTAGCTTTGACAATAAGAGAGGAAAAGGAGATAAAAGGAATTACAGTAGATAATGGGGAAACCAAATTATCATTCTTTGCAGATGATAGTATGGTATATTTAGAGAA
Organism: Antechinus flavipes; assembly: GCF_016432865.1. Taxonomy (NCBI): domain Eukaryota; kingdom Metazoa; phylum Chordata; class Mammalia; order Dasyuromorphia; family Dasyuridae; genus Antechinus; species Antechinus flavipes. The sequence continues at coordinate 96,625,836 of NC_067402.1, read as the reverse complement.
TCCTAGGGAATTGACTAAAAATTACTAAAAACAATTCCAAACTTTAGCAATTTTAGTAGGATATAAAACAATCCACATAAATCATCAGCATTTTTAACATATTATCAACAGAGTCCAGCAGCAAGAGATACAAAGCGAAATTCCATTGAAAATAACTGTAGATAATATAAAATACTGGGAATCTGCCTGCCAAGCAAAGTAAAGATCTATATGAACACAATTACCCTTTCCACACAAATAATGTCAGATCTAATCAATTGGAAAAATATCAAGTATTCATGGGTAGGTTGAGTAAATATAATAAAAATGACAATACTACCTAAATTAATCTACTTATTCAGTTTCATACCAATCAAACTCCCAAGAAATTATTTTACACAGCTAAAAATATAATTAAAAAGTTAATCTGGAACAATAAAATTGTTAATTTTTATTTTTATTTTTATTATTATATTAAAAATCATGAATTTCAACAGAATTAATGAAAAATACAAATGAAGGTGGCTTAGCTGTACCAGAATTTAAATGATATCATAAAGCAGTGGTCATCAAAACCATTTGGTAGTGATTCAGAAAGAGAATAGTCGATCAGTAGAATAGGATAGGTTCGCAGGACAAAATAATCAATGACTTTAATAAACTAGTATTTGACAAACCCAAAGACCCCAGTTTTTGAGATAAGAACTCACTCTTTCACAAAACCTGCTGGGGAAAGTGGAAGTTGATATGGCAGAAACTAGGCATTGTTCCATACCTAACATCTTATACCAAGATAAGGTCAAAATGGCTTCATGGTTTAAACATAAAGAGTGATCTTGGGGCAGAGCCAAGATGGCAGAGAAGGCACACACGTCTTTCTAAGCTCCTCTCATTCCCCTCAAAACCAACTATTTAATCCAGCCTCAAAAACAGCTCTTCACTGCTTAAATTCATGAAGATTAGAAGCACTACAATTTATCAGCCGAAGTCAATCTGGAAGATCACCAGGAAAGGTTTGTCCTGAGGGGCCAAGAACAGACCAGCATAGGCAGTGAGAGTTTAGCATCCTGAGCAGACCAGGAGCGGGGGTGATCTCTGTGGCTAGAGAAGTTATAGAGATGATTCTGCTATAGGCTAACTGCTCTGCCTTGACTACAAAGCAGTAAACTGGCAGAGAAATTAGAGCCTAAAACAGAGGGTACTCTAAAAAATGCAAGAACTTAACAAGATCTGGCTGTAACCGCTCAAATCCAGAAGTGATTAGGCAGACCCTAACACAGACCTGCAGTCACATCCTGCAGTTTGGGGCTTTTGCCAAGGCAGTTACAAATCTGCACGGCAGAGGGGCACAGCCTGGGCAGCCTCTAATCTGCATAGAGTGGGGCTCGGCCTGGGGCAATAGAACTTTCCCAGCAGATGGTGCTTCCCAGGCAGACACTTCCGGTCCCTGCAAATCCTTTCACTGCTCAACTGCTAACATCCACAACCCCAGGGCAGTCTTTGGCTTAGGGTAATGAAACTCTCACTGCTCAGCATGTAGCCCCAGGGCAGTCATTATCCCACACAGCGGGGGTTCTTTGCAGGGCACTTTCCCAGCTCAGCCCTCCAGGCCTGAGTTACTCCCAGGTGGGGAACTTTTTCCGGGAGCATTCCAGGACCTTGCTGCTTTTTGTAGCCTGCTGGCAGGACAGCTACCTGTCCATACACCTTTCACTGCTCTACAGAGGAAGCTGGTAACCTCCTGGCTCTGAAGGCAGACCTTACAGGCTTTAACAAAATGAGTAAAAAAATCAAAAGAACAATTGATAGTTTCTATACAGAAAGAGAACAGCTTTTCAACCCTGAAGAAACTAATAGCAAACAGTCTCCAGACAATTGTTGGTCTCCAATACAAAAGGCTCTTCTAGAAGAGACTATTAAAAACCTTAAAAGAGAACTAGAAGAAAAATGGGGAAAGGAAAGAGAAGCTATGCAAGAGAGTACAGAAAGGGCATATAACTCACTAAAAGAAAAATTTGATAAAGTGGAAAAAGAAAACAACTTCCTGAAATGTGAATTGGAAAAGGTAAAAAAAACTCCCAAGAAGTGCAGGGAAAAAGAATTTGTGAATTGGAAAAAGAAAATAACTTACTAAAAAAAAAAAAAAAATTAGTGAAATGGAAAAAAAATTCCATAGAGTAAATCAACTCAACTGGACGTATACAAAAAGAAGCAAAAGAAGCTAATGAAGAAAATAACTCACTAAAAATCAGAACTGAACAAATAGAAATGACTGATTCATTGAGACATCAAGAATCAGTGAAGCAAAACCAAAAAGAAATGAAAGATTGGAAAAATATGTCAACTATTTACTTGGAAAAAACAACAGACCTGGAAAACAGATCTAGGAGAGATCATTATGTTACCTGAAAATTATGATGAAAAAAAAGAGCCTAGATACTATTTTACAGGAAATCATCAAAGAGAACTGCCCAGAAGTAATAGAACGGGAAGGGAAAATAGGCATTGAAAGAATTCATCGAACACTTTCTGAAAAAAGACCCTAAAATAAAGACTCTGAGGAATATTGTGGCCAAACTTCAGAATTTTCAGACTAAATAAAAAATTTTACAAGCAGCCAGGAAAAAAACAGTTCAAATACTGAGGTGCCACAATAAGGGTCACACAAGATCTGGCTGCCACAACATTAAAGGATTGAAGGGCCTGAAATCAGATATTCTGAATGGCAAAAGAATTTGGAATGCAGCCAAGAATAAACTACCCTGCTAAGCTGAGTATTTTTTTCCATGGAAGAAGATGGACATTTAATGAAACAGAGGAATTCCATTTATTTCTAAGGAAAAAACCAGACTTAAACAAAAAATTTGATCTTCAACAACAGGACTCAAAAGAAGTAGAAAAAGGTAAAAGGAACTCTTGAGAACTGTATTTCTGTTGTGGATATATATAAAAACCACATGTATAATTTGATTTTACTGATATAACATAAAAAAGGGAAGTAGAAATGGAAAGGGGCTAGTGTCAGAAAAAGGGAAAAGGGGAGATAAAAAGAGGGAAACTACATGCGACGATGAGCCAAAGGAAACAAATCTGAGGGGATTTAGAGAGGGGGAGGAACATTGTGTGAATCCTACTCTCATCAGAGTTGGCTCAAAGAGGAAATAATTCACATATTTGTTTTACAGATAATCTTCTCTCACTTCATTAAAAAGTGGGAGAGGAAAAGGGAAAAGAAAAAAGCATAATAAGGGAAAGGTACAAGAAGGGTGAAGGGATTCAAAGGGAGGAGAGAGGGATACTAAAGAGGGAAAGCTGCATGATGCAAGTGGGACCAATAAGTTTAATCCTAGGGAAGGACGAAGAAGGGCAAGAAATACAATATGTTGTTTATAGGAAACACATTTAAAACAGGGAGATACATACAGAGTAAAGGAAAAAAGCTGAAGCAGAATCTATTATGCTTCAGGTAAAGTCAAAAAAGCAGGGGTAGTCATTATTCTCAGATCAAGAAAAACTAAAACTTGATTTAGTTAAAAGAGATAAGGAAGGAAACTATATCTTGCTAAAGGGTACTATAGACAATGAAGCAATATCAGTATTAAACATATATGTACCAAGTGGGATAGCATCTAATTGCCTAAAGGAGAAGCTAAGAGAGTTGCTAGAAGAAATAGACAGCAAAACTATAATAGTAGGAGATCTCAATCTTGCACTCCCAGACTTAGATAAATCAAATCACAAAAGAAATAAGAAAGGAATTAAAGAGGTATAGAATATTAGAAAAATTAGGTATGATAGATCTCTGGAGAAAACTAAATGGTGACAGAAAGGAGTATACTTTCTTCTCAGCAGTTCATGGAACCTACACAAAAAATTGACCATATATTAGGACAGAAAGACCTCAAAATTAAATGCAGGAAGGCAGAAATAGTAAATGCTATCTTTTCAGATCACAATGCAATAAAAACTACATTCAACAAAAAGTTAGGTGTAAATAGACCAAAACTAATTGGAAACTAAATAATCTCATCTTAAAGAATGATTGGGTGAAACAGCAAATCATAGACACAATTAATAATTTCACTCAAGATAATGACAACGGTGAGACATCATACCAAAATTTATGGGATGTAGCCAAAGTGGTAATAAAGGGAAATTTTATATCCTTAGAGGCTTACTTGAATAAAATAGAGAAAGAGAAGATTAATGAATTGGGCCTGCAACTTAAAAAGCTAGAAAAAGACCAAATTAAAAACCCCCAGTCAGTTACTAAACTTGAAATTCTAAAATTAAAAGGAGAAATTATTAATATAGAAAGTAAAAGAACTATTGAATTAATAAATAAAACTAAGAGTTGGTTTTATGAAAAAACAATAAAATTGATAAACCTTTGGTAAATCTGATTAGACAAAGGAGAGAGGAAAATCAAATTAGTATCTTAAAAATGAAAGGGGAGAACTTTCCACTAATGAAGAGGAAATTAAAGAAATAATAAGGGGTTACTTTGCCCAACTTTATGCCAATAAATTTGATAACCTAAGCGAAATGGATGACTACCTCCAAAAATATAGGCTTCCCAGATTATCAGAGGAGGAAGTAAATTGCTTAATTAGTCCCATTTCAGAAAAAGAAATAGAACAAGCTATTAATCAACTCCCTAAAAAATAATCCCCAGAACAAGATGGATTTACATGTGAATTCTACCAAACATTCAAAGAACAATTAGCCCCAATGCTTTATAAACTCTTTGAAAAAATAGGGAATGAAGGAATCCTACCAAATTCCTTTTATGACACAGACATGGTACTCATACCTAAACCAGGTAGGTTGAAAACAGAGAAAGAAAATTATAGACCAATCTCCCTAATGAATATTGATGCTAAAATCTTAAATAAGATATTAGCAAAAAAGACTACAGAAAATCATTCCCAGCATAATACACCATGATCAAGTAGGATTTATACCATGAATGCAGGGCTGGTTCAATATTAGGAAAACTATCAGTATAATTGGCCATATTAATAACCAAATTAACAAAAACCATATGATCATCTCAATAGATGCAGAAAAATCATTTGATAAAATCCAACATCCATTCCTATTAAAAACTCTTGAGAGTATAGGCATAAATGGACTTTTCCTTAAAATAATCAGTAGCATCTATTTAAAACCAGCAGTAAGCATCATATGTAACCATTCCCAATAAGATCAGGAGTGAAACAAGGTTGCTCACTATCACCGTTACTATTTAATATTGTATTAGAAATGCTAGCTTTGGCAATAAGAGTTGAGAAAGAGATTAAAGAAATAAGAACAGGCAATGAGGAAACCAAATTATCACTCTTTGCTGATGATATGATGGTATACTTAGAGAACCCCAGAGATTCTACTAAAAAGTTATTAGAAATAATCCACACCTTTAGCAAAGTTGCAGGATATAAAATAAACCCACATAAGTCATCAGCATTCTTATATATCACTAACAAAACCCAACAGTTAGAGTTACAAAGAGAAATTCCATTTAAAATAACTGATTGTATAAAATATTTAGGAATCTATCTGCCAAGGGAAAACCAAAAACTTTATGAGCAAAACAACAAAACACTTTCCACACAAATTAAGTCTGATCTAACCAACTGAAAAAATATTAAATGCTCTTGGATTGGGCAAACAAATATAATAAAAATGACAATACTACCTAAACTAATCTATTTATTTAGCGCTATACCAATCAGACTCCCAAAAAACTATTTTGATGACCTAGAAAAAATAACAACAAAGTTCATATGGAAAAAAAAAGGTCAAGAATTTCAAGGGAATTAATGAAAAAAAAATCAAATGAAGGTGGCCTAGCTGTATCAGATCTAAAATTATATTATAAAGCATCGGTTACTAAAACCATCTGGTAATGGCTAAGAAATAGACTAGCTGATCAATGGAATAGGTTAGTTCAAAGGACAAAACAGCCAATAATTTTAATAATTTAGTGTTTGAAAAACCCAAAGACCCCAGTTTTGGGGATAAGAATGCATTATTTGACAAAAATTGCTGTGAAAATTGGAAATTAGTATGGCAGAAACTAGGCATTGACCCACACTTAATACCGTACACCAAGATAAGGTCAAAATGGGTTCATGACCTAGGCATAAAGAATGAGATTATAAATAAATTAGAAGAACATAGAATAGTTTACCTCTCAGACCTGTGGAAGAAGAAGGAATTTATGACCAAAGAAGAACTAGAGATCATTACTGATCACAAAATAGAAAATTTTGATTATATCAAATTGAAAAGTTTTTGTACAAACAAAACTAATGCAGACAAGATTAGAAGGGAAACAATAAACCTGGGAAAACACTTTTACAGTCAAAGGTTCTGATAAAGGTCTCATTTCCAAATATATAGAGAGTTGATTCTAATTTATAAGAAATCAAGCCATTCTCCAATTGATAAATGGTCAAAGGATATGAACAGACAATTCTCAGACGAAGAAATTGAAACTATTTATAGCCATATGAAAATATGCTCCAAATCATTATTAATCAGAGAAATGCAAATTAAGACAACTCTGAGATACCACTACACACCTGTCAGATTGGCTAGAATGACAGGGAAAGATACTGCAGAATGTTGGAGGGGATATGGGAAAACAGGGACACTGATACATTGTTGGTGGAATTGTGAACACATCCAGCCATTCTGGAGAGCAATTTGGAACTATGCTCAAAAAGTTATTAAACTGTGCATACCCTTTGATACAGCAGTGTTTCTACTGGGCTTATATCCCAAAGAAATCTTAAAAAGGGAAAGGGACCTGTATGTGCCAAAATGTTTGTGGCAGCCCTGTTTGTAGTGGCCAGAAACTGGAAAATGAATGGATGCCCATCAATTGGAGAATGGTTGAGTAAATTGTAGTATATGAATGTTATGGAATATTATTGTTCTGTAAGAAATGACCAACAGGATGAATACAGAGAGGACTGGCGAGACTTACATGAACTGATGCTAAGTGAAATGAGCAAAAGCAGGAAATCATTATATACCTCAACAACAATACTGTATGAGGATATATTCTGATGGAAGTGGATTTCTTTGACAAAGAGATCTAATTCAGTTTCAATTGATCAAGGATGGACAGAAGCAGCTACACCCAATTCTTACACATGTGGATCTGGTATTGGCTAAGAAATAGCAATAGCTAATTTATAAGAAATCAACACTATGCTAAATGAATATAAACTGCTTGCATTTTTGTTTTTCTTCCCGGGTTATTTATACCTTCTGACTCCAATTCTCCCTGTGCAACAAGAGAACTGTTCAGTTCTGCACACATATATTGTATCTAGGATATACTGTAACCTATTTAACATGTATGGGAGTGCTTGCCATCTGGGGGAGGGGGTGGAGAGAGAGAGGGGAAAAATCGGAACAGAAGAGAGTGCAAGGGATAATGTTGTAAAAAATTACCCTGGCATGGGTTCTGTCAATAAAAAGTTATTTTTTTAAAAAAAGAGTGATATTAGAAAAGCAAAAGATAAGTTTACTTCTCAGATCTGTGGAGAAGGAAGTAATTTGTGACCAAAGAAGAACTAGGATACATTATTATATACAAAATAGATAATTTATATTTTATTATGTTAAAAACCTTTTTGTACAAATAAAACTAATGCAGGTAGGATTAGAAGGGAAAAAAATTTCACATTCACGTTTTCTGATAAAGGCGTAATTTCTAAAATATATAGAGAACTGATTCAAATTTATGAGGATTCAAGTCATTCTCCACATGATGAAGGGTCAAAGGATATGAACAACCAATTATCAGATGAAGAAATCAAAGTCATTTCTGTTCATATGAAAAAGTACTCTAAATCACTTTTGATCAGAGAAATGCAAATTGAAACAACTCTGATGTACCACTACACACCTCTCAGATTGGCTAAGATGACAGGAAAATATGATGATGAAAGTTGGTGGGGATGTGGGAAAATTATGACACTAATATATTGTTGGGGAGTTGTGAATGGATCCAACCATTCTGGAGAGCAATTTGGAACTATGCTCAAAAAGTTATCAAACTGTGCATACCCTTTGATCCAACAAGGTTTCTACTGGGCCTATGTCCCAAAAGATCTTGAAGGAGGGAAAAGGATCCACATGTGCAAGAATATTTGTGGCAGCCCTCTTTGTAGTGGCAAGAAACAGGAAACTGAATAAATGCCCATTAATTGGAGAATGGCTGAAAAAAATGGTAGATGAATGTTTTGGAATATTATTGTTCTGTAAGAAATGACCAACAGGATGATTTTAGAGAGGCTTGGAGAGACTTACATGAACTGATGCTGAGTGAAATGTGGAGAACCTGGAGATCATTGTACATGGCAACAACAAGATTAAGTAATGATTAACTATGATGAGTGTGTCTCTCTTCAACAATGAGATGATTCAGACCAGTTCCAATTATCTTGTGATGGAGACAGCCAACTACACCCAGAGAGAACTGAGTGTGGATCACAACATAGCATTTTCACTTTTTGTTGTCATTTGCTGGCATTTTTTCTTTTTTCTTATTTTTTTTTTCTCTTTTTGATTTGATTTTTCTTGTGCAGCACGATAATTAGAGAAATATGTATAGAAGATTTGCAAAACTTTTTACCTATATTGGATTACTTGCCATTTGTATGAGTGGATAGAAAAGGGGGGTGGGAATTTGGATCACAAGGAACACAAGAGTTTTGCGAGGGTCAATGTAGAAAAATTACCCAGGTTTATATTATGAAAATAAAAAGCTTTAATCAAAAAATTTTCCTCAGTGAGCTTTTGTATTTCCTTTCCCAATTGGCCAATTTTGCCTTTTTATTGTAGTAAGTTTATTTATTTTTAATGCACATTGCTTTATTAATCATCTTGGGAGAGAAAAAGCAAAGTAAAAGGGAAAAAATGTGGGAAAGATTAAAAAAAAAAGAAACAAAAATTTGGTGAGCATAGCTTGTGTTGATTTGCATTTAGTCTCCTTAGATTTTTTTTTTTTTCTGCATGCAGATGATATTTTCTGTACAGTCTATTGGGATTGCTTTGGATCACTGAACTACTGAGAAGATCCAAGCATTTTATAGTTGTTCACTGCACATTCTTGCTGTTACTGTGTACAATGTATTCCTGGACTGCTTGGTTCACTCAACATCAGTTAATGTAAATCTTTCCAGGCCTTTCTATAATCATTTTTTTCATCATTTTTATAGAACAATAACATTCCATTACCTTTATATACCACAGCTTGTTCAGTTATTCTCCAATTGACAGACATCTTCTTATTTTCCTGTTCTTTGCTATTACAAAAAAAGTCTCTACAAACATTTTTGAACAAATGGGTCTTTTTCCTTCCTTTATGATTTCCTTGATATATAGACCCAGTAATGGTATTGCTGGGTCAAAAGGTATGCACAGTTCTATACACCTTTGGGAATAGTTCTAAATTGCTCTCCAGAATGGTTGGATCAGTTCACAACTCCACCAACAATGTATTAGTGTCCCAGTTTTCCCATATACCCTCCAACCAATATTTATCATTTTCTTTTCCTGTAATCTAAGCCAATCTGAGAGGTGTGAGGTAGTACTTCAGTGTTGTTTTAATTTTCATTTCTCTAATCACTAGTGATTTAGTGCATTTTTTTTCATATAACTATAAATGATTTTAATTTCTTCATCTGAAAATTATCTATTCATATCCTTTGACCATTTATCAATTAGGGAATTCCTGTATTCTTATGAATTTGACACACTTCTTCACATATTTTAGGAATGAGACCTTTATCAGAAAGCCAATTTTGCTTTTTAAAAAAGCATTCTTGTCCTCATTAGCTTTATGTATTTGCTTTTGTACCAGTCTCAATTCTTTTCCTAATTTTTTCTCTCTCTTACTTGATTTTAAAAGTCCCTTTTGAACTCTTCTATGGCCTGAGTCCAATTTTTATTTTTCTTGTAGGTTTTGGATGAAGGAGCTTTTACTTTATTATCATCTTCTGAGTGTGTTTTGAGCTTCCTTGTCACCATAAAAACTTTCTATGCTCAGAAACATTTTTGTTGTTGTTGTTGTTGTTGTCTACTGATTTTCCTAGCCTAATACTCTGCTCCTAACTCTGTTAAAATAGAGCTCTGTTTCCAGGATGAAGGTTGCATGGTCCCAAGCTTCAGGGGATTTGTTTCTGGCCTAGGAGTGTTCCTGCTCTACTGTAGCTATAAGATCTAATATGTTGGCTTGAGCGGGGGCTCCTCTGACTGCAGCTATACTGGGACTCCCACCCTGTTGCCCCAGACCTTCTCCACTGACCTTCTGAGCTCCCTCTGGTGTTTTGGGGCTGCCAGAAGCCTCCAGCACTGCTATTGATACAGAAGTCCCACGTAACTGTTGATGGGGACTGGGCTGCAACTGGGGCCGAGCCTGTGCTGGAATTACATGCTGGGCTCAGGTTCCACTGACCTTTCCTGCTGAGCTTCCAGCTTCTCTTTGGTGTCTGTGAGCTGAGAGGTCTGAAAGCCACTAGTACTGCCGCTGGTTCAGAGGTCTGGCCTGGGCCAGGCCTGGTTAGTGCTAGGGCTATGTTTGAGTGTCCTGCCCTGAGACTTCCACCCTGGTGTCCCAGAGCTTTTCTGTTGAGCTTCTAAGTTGCCTTCACCTGGAAAATGCTGTATTCTGGATTTGGGGGTGTTCTGATGCTCTGAAATTTGGTGAGAGACATTATTTAAAGGATTTTTGGAGCAATTTGGGGAAGAGGTTGGGCAAGTTCCTACCTTTACTCTGCCATCTTGGCTCTGCCTCTCCAGGGTTCTGTTTTGATAATACTTATGCAGTTTCTCCTTTGTCTTTAGCATGTGTCATTAAGCAATATCCTCAGTATTACTATGATTTGACCTAAAGGTACCGTATTTTCTACTATTGTTAAAAAGAATCAATTAGAGCTACTTTCTTGCTAAGTACATAGAGAGGGACAAATAGAGTGACATGCCAGACAGTCCCACAAACTTAGGTGAGTAGGCAGATGTCTGAATATTTCTCATTACATTGGTTGGGGGCGGTGTGTAATGAAGACTAAACATTAATGAAATTCTGCATTTAGAACCAATATTTGGTATGTATATCCCAGAAGCTACTGAAGGGCTTCAGTGATGATTATAAGGATAAAGATAGTGACTTTTTGACTTGTTGTATTTTTAATCTACTATGCTTTTGTCCTTTGATGTGGTTATTCTGGATAATAGATTGTCACAGAAGTCTTCAAGATTCATGCATGAGAATGGTTTTAACTTGAAAATGGTCTCTGTATTATTACACAACCACATACACACACACACCTACTATATATATATATATATATATATATATATATATATATATATGCATATATATATGTTTGTATATATACTTTTACAAATATGAAAGTCAAATAGAGGGGTGATTATAATTATTTTGTAACCTACTTGAGCCATTCATTTTATAATTCCTACATGTTACTGTGTTCAGTGTAGGATTAACATATAGTTATGCTTCATGGTGTACCTACTCTAATAACAGATCAACCAATAACTGTAAATTAAATAACAATCTCTTTGTCACAGATATTCTGCTTTGCACCAATCCCTACCAAGGTTTGCTGCTATATTCCAGGTTCCCAATTAGCATTTCCTGAAGCTCAGCTGTACTACCTCCACTTCAGGAAAATTCCATCATTCTTATAGGGGACTCCCTGGGCCAACATGCTTCTGAGGTAAACAACAAAATTTTACTCTTTCCTAAGCCTCACAGCTGCACCTTGCTGATGTAAAAAGAAGCTACTTAGCCAGATCTTAAGGCTTGCAGACATACTCTTCTCAATGGAAGATCTTCAATATACATCTCCAGCTAAGTTGTTGTGACTAAATTCCATTCATCTCACCCCCAACTCAGTGTATAAAGGTTCTTCTCACATGATTGCAATTTCCTGCTGAGTCTTTTTGAAGTTATGCTAAAACACCAACAGTCTTTTCCACTTGCCTTTTCAAATCCTGTAATCTTCCATGATAATTGCCTTGAAGTTCTAATAAGCCCATAAGGAGATCCTTGAAACACTCTAGGGATGGATAAAAGCCAACAACCTCCACTGGCAGTTTTAGCAAAGCCAATACCCTTTTATGACTAGTATGTAAATATAAAGTGACATTAAAAAAGGGAAAAGAATCCATATGTACAAAAACGTTTGGGTTGGAAAAGAATTGGAAATTGAGGGAATGCTCATCAATTGGAGAGTAGCTGAACTAACAGTGGTATACATGATTATCATGGAATACCATTATCCAATACAGAAATTATCAGTAGGCAAATTTCAGAAAAACCTGGAAAGACTTAACATGAACTGATGTCAAATGAAGTGAGCAGAACAAAGAGAACATTGTATATACAATAACAACAACATTGTGTACTTGATTAAGTTTGATAGATTTTGATCTTCTCACTAATATGATCTAAGACAATTCCAAAAGATTCATGATGGAGTCAGAGAAAGAACTATGGAGTCTGAATGCAGACTGAAGAATATGATTTTCCCTTTTCTGTCTTTTGTTTCTTTCTCGTTTTTTTTTCTTTTTATTCTGATTCTTCTTCACAACATGATTAATGTAGAAATATGTTTAATACAATTGTATATGAATAATCTAAATGAGATTGCTTGCAGTCTTAGGGAGAGGAAAGAGAGAGAGAAAAGTAAAAATCAAAATATTATCAAAGCAACTGTTGAAAATTAATACATTAAATATTATTATAATATAATAATATAAAAATATCATGAAGACTTGTCTTTTTAGTTACAGGGGTCAAGATTTGAAATATTGTACACCTGAAATTTTAAAAATAGTTTATGAACTATAAAAATTTAAATGTGGTTATTTTCAAAGGTACTTATCACACAAAGGTACTAGAATGAATATAAAATAGAGCAAGTAACATCTGCTTAATATTGAAATCACTGTGTTCTATATTTATATGCCTGAATATATCTGTCTTGGAAATAATTTGTAAGTGAATTTCACAAAGGACCTGATAGAAAAGGGGCACTTTGGTATAGTAGTCTGATACTTGAAAATAAACCAAATAAGGAGACCAGTAGAGTTAGTCATATTTTTTATCTTACATATAAAAGGAAGTTATTTTTCTTCTTATAAAAGCATATATCATGGTTGTTAAACACCTTGACAAAAAAAAAAAAAAAAAAGACTATCACAAGCTGTATGAAAGAGAAATATTTTCAAGATAAACTGAATACGAATACTACCATAGTTTTGTGATGTTATCAGCAAGAATCAAACTGAGTTTTCTTGTTATAGAATTGCAACCAGGAAGTAAAATCTTGTAGGGTTGAGTTTTAGAAATTTGATTTATGTATCATTTACGTATCAAAAATGCAATCCCATATTTGAAAGTGAACTTCAAACAGACAAAAAGGTGTCTGTAGGATCCAATTATTAATTTTCAAATTATATCTCTTATTAAAGTTTCTCCTACTTAGATAATATAATATCCCCTCCACCTTCAATGTGTAGTGTTTTATCCAAATATATATATATAATTTGTAGACTGTAGAAATGTCTACATATGTCAGTCATAGAGCAAAAAAGACTGACAAGTCCTCTTAATGCAGAGGACAAAACAATCCCCTATGTAAATTCTACTGTATGGAAAGACACTAAGTATATTTGTTAAGATGTAGTATGATTTGGTTCTGCAGAAGTTAATACAGCTAATCACAATATATGCCAATGCTTAATTCCATGTTATTACAAGTAGTTTGATAAACTCATTTCAGATGTATATATATTTGTATACACACACACATATATACATACATACATTTAAGGTATATAAGCTATGTCTCTTAGATATATAACTAGGATGAAGTTAGGATTTTGTCTCTACCTCCTAACACAGTGTATGTGTATCTCTCTATCTCCCTATCTATAAATAGATGAAACAAATGCATATTTATACAAATGTCTAGACTTTGGGAACTTGGGTGCCTGGGGCAAAGCTCAATCCTTATTTTACTTACATTTCTGTCTAATAATAAAAGCTAAGGGATGTGACATATCTCTTAGTTGTGTAATGTTTATGTGTGCATAATTTCAGCTGTGTAAGATTACATATGTGATTAGGATAACGATGAGGTTGGTGCTTTGTCCAAAGACTAAACATTTTCCCCAAGATAGAATGTTTTATGAGTCAGTAGCAGGGTTAAGTGGTGGAGAAACTGGTGGTGGAGTGGGGAAGGTCTTCATTTTGGAAAAAATGATGGGGAAAATAGTGGCAAGAATAAAAATTAAGTGCTTATTTTATTATGCCAAGTACTGAGCTAAGTGTTTTGCAAGGTTACAGACTAATTATGTGCCAGAGTTATTTGGGAAGAGTAGTATATGGCCTTGATCAGAAAGGTGATGATCTCACCTACCAATTCTTTCTCCCATTTCTTTAGAGCATACCACCTATGCAGGTAGAACAGCCAGGGAAAGGGATTAGGGTAAATCAGTAAAAAGGCTTCCTCACCAGTGACTGGCCTATTGAATGGGAAGACATTTTAACAATAGGGGTACTGAGGGGTGAAGGAGAATAATATTGTTTTAATTGAAGAGTCATTTGTCTTTTCCAAAAATATTTTGTTTACCCCTACTATTCAACCTTTTTGAATCCTGAGAGGACAGAATCATAGGTACCTGCAGGAACAATGCTTTCATTGAGTGTGTGTGGGGAAGCAGGGTCTGGGGGGAGTGGAATGAGGGTAACCAAGCCTGAGATGGAGGAATGCTTCACTAAGAGTCTGTCATTAAAGAAGGTAAGTGAAGGTCAAGGCTCTTAAGCAGGCAAGATCTGGGAGGAAATAAATTTTTAAGCCCTTGCTGGAGAGCCATGCCTTCCTGGGAAATTCTTTACTTCTTTTATCCCTAGGTATTTTCTTTTCCTGCATCCTTTGTCTTCCAAATATACTTAAACTTTCTCAAACATGGGAGGAGCTTTCCTAAAGAATACTGCAGATCCTTTCACTCTGTTTAGTTGCATATCTTGAGTCATTAAACCTGGATCTGCTGCTCTGAAAAGGCTCTGATGGATGTCATAAAGATAGGCCAAATTTCAGGAGCCTGGCAAAAATAAGTTGTAGAATCTTTTTGAAGAATAATTGAGAACTATGTACTAAAATTGTATTTTTTTTATTATAGCTTTTTATTTACAATAGCTTATTTTATTTGCATGGGTAATTTTTCAGCATTGACAATTGCAAAACCTTTTATTTCAACTTTTCCCCTCTTTCCCCCCACCCCCTCTCTTAGACGGCAGGTACATGTTGAATTTGTTAAAATATATGTTAAATACAACATATTTATACATATCCATAGTTATTTTGCTGCACAAGAAAAATCAGACTTAGAAATAAGGTAAAAATAACCTGAGAAGGAAATCGAAAATGGAAGCAGACAAAAATAGAGGGAGTAGAAATGCTATATAGTGGTTCACACTCATTTCCCATAGTTCTTTCGCTGGGTTTAGCTGATTCTCTTCATTAATGAACAAATGGAACTGATTTGGTTCATTTAATTGTTGAAAAGGGCCACATTCATCAGAATTGATCATCAAATAGTATTGTTGTTGAAGCATATTGTGATCTCCTGGTCCTGCTCATTTCACTCAGCATCAGTTCATGTAAGTCTCCCCAGGCCTTTCTGAAATCATTCTGCTAGTCATTTCTTACAGAACAATAATATTCCATAATATTCATATACCACAATTTATTCAACCATTCTCCAATTGATGGGCATCCACTCAATTTCAAGTTTCTGGCCACTACAAAGAGGGCTGCCACAAACATTCTTAGACATACAGGTCCCTTTCCGTCTTTAAGATCTCTTTGGGATATAAGCCCAGTATTATCACTGCTGGATCAAAAGGTATGTACAGTTTGATAACTTTTTGAGCATAGTTCCAAATTGGAAGTTGAATGAGTGGTTGGATGCTATGTACTAAAAATTTAAGAAAAACATAATTTTACCCTTAAACCACTTATTCTGGTATTGGGAGTATATCTGAATCATCAAATGATTTTCATAATTTATATGTGTGTATGTGTGTGTGTGTGTGTGTGTGTGTGTGTGTGTGTGATGAGGTGCCAGTGGTGTGAGAATTGGGTGGGGAATCCCTTCAGGTTGCCTCAGGTCCAATGTGAAAGAATTTGCAAACCCCAAAATCTGAGGCAAAAGGAAATTTTATTGGCACTGACTGAGAAGCCAGCTTTGCTAGGAAAACAGAATTCTCAGTGGCAAGGTCCTGTCAGGGAAAATGGCAAAGGTTAACAATGAGAAGAGGGTATCTTCACTATGGGCATGAGTCCTGACAGGCAGCTGTGCCAAGATTAAAGTTTCCTTGGTAAGGCAGGATTAGTGCTTTGGACTTCTGCAGAGATTTAGAGTTCAGAATTGTTTTTTATTAGCTGTCTGAGGCTAGGGCTTCTATTCAAAATTAAATGAGAATCCCTCAATGTTGTTAATGCCTTCAGGCCTAGATTTCCGGTTAAAAAGCAAGGACTTTATCTTGGATTTTCAAGCCACTCAGTAGGAATAGGAGGTCCAGAACTCTCTTTGAATGAGACCACTTTAACTGGGAGAGCTACTGGGAGTGGTTCTGGGCTAATCTTCAAGTCAATAGAGGGTAGGACCCCATCTCTAGCCAGATCTTCAACTGAATGAGACCACTTAACTGCCCTGAAAGGTGAATCTCTGTCAGAGGAGAGCTTCAGAGTTCTCCCCCATTGCTTATCCCCAAAAGTCAAGCATCATATTTACATATACATATATGTGTGTGTGTGAGTGTGAGTATGTAGTATTTATATTTATATAGTCACACTCAAATACATAATTAGAAAAACTAGAAATAAGCTATATAGAAAAATGGTTAAGTAGTGTCACATTATTGTGATGAAATAGCACTATACAATTAAGACAAACAAATATAAGTAATACAAATATTTGGAAAAACATTTGTGAAATTATGCAAACTGGGGGAAAAGTAGAAATAGAATACAATGCAGAATAAGATAATTCCAATCTTAAAGGAAAATGGCCAAAGAATTCTGATGAGGAAGTTGAAGTAGTGTTATGGATTGAAATGAAATAATTTTAGTGCAAATAATTACTCGGGTTATTTGTATTGATGCATGGTATTAAATGTGTATATGTATATGTGTATATGTGTGTGTGTGTGTGTGTGTGTGACTCTTTCTCTCTCTCACTATATATATATATATGTGTGTGTGTGTGTGTGTGTATGTGTGTGTGTGTGTCTGTGTGTGTGTGTGTGTGTGTCTGTATGTGTGTATAACTCTATCTTACATCAGCTTCAATTACAGTAAGAAGGGAGCAACTTTTCCTCTGGGACAATAATCAAGTCATTTCCCTTCTCTGAACTATCAGTTTCTTCATCTGTAAAATTAGGAGAGAAAAATTAGAGGAAAATTATCCATTTCCACACGATATTTTGAGGCATTTGGTGTTCACAGAGCAAGCTTCAATCTGAAGAAACAATTGTCCTTAGAACCTTATTACTGACAATAAGTTTAGATAGGAAAAAAATCAAATGGTCAATTCTTTCTGGGATGTTTGCAGACTGAACTTTCTAAGGTATAATCTTAAGTTATATTTTAGTCTCTGTCTTCACACACTAGATTGCTTCTCTCCTCCCCTCTCTACAAATGGCAGTGCTTTTCATACTCCTTATCCTGGGCTGTATTCTTGTAAAAATACTTGGCTATGGCTCTGGTCAACATTGATTCACTAGGGCTCACTAGAATCTGTAAAATGAAAATTTTGGTTTAGAAGATCTCTAAAATGTTTTTTGGAGAAGGACATGACAAATTTTGTATCTTTGCTAAGAAAATCTCAGTGATATCACAAAGAGTTAGGTACAACTAAAATAACTAAACAACATCATTTTGTCATTCATATATCCATATTTATTTGCCATGGCTCCCCATTGTTTGAGTAGGCAACTGCCTCCATACATGACATTTAAGGAATCAAGTCCTTAATATCTCCTTCTAAATATCATTCAATCCCTGAAATTCCAAATCAAAGAATATCTCCATTGAATTCATTCATTCATCCAGAAAAACTCCCATTAGTGTATAAATGAAAAAGGTCTTGGAAAGGACAACACATTATAAACTGGTGATTTTAAGGGTTGGAATAGATGTCAGTGACTAAAAAGTCTAAACTTTCCCTGATCAAGGATCCACTCTTAAACATATTAGAGCAATTATCATCAAATTTTGCCACGATAGAAAGAGATCAAATCATCTTCTTTTTTTTTAAATTTAGTATTTTATTTTCCCCAATTACATGTTAAAACAATTTTAACATTTTTTAATTGCATTCCAGATTCTCTCCTTACTTGTTTCCCTCCCTCACTGAAAAGACAAATCCATTTTTACATGTGTGATCATGCAAAACATTTCTCTGTTAGTCATGTTGTAAAAGAAAACATAGACCAAAATTCAAATCCAAGAAAAATAAAGTAAAAATGTGTTGTTTGATCTATGTTTAGACAATTTTAGTTCTCTCTGTGGAGATGTTTATAATTTTTCATTATAAGTATTTCAAAGTTGTTTTGCATCATTGCATTTCTGAATGCAGAACAGCTAAGTGGGTTACAATTCATCTTACAATATTGCCATTACTGTGTACAGTGTTCTTCTGGTTTTACTCATTTAACTTTGTATCAATTCATATAAAATTTTCCAGGTTTTTCTGAGGGCATTAATTTCATCATTTCTTATGAAATATATTGTAGTCCTATAACACAATCACAGTTGCTCAGCCATTCCCTAATTGATGGAAATTTCCATTCTTTCCCACCCAGAAAATAGCTGCTATAAATTATTTTAGAATAGATCCATAATATTCTACATAATCTTTGAATCACTTCATAACTCTACTAGGAATACCTTGGTGTCTCAATTTTCCCATATGCCCACCACCATTTGTTATTTTTCTTTTCTCTCCTATTAGACAATATAATAGATGTGAAGAAGTACCGCAAATTATTTTCATTTATATTTCTTGGTTCAATAGTGACTTAGAGTATTTTTTCCATAGGATCAACAGCTTTATTTTATCTGAAAAGTGATTGAAGAACCTCCCATCTTGAGAGGCAAGCCATTCATCGTTGACTGATTTTATTTGATACTGTTTTTTTTTTTCCTTTATCGAAAATTAAATTGCAAGCTTCTTTGTACCATACACTCTGAACTCTTTGTTCTTTCTTATGGAACCAAAGAGAGTGCTATTCCTAACATAAAATGAGATTTCTCTCTAAATATGAGATGGATTCCTGAAAAGTTTTCATGAAAATATATTTCATACAGGATGATCTTTCTTGCCATCTAGATTATGAATTCTGATAATTTCCATTTTTAAAACATTTATCCCCAACATATTACCAAAAAATTACACATTTGACTCTCCTCTACTACTTATTTCTATTTGAGGTGGTGAATGTTGAAAATTATCTATGCATATGTTTTGAAAATAAAAAGTTTAAATTAAAAAAAAAATTAAAAGGAAAAAAAAGAAGAAAAAAAACACAAAAAAAAAACAAAACAAGAGATTTAAAACGACCTGGTTGGGTAAAATTTTCAGTCTCTCTGAGCCTGGGATGTGATTGCTTTTCATCAATTCTTCCTTACAAAATTGCAAGCCAGCCTAGGAAGTTCATAACCATTGCATATGGTGTTTGTTTTTAACTTTGAGCTGAGCAACAGCACCCAAATTGCCCAGAGGTTTGTTTGCTGAATCAGCAGGACAATAGGTATTAAGGGCAAGAAGATGTAAATGAGCCACAAGAAAGAAAGAAAAGATTTCTTCAAGAAAGCAAAAGATTAGAGAAAGAAGTTCTCAGGAAAAAGAAAAAGTTAACTTTAATGGAATAGCCAGCAGAAAAAGGAAAGCCATCCAAACAGTATAGGTTCTATTAAGTTCTGTAATGAATAAATTGTCAGATGTAATTTGTTTAATGTAGTAAACAGAGGCAAAATGGTTTAATAGAGAGCTAGACCCCATATAAGTGTAACTAGGGTTTGAGGCCTGCTTTTGAAATACCGGAGCAGATCTTTACCCCAAGTAAATCTTCAACACTATAAAATTATAGAATTGTTGTTGAGTCTGTGGTAGAGTAGACATCAGAATTTCCCTCTAATCAATGAAATCACAGATCTGTCAAATGCCAAAAATTAGCATTTATGGATGAAAATATATATTCTAAATAAGTTTGGCCTCCACTGTAAAGACATATGCCTGACATATTTTTTTTTATTGAAAAAACATATGCATGGATAATTTTTCAACACTGACCCTTGCAAAAATTTCTGTTCCTTGCAAAAACTTCTGTTCCAACTTTTCCTCTACTTCCTTCCAACTCCTCTCTTAGATGGCAGGTGCTCTCATACATGTAAATATGTTAAAGTATATGCTAACTACAACATATGTATTCATATTTATACAGTTATCTTGCTGTACAAGAAAAATGAGATTTAGAAAGAAGGTTAAAATAGCCTGAGGAGAAAAACAAAAATGCAAGCAAACAATAACAGAAAGAGTGGAAATGCTATATTGTGGTCTTATTTCCCAGTGTTCTTTCTCTGGGTGGTAACTGGTTCTGTTCCTTACTGATCAATTGGAACTGATTTGGATCCTCTCATTGTTGAAGATATCCACATCCATCAGAATTGATCATCATATAGTAATATTGTTGAAGTGTAAAATTTCCTGTTCTACTCATTTCATTAAGCATCAGTTCATGTAAGTCTCTCCAAGCCTCTCTGTATTCATCCTGCTGATCATTTCTTATACAACAATAATATTCTATAACATTGATATACCACAATTTATTCAGCCATTCTCCAATTGATGGGCATCCATTCAATTTCCACTTTCTTGCCACTACAAAGAGGGCTGCCACAAACATTTTTTGCACATGTGGGTCCCTTTGTCTTCTTTAATATCTCTTTGGGATATAAGCCCAGTAGTAACACTACTAGATCAAAGGGTATACACAGTTTGATAACTTTTTGAGTATAGTTCCAAATTGCTCTAGAGAATGGTTGGATCCATTCACAATTTCACCAACAATGTATCAGTGTCCCAGTTTTCCCACATCCCCTCCAGAATTCATCATTATCTTTTCCTGTTATCTTAGCCAATCTGAGAGGTATGTAATAGTATCTCAGAGTTATCTTAATTTGCATTTCTCTAATCAATAATGATTTGGAACACCTTTTCATATGACTAGCAATAGTTTCAATTTCATCATCTGAAAATTGTCTGTATCCTTTGACCATTTATCAATTGGAGAATGGCTTGATTTCTTATAAATTTGAGTCAATTCTCTATATATTTTTGAAATAAGGCCTTTATCAAAACCTTTAAATGTAAAAAATATTTTCCCAGTTTATTGCTTCCCTTCTAATCTTGTATGCATTAGTTTTGTTTGTATAAAAGCTTTTTAACTTGACGTAATCAACATTTTCTATTTTGTGATCAACAGGGATCTCTGTTTCTTCTTTGGTCACAAATTCCTTCCTTCTCCATGGCTCTGAGAGTTAAACTATCCTATGTTCTTCTAATTTATTTATAATCTCATTCTTTATGCCTATATCATGAACCCATTTTGATCTTATCTTGGGTTTACAGTGTTAAGTGTGGATCAATACCTAGTTTCTGCCATACTAATTTCCAATTGTGAATACATCCAACCATTCTGGAGAGCTATTTGGAACTATGCCCAAAAAGTTATCATACTATGCATACCCTTTAATCCAGCAGTGCTACTACTGGACTTATATCCCAAAGAAATCTTAAAGAAGGGAAAGGGACATATATGTGCAAGAATGTTTGTTGCAGACCTCTTTGTAATGGCCAGAAACTGGAAACTGAGTGGATGCCCATCAATTGGAGAATACCTGAATAAATTGTGGTATATGAATGTTATGGAATATTATTGTTCTGTAAAAAATAACCAACAGGATGATTAGAGAAAGGCCTGGAAAACTTACATGAACTGATGCTGAGTGAAATGAGTAGAACCAGGAGATCATTATATATTTCAAAAACAGTACTATATGATGATCAATTCTGATGGACGTGGCCCTCTTCAACAATGAAATGAACCAAATCAGTTCCAATAGAGTAGTAACGAATTGAACCAGCTACACCCAGTGAAAGAATTCTGGGAAATGAGTATGAACCACTACATAGAATTCCCAATCCCTCTATTTTTGTCTGACTGCATTTTTTATTTCCTTCACAGGCTAATTGTACACTATTTCAAAGTCCAATTCTTTTTGTACAGCAAAATAACTGTATGATATGTATACATATATTGTATTTAACATATACTTTGACATATATAACACATATTGGTCAATCTGACATCTATCTGTGGGGAGGAGGGAGAAGGAAGGAGGGGAAAAATATAACAAAAGGTTTTGTCATTGAAATGCTGAAAAATTATCTTGTAAATAAAAAGCTATAATAAAAAAAAAAGAAAAAGAAAAAGAAATAATGGAATTCACCTATTTCATTGAATGTCCATCTTCCCAGAAAGAAAATGCTCAGTTTGTCTGGGTAAGTTATTCTTGGCTACATAACAAGTTCCTTTGCCTTTTAGAATATCAGATTCTTGGCCCTTTGATCTTTTAATGTGGCTGCTGTTAGATCCTGAGTAATCCTTATTGTGGCTTCTCCGTATTTGAATTTTTTTTTTCCTGGCTGCTTGTAGTATTTTTTCCTTGGTCTGATGATTCTGGAATTTAGCCACAATATTTCCTGGAATTTTAATTTTGGGATCTCTTTCAGTAAGTGATCAGTGAATTCTTTCAATGACTATTTTACCTTCTGTTTCTATGACATATGGGCAGTTCTCTTTGATGATTTCCTGAAAAATAGTATCTAGGCTCTTTTTTTCCAGCATGATTTTCAGGGAGTCCAGTAATAATTAGATTTTCTCTCCTAGATCTATTTGTCAGGTCTGTTGTTTTAGCAAGTAGGTATTTAATTTTTTTTTCAATTTTTTTTTCTTTTGGTTTTGCTTGACTGGTTCTTAGCGTCTCCTTGAATCATTCATTTCCCTTTGTTCAATTCTGATTTTTAATGAATTATTTCCTACATTTACTGTTTATTTCTTTTTGTAATTGTCCAATTGAATTTAAATGAGTTGCTTTGTTCTATGGAATTTTTTTTCCAATTTTGCAATTTTAATTGGCAAGGTATTTTCTTTTTCCAATTCACAAATTCTGTTTTTCAGGGAGTTGTTTTCTCTTTCCTCTTTATCTTTTAATGAGTTATATGCCTTATCCTGACCCCTTTTGCAAAGCTTGCCTTTTGTTTCCCCATTTTTCTTCTAACTCTCTTTTAATAGCCTTTTTAATTTCTTCTATGAGAGCCTTAGGTGATGGGGACTAGATTATATTTACCTTTGGATTTTCATCTAGAGACAAACTGTTTTTAGTCTCCTCAGGATTTGAAATCTTCTCACTTTCAATACAGAACCTATATTTAGAGCCTGCTTTGCCTTTTTACTTAAAAAAAATACCCCCCCCCCCCTGTGGTGAGCTTTTTCTTCTCAAAAAGCAGCCAGGTGATAAAAGTTCAGATCTTTTATTATTCCAATATAGCCCGGTTAGCTTAGAGGCCTATCTCTCTGCTTGGTTCCAAGAGCTCTCTCCAAATGTCTTTAAATCCAAAGGTCTGGTCCTTCAGCCTCTGCATCTACTTTCTTCAGCCTCCAGCCAGCTCCAGTCTTCATGCCATTCCGGTGAAAATCTCGACTTGTAACTCTACTGAAATCTGACCGAGAGCTTCTGTCTGTTTCTTTTATCCAAGAGGGAGGAATTGTGGGATACGAGAGAGAGGGATTATGGGTTTTCTCCCATAGTGCTCTCTGGCCCAACGAGCTTCAAGGGAGGTGTGAACTCATTGAACTTAGTTCTACTTAGTACCTTGTTTCAGGTTCTGCCCAAAACATCTTCTTGTAAGATTAGATCAACTCTAATTAGTTAGCAGTTAGTAAGGATTCCAACATCTCCCCCTTTCTTTTGTTTTAAAACATAGGGGGTTTCTGAAGGGGTACACATAAATCCATCAATATGGGCCAGAACTTTGTAACAGATATACATGGTATACATAAATCCATCAATATGGGAGGCATTATACATAATTTACAAAAGCACACAGCAATATAACACAGGCTAGTGGTAATGTAACAAATAACATGAATCAACATGAAAATTTAACTACTGCAAAAGTCTCATCAACAATCTTTCATCTCAAGAAATCCAATGATTCTTGCAATTGCTTAAAATACATAAGCACATAGTAATATAACACAGGCTAGTAGTAATGTAACAACATAAATCGACCTGAAAATTTACAAATGTCCATAAGTCCTAGAAATAGTCCATAAGGAATCCATTGTCCATTAGTTCATGTGCCAGGAATCTAATAATTCCTGTAAGCTCTGAAGTACTGCAAAAGTCTCATCAACAATTTTTCATCTCAGGGAACCCAATGATTTCTGAAGATTTTAAGAATCCTTTTGACAGTCTTATTGTCAGCCATCTGATTCTTTCTTCATCTGTGGAAATATAAGCAGATCCTCTTCCCCAAGCACTTAACCTATCTAATTCTCTTCTATTTACCACTTTTGGGATTTCTCCTCATCATCTGGTAATTACATTGGAGCTGTTTGCATTGGATATTGTCTTGTTGTCTTAAAAGGCCTGTATTCTTCCAACTGTAATCCTGATTGCTTTTCTGTTGGTTGATGACATCAGAGTTCTGAATTTCTAAAGTCTCTCTGGGTGTAACCTCAGCTGCTATCATGCCCCACCTGTCCTTTGATTGATACTTTGGAGCTGGGCCCTGCCTCTCATTCCTCTGGGTCAATATACATTTAGAGGCCCAATGAAAGCCTCGGTTACATTTTGGACATGGGGTTTTGGGTTTTCTCTCACCCTGTCTTCTCACTCTATCTCCAT
Source organism: Antechinus flavipes (assembly GCF_016432865.1). Classification (NCBI taxonomy): domain Eukaryota; kingdom Metazoa; phylum Chordata; class Mammalia; order Dasyuromorphia; family Dasyuridae; genus Antechinus; species Antechinus flavipes. The sequence continues at coordinate 96,600,763 of NC_067402.1, read as the reverse complement.
ATCTACAATGAGCTCTCAAATGTCCAATTTTTCCGCACTGAAAACATCGGCGAGTTTCTCTAGAATTCCTCTGCCAAGAAGGACCTTGTCTTTCCAAGTTCACCATAGTCTGGGCATAATAAGCATTTGTGCCCACTGTGGCACAGCGTCTTATGATTTCCTCTAAAGAAGCATTTTTGTCTAGCCCCCATATAATTCTCTTGCAAATCTCATTGGCATTTTCCTTAGCCAAATGTCTAGTCATTATTTCTGTTGCTGCATTGTCTCCAATGGTTCTTATTACAGCTGTTTGTAAACGTCCCACAAAATCTGCAAAAGGTTCGTTGGGACCTTGCTCTATTTTTGTGAAAGCATTATTTCCATCTTTCTGTCCAGGGAGAGAATTCCAGGCTTTTATTGCAGCCTTAAAATCAGATATATCTTCTCCTTCATTTTTTGCTTTAATTAATGCTTTTTCTAATCTTGTCAAATTCTGCTTTACAGGAGAAGTTGACTGTGTTTCTGTCTCCCTCCCTCCCCCTTGTTCCACCCATGAACGGTTAATTGCGGGGGGAGGGTCATGAGATGTGGAATCACTTAATTCCTCCTGCTGTGAAGTATCATACTCAGAATTGTAATTAACTCCATTCTCATCTGATTCGTCCTCCTTTTCACCTAGTAAAGTTGGCAATTCTTCCTCCTGTACTTTCCTTTTCATCATTCTATCACTTAAATAACTTCTTATAGCCAATTGTATTACATTATATGTATTAATTATTGAGTTAGGCCCATTTTTATCATAGAATTGACAAAGATCCTCTCCAACCAATTTCCATTCATCTAGATCTAATTCCTTATCAAGAGAGAAACAAGGACATATGTCCTTTACAGTTTGTAAAAATTCAGTGATTTGTTGTAAACTTATAATTAAACCTTGGCTTTTCATAATTTTGACAATGCTCTCTAAACATTTTCCTTGAACAGAAACAGGCTCTTTTCTAAATATCTGTCCCATCTTAGCTGAAATTCTACTTTAACTCTTTTAACAAAATTTCTTTGTTGTACTCACTCTAATTTCTGGGTTGAAGAGTCTTTTCCACTGGATCAGGATCAGAGGCTTTTCCACTTGAATCAGGATCGGAGCTTTTCCACTGAAATCCACTGAGGGGTCTGTTTGCCCCACGTTGGGCGCCAAAATGTGGTGAGCTTTTTCTTCTCAAAACACAGCCAGGTGATAAAAGTTCAGATCTTTTATTATCCCAATATAGCCCGGTTAGCTTAGAGGCCTATCTCTCTGCTTGGTTCCAAGAGCTCTCTCCGAATGTCACCAAATCCAAAGGTCTGGTCCTTCAGCCTCTGACTCTGCTTTCTTCAGCCTCCAGCCAGCTCCAACTCTTCATGTCATTCCGGTGAAATCTCGACTTGTAGCGTCTTCCTCTCTCAAGAACACTTCTGCCACCAGCCAGCCAAGTGGAAAATATTCTGCCTTGCCTCGGAGAGAGGGCTTCTGGCGTAACTCTACTGAAGTCCGTCAAAAGTGTTCTCTGCAGCAGAGTCGTTTCTCTCGAGTCTAGCGCGATCAGCCAGCCAAGAGGAAAAAATGTATTCTGGAATGGCTGTCTCGCCTTATCTCTGAACCTTCTGAGAGAATGGGATTATGGGTTTTCTCCCATAGTGCTCTCTGGCCCAAAGAGCTTTAAGGTGTGGACTTTGAGTAAAGGTGGGAACACAAGCCTTGTCTTGATTAGTTCTACTTAGTACCTTGTTTCAGGTTCTGGCCAAAACAACTTCTTGTAAGATTAGATCAACTCTAATTACTTAGCAGTTAGTAAGGATTCCAACACCCCCCCAAAACAAAACAAAACAAAACAAAACAAAACAAAACAAAAAAAAACTGTGGTCTGCTTATGGGGGGCAGTCAGGTATTTTTAAGGTGCGTCTTCAGACAATAGGAAGTAGTAGTGAATCCCTGTGCTGGGATTAGCATCTGTGCTAGGATCAGGGGTTTCGTGCTAAATTCATACTGAGTCCCTCATGGTGCTGGGTAGGCATGGTCTGGTCCTGAGATACTCTAGTGTTTGGGGGTTATAATCTTTACCTCCTGTGTTTATAGCTTCTCTGCTGATCTACTGCTTTGCTGCCAGGGCAGAGTAGCCAGCACTGTGATAGAGTTCTCCCCCCACAGATTTTCTGAATGCTGAGACCACATCCAGTCTCCCACTGGTCTGGGTAAGTGTGTGATGTTTCCCATGCTCTCACTGCCTCCTTGCTTGATTCTGCACTGGTCCATACCTACTTGCAAGCAAAAACAGACCTTTTTTGGCAAATTTCAAGATTATTTTCTATTGGTAATGTGTTGTACTCCCAATATCCGTGGGTTCTAACAGTCAAGCACTAATTCAGAGGCTGTTTCATAAAAGTAGTTTGAGGGTAAAGGAGAGCTCAGAAAGAACCGTGTGTCTTCTCTTGGCTCCACCCCTATGTCTGACACATTAAGAGGAATTATGCTAGTTCTCTTTAGAGGGGCCAAGAATGAGACAGTCTCAGAATCCATCAGAAGGTTTATAAAATCATAAACTTGGAGCTAAAGAGACCTTAGAAGTCATTTTATCTGCTTTATACAAACTGAATTGCACTTCTGGTAAGAGTTTTAGAGCTCAGGCTATGCAGTGCTGAAAGTATTTTTTCTTCTTTGATCAAATGTGTAATTTTATTGCAATAGAGAACTCCTACTAAGGAAATTTCCTTTTTTTGATATAGACCACTACCTGAATGGAACTGAAATTTCTAGCCTTAGAGAGTTGTCTGGTCTTTGTAGAAGTTATATGACTTACCCAGGATCATGCACACATACTCCACAGAGTCAGAGGAAGGATCTAACCTCAAGTTTTCATGTGTCTGAGACACAATCTCCATTCACTATGCTGTGTGGCCTATTAGAGGAAGAATTGTATGAAGCTAAATCTCTGTTACTGAGAAGTTGTAGCTAGTATCTCTAGCTTTGTTTTATTTATACCATATTCGAGAATAATAACTAGGAATTTTGGCACATAGGACAAGTATTGACCGAGGCAAAGAGTAGCAAATAATTTATATGATATGATCTATAAATCACAAAAGAAATTAAGACAAATTTTATTGAGTGGAAGGGAAAATTTGTTATTATAATACCTTAAGAAACATTATGTCAAAGTTGAGGCAGACTGTTGAAGTCCTCTAAAGATATATGGAAATTTTTTTCTTTTTCTGCTTCCTTATCAAGGCTTCCTTTTCATATGTGATATTACTCCTTCCTTTTGGGAAATGTGTCATTGCTTATAGAATAAGGATTAGTAGAATAAGGTGCATTCAGGGGGCATGGATAGAGACTTAATTTCCCAGAAATGTTTAAGTGAATGTATATCCATGACACAAGATAAGATGGATTAGTACAGGCTATAGATTATTTTTTAGGAAAGAGAGGTGATAGGAAAACCTCACAGACAACTGAACCCTAAACTACTTCTTTTTTTCTTAGCAAGATTCTGAGTTTGTTTTCCTGACTTCCTCTTATTCTTTTAAAGATGAGTGTCAGTATTAAATTGTTTGTGCCCATTAAGTATCTCAATCAGGAATAAAACTTTGGCAGCTCATGGCTAGTTATGTGAATTGCATGTCTATAGTTATGTCTCTTCCTCTTGCATTCTCTACTTTAACCCATCTGTGCTTATTTCTGTTACATCTCAATATTCTGTCCTACCTGGTCCTTTCTTCTCTTTTCAACTTGATCAGCCTCCTTTGGATTAGTGTGAGATAGCGGAAAGAACACCTATGGAACTAAAATACATGGGTTCAAATCCTGCCTCTGATATTTACTATATAATAGGGAGCGTCCTGCCATCTCAGCTTTCTCACCTGAAAAAAAATGCTAATGTTACATAAAATAGCTCTCGATGTAATCCATTCCTTTGCCTGAATCATTTTTTCCTTCACTAAGTCATATTCTCAGCCTTTTAACTATACAAAGTACCCACTGGGGGAGCAGCACAGTATGACAGAACAGATTGAAGAATCTAATGTACAAACCCTGCCTGGTCAATTACAAACACAGGAGCATAGATTTATTAACTACAAGGAAATTTAAATATCATTTAATTCTATGATACCACTTTATAGATTCAAAAACAAAACAAAACAAAAACCTAAGGTATGAAAAGGTGGAATGATTTATCCAGGTTCACAATGAATTTTAAATTCATTGTATGAAGAAGCATTCAAATTTAGGTTTTCAAGAATCTATCTTTTTTGCCACTTATTAGTTGCATCATCATAGGCACTTAAAAGTCTCAGTTTCCCCATCTGTAAAATAAATATAATAATACTTGCATACTCAATTCACCACAGTGATTGGAAGGAATTATTTTTCCAAGCCTTAAAGTGAGCTCCCATTCTTCTATTAATCCTTTTCTGACTATTCTAGCCCTCATTGATTTCCACTTATCTAAACTATTATGCCATTATAATTTACTCTAGGCTGTTTTTATATTACTTCCTTATTATGTCCTTTGTACCAATCTCTTCCCTCTCTGTCCAAATGCAATTCTAAATTCTTTGTGAACAAGGACCTCCTTTTGTATATGCCATGGTATATGGGTCTGTGCAGAGAACATAGAGGATATTCACTATGCTTATTAATTGGCTAGTTAAAATTACACCTTTATAATCACTATAATACCTTTGATCTTAGAGCTACATTTAACACTATTTAAGTTCTTAAAATTTTCCTATAGATGCTACCTTTCAGACCTTTTTTACTTTTTTTTTTTTAACCTCATTATTTATAGTTTTATTTTCTGATGCCTCATTTTAGCCTTCAGGTGATTCTGAATTGCCAGTAGAATGCTAAGATAGACTGGCCAAAGTCTTTGTGCCTGGCAGTGTCTGTCATCAAAGGACTAGTCTTTCTATATTTGCAAAAAGGCAAAAAACTATCAGTTACAACAATTAATACTGGTTGTCTACTAACACAAACATAGGTAGTAATCTGTCTTGTAAGACAAAGTATCCAAATTATATGGATCACAAATATCTGAAGCAAAATAAACAGGGAACTTTGGTAGAACATCAAATAAGGCATCTTAGTCTCTACAAAGATTCTGATTACTCAAAAATTGTTAAATAATTTATTGCTCTCTAAATGCTACAATTTCACTGTACTTTGTTATTCAGTGTGATTTTCAGAAATATGTATTACCTATGCCACTCATGGTTCAATGGTATAGTGACTCATGTTATATATCCATTGGCAAAGGTCATGAAATACATTAATCTCCCTCTATAGCTATTTTCAGTAGGTATTTTGTGAATCTGGGCACCTAAAATTATGTTTGAAGCATAAATTATCATCTCATGTGATCACATTTTGAATCACTGTGTGGCTGGGGATGCTAATAATCAGTGTTATAGAATGGAAATCATTTAAATTGTCTGTTGAATTTTTTTAAGTACATGAAGCAATTTGTCACACTAAAATTGTTTCACTGTGGTAGTAGAAGGGATTTCCCATAATATAATGTTATTCTGATGTCAGAAAGAGGAAAAAAACACAATTAAGACTACTGTTGATTAAATTGTGGAAAAAGCTGATTAATTCATGTGCCATTGATTCAGTGTACCATAATAACTGCACACTCTCAAATGTAAGGCATAGTAATTATTTACAATACATTTTGGCTCCAAGGAATGTCATAAACTCATTCACCAAATGCATTTTACACAACTTTGCTAAATCCATAAGATCATAAATCTAGAGGTAGAAGACACCTTTATCTTAGAGATAATCTGATCTAACCAGATCATTTTACAGAAACCTAAGGAGTTTAATTGACTTGACAAAGATGACAGAATTTGTCATATTCGGAACTTGAAAACATGTTTTCTAACTGAAGAAAATCAATTATAATGATTTATCATTTGATTATTAATATTAATTTGTAATATCTGCCTTTCTGTTAAAAAAAAATTATCTTATTCTAAGTTACAGAGAAAATCTACTAGGCCCATTCTGGCTGGGGAATATCACCCTGTTCTTGCCTCTTCCCAGAGAAAACATTGTCTTTCTTTGCCTTTTAAAAAGAAACTAAAGTGAGCTAGAGCTACCAAGTGCTACCTTGTGACTTCAGTCCATTTATTAGAATTTGGGGATCTTGGCTCATGAAGGAGAAAAAGGAGAGGTTTTTCTTGACCTAAATTGCAGGAGGCTGCTGGAGTTTATGACTAGTCTCATTCCTCAGTAATCAAAAGGTATTAAGAACTCTTAGCTCACTTCCTTGTTAAAGGGTTTCCCTTCACTTGTTGGGGAGATTCTTGTAAAAAGGGACACAGGAAGATTTTAGATGACATAAGATCCTGCATTTTTGTCTTTGATTATCAGAAAAATCATTGACTATCAAATTTTTGATTATTGACTGGCCTAATAAATAAATTTATTTTTCTTACTTGGAACTTCATAGAATTTCACTTACCACATAATTCAAAAACTCTTGTCTCGCAGCTTTCTACAGCTTAAACTAATTATGCTTGATCATAATTTAGTATGTCAAAGTGAGGGACAACTAATAAGACATTATTAAGATCGAAATTTAGCTGACAGTTATTAAGACTTAGGTTCAAATCCTATCTCTGATACTTATTTGTTGTGTCATCATTGGTATATTATTTAAATTTTCTAAAGTTCAGATTTTCCATCTCCAAAATGAATATTGTAAAAGCTATTCTAGTGTGTTGTATGAGTCTCAAATGAGATAATGTTTATATAGTAATTTTAAAACTTGAAAGTATTATGTGCCAGTTGCTGTTCTCATTGAATGTCTGGGCTGGAAGTAACCTTAGAGATTACTTAGTCCAACCCTCCCCATAAATATTGTACTAAAACTCTAGTTTATTGCCTCATCATGGGTAAAAAAAAAATAGCCCTCCATTTTTGAAGGCCAAAAAAAGGCAAAGGTGATCAGGACTAGAGCTAAGGAAAAAAAAGGGAATATGACTAAGTATTTGTGACCTGATTATAATAGATACAATAAATGGAACTTGTATTATTTACTCAACAAATATTTATTAAATGCCTATTATGTGTTAAGTCAATTAGACCTGAGTTCAAATGTGGCCTCAGACACATACTAGCTAGGGTAAGTCATTTTCCTCTTTGCCTTAATCCATTAGAGAAGGAAATAGCAAATCACTGCAATATCTTTGCCAAGAAAATCCCATGGATGGTATTGGGTTGATATGATGTTGTAGACAGTACAACAAATGGGCTAGTGGCGGTTGAAAATAAGGAAGTGGTGTTAGTGATAATTCAACAGAGGCATTTAATGAGAGAAATCATGTTGATTATATATCTTAAAACAATAATGTTACTATGAATAACATTGTTCTATAACCAACCCTGGTTTCTGTTTTCTATTAATCTAACTCTCAGAATCATGTTGTTAGTTTCTAGGGATGCAATCTTATTTAAAGTTCACAATGCCCCAGTAATTGTGCCAAGACCTTATGTTTTCTCAGGATTTCAAGCTTAAATGAGCTCTTGATTAATCTTAGGAGGAGAAGAACATCCCAATTACTAAAGTTTTTAGCTTCCTGGGAGTTCTCTACAATGTAGTACATAAAGATTTTTGACATAACTGAAAAACAATAATGTATGCCAAGTAATTTACTAAGTCCTGTGGATATAAAGATTTAAAAAAAATTTTTAAAAAAAAGTTAATTTCCAGGGGCTTATATTTTATTAGGAATAAAAATACAAGCCTTTTACTCCTCCTTTCCTTCATTGAACCTCTTCCTTTCTTCCTTCTTTCCTTCTTTCCTTCCTTCCTTCCTTCTCTCTGTCTGTCTCTACCTCTCTCTCTCTGTCTCTGTCTGTGTCTGTCTCTCTCTTTTTCTTTCTCTTTTTCCTGATCTTTTGTTTCACTAAAACTACCTATACCCCCCAAGAAAGCCCTGCTTCTAATACTCTCCCTTGATCATATAGCTGGTATCCTCAGAGCAACAGGAAAAAGTGGTATTAATATTATTTTCATTTTATAGATGAGGAAATTGAGGGACACAAAAGTTAAGTGATTTACGCATGGTCTTACAAAGTGTCTGAAGTGAGATTCAAATTCAAGTTATCCTAATTCTTATTTCAGTCCTCTATGCAGTGAATCACCTAGCTATTTATATGAAAAGAATACTAGTGTTTTAACAGATTTGGGCTCTTAGAACTTCTTTAATTAATACATGTTGGTATTCATATAATTATTGGAGGAGGTACATATTGGAGAAAGATATCAGTGGATTAAAGAAAATAAAATTTTCTAAAATATGATTAAGTCCATTTAAATTGATGGTTAATGTCCATTTATTTAGTGACAAAGAGGTTTATCCTATGGCCTATCAATTTCATAAAATAATTTGATTTTTTTTTAAATTGACAAATGTGGGATAATTTTGAGATTAATTTGTTCTTACTCTATTGAAATTTTAAGATATTTTAAACTTATGATTATCCTGAATAAAAAACACACTATATAAAATTAGGAAATATCTACCTGACATTGTTTATTTGTCCAGGTGACCAGATTCTTTCAGGATTTGGGGAAGAGAAAGTCCTACTTATCACAAATATCAGGTGTTTAATAATAGCAATCAGGAAAGAAAATCACAGAGTTTGAAGCTATATCTGCCACCCCTGGGCTCTAAATTGCTCAAATGAAAAATGGAGTAGGCTTGTCCAAATAGTAATGGAAAAAATTGGGAACATGATAGCATGCTACAGATTTCACCTCAGGGTTTTTTTTTTTTTTTTTTAGGGTTAATGATTTGAAAGGATTAAAGTGCCAAGGAAGCCAATGTAGGTTTGATATATAAAAAAAGTTCTAATTCTTAGAACTGGGCTTTGTATATCTCTTCTAATAAGAGGTCTTCAGCTGAATGAAACCTGGTCAGGAGCATTTTAGAAGATCTTTATTCTTGTAGGCTTTGGGCTAGGTAGCTTCTGAGTTTTCAAACTCAGATTCTGGAAATTATTGACAAGAAATCAAAAATATGATATGGTAGCCAAAATATCTTAATGAACAGCGTTAGGGATGTTATAATGGTATCTTACTCTGCTTTGGTCAAACCACATCTGAAGTGATGTATTCAATATGTAGCTCCAATTTTAGGAAGTATATTGATAAAAAAAGGATTGTCCACATTGACCAACAAGATAGTGAAAAAAAGAATCTGAGCATGCTCAGCCCAAGGAATAAAAATCCCTGACTGACACATGAAAGGGGTAGTCTAAGGATCACTTTGACCCTCAGCGGGGAAATGTGTTGAAATTGCAAAAATACAGATTTTGGAATGGGATGCTTCAGGATGAAATGTTTCTCCATAGAAGTATTCAAGGGAAAGTATACCTTATGTTGGATGTTCTATGGTGGGGGGTGCTTGTCTAAGTTTAAGCATATACTCTTTGAGGTCTCTTCCAATTCCTATATTCTCTATCTCTGAAAGTTAAGTAGTTGGGTGTTGAAATGTAAAAGCTATGAGAATAAATTAAAAGAAGCTCTTGCAATGAGCCATCAGACCCTGTTTTCATAACCCCACCCATCACTAATATGCACACAAAAATGCCAAATATTTTCAAGGTTTGATACTACAAGGTAACTGGCTTAGTGAAAGACACAAACTATACTTATAGAATAGTGATCTATACACCTTCAATTCTCAACTCAATGTATTGGCTAGTTCCCAGCCTGAAACTGAGAGATAATTGTTATACAAAAGATCATGTAAAAAAAACAAAAACAAAAACAAAAAACTAAACTCCCCTAAAACTCATCCTATTCTTCAATCTCTATATATCAGACACTAAGATTTCTTTCAGCTCTAAATTTATGATATTTTGTTCCATCTGTCCCTGATATACTTGTGCCTCTGGTTCTCTCTGTGTCTATATTTCTGTGTCTCTACTCTCTCCTCTGTTTCTCTCCATACACATATACACACATATATCAATTTGTACACACATACACACATATATGATAAACAACCAAGATAATCAATGGATGGGAGAGGAGATGTCATTTGGTACAAAAAACTAAAAAGATTAATTAAGCCCAGAGAGGAACTGCAAAAAAGCATGATAAAAAAATATATATAGTCATGAAGGCTATTTAAAAAAACGGCCATTTGTTCACCAAATTCAAGATTACAATAATGTTGTAATGCCATAGAACTTCAAAATTCTTAGTTTAGGAAAAATTAAAGAAACTAAAATAAAACTTGATTATCCATGGTAGTTGTAGCACATTCCATTGAGAGAATTAATTTTCTGGATGAATGGTTGTTAACAAAGATATGAAAGTTTTTTCATACTTTAACTGGGCATATCTGTGTGTGAAAGACCAAAAGAAGGTTAACCAAGTAGAAGAAAAGATGGTTTTGACATTCAGCTTTAGTGTTTCTCTGTCCCTTTTTGCTCCCCTTCCCCTAATCTATGTAAGAGGAGATAAAGAACTGAAAAAATAGAGGAACCCCAGACTTGAAGCTGATTGACAATTATTGGACAAATAATTCTTACATGACTTATAATCTTGGCTTCAGAAATTAAAATCAGAAAACATGAGAAATGCTATTGATTTAATGATTGTTGCTTTCAGACACTCATGGGAAAAATTGGGATAAAGGATATTAATCAATTGTGAGAATCCCACCCTTTCTCCTAGAGAGCCTGCCTTTTGGAGCTGAGAATTTTCAGTTGGAATATATAGGCCTATCTAACTCTCCAGAGTATAGAATTGAGAAGCTTCCTGATAGTCCAAGATGAGTCTGGCTTCTTTCAAAAAAAGAAAAACAATCAAACAAACAAAAAACCATAAAAACAAGGATCCACACTTAACATCACATACCAAGATAAGATCAAAATGGGTCCATGATCTAGGCATAAAGAATGAGATTATAAATAAATTAGAGGAACATAGGATAGTTTATCTCTCAGACTTGTGGAGGAGAAAGAAATTTGTGACCAAAGATGAACCAGAGACCATTACCGATCACAAAATAGAAAATTTTGATTATATCAAATTAAAAAGCCTTTGTACAAACAGAACGAATGCAAACAAGATTAGTAGGGAAGCAACAAACTGGGAAAACATCTTTACAATTAAAGGTTCTGATAAAGGCCTCATTTCCAAAATATATAGAGAACTGACTCAAATTTATAAAAAAATCAAGGCATTCTCCAATTGATAAATGGTCAAAGGATATGAACAGACAATTTTCAGATGAAGAAATTGAAACTATTACCACTCACATGAAAGAGTGTTCCAAATCACTATTGATCAGAGAAATGCAAATTAAGACAACTCTGAGATATCACTACACACCTGTCAGATTGGCTAAGATGACAGGAAAAAATAATGATGAATGTTGGAGGGGATGCGGGAAAACGGAGACACTGATGCATTGTTGGTGGAGTTGTGAACGAATCCAGCCATTCTGGAGAGCAAATTGGAATTATGCCCAAAAAGTTATCAAACTGTGCATACCCTTTGATCCAGCAGTGTTTCTATTGGGCTTATACCCCAAAGAGATACTAAAAAAGGGAAAGGGACCTGTATGTGCCAAAATGTTTGTAGCAGCCCTGTTTATAGTGGCTAGAAACTGGAAAATGAATGGACCGCCCATCAATTGGAGAATGGCTGGGTAAATTGTGGTATATGAATGTTATGGAATATTATTGCTCTGTTAAGGAATGACCAACAGGATGAATACAGAGAGGCTTGGAGAGACCTACATGGACTGATGCTAAGTGAGATGAGCAGAACCAGGAGATCATTATACACTTCGACAACGATATTATATGAGGATGTATTCTGATGGAAGTGGATTTCTCTGACAAAGAGACTTAACTGAGTTTCATTGGATAAAGGATGGACAGAAACAGCTACACCCAAAGAAGGAATACTGGGAAATGAATGTGAACTATTTGATTTTTGATTTTCTTCCCGAGTTTTTTTTACCTTCTGAATCCAATTCTCCCTGTGCAGTGAGAGAACTGTTCGGTTCTGCAAATATGTATTGTATCTAGGATATACTGCAACATATTTAACATATATAGGACTGCTTGCCATCTTGGGGGGGAGGAGAAAGGGAGGGGAAAAAACGAAACATAAGTGATTGCAAGGGATAATGCTGTGTAAAAATTATCCTGGCATGGATTCTGTCAATACAAAGTTATTATTAAATAAAATTAAATAAAAAAAAAACCCATAAAAACTTCTACCTTTTAATGAAGAACGTGGGTGTACTTGTTCTTCTCATAAGGAAGAGCAAGCTAAGAATTTTAGCTACAGAAACACCTGGAGGCAATACAACAATGAAGCTGGAAACAGATTAAAACATGTGTCCATGGGGGAGGAGGGCGTCCATATCTGGCATTGTCCGAAAGACTTTGTAATCAATCTCCACAGGAGACTACAAGTCTAGCAGAGGGATGTGGAGTGGAAAGCTTTCGCCCAATAACAATGATTATATATTCAACAGGGACCAAAGAGAGCAATTCAGTGCTATCTCTAGAAGATGTCAAAAGCCTGGAAGCCTTTCCACACATGAACTGGTCATTTGTGTCCGCTACAAAAGTTATGTCCAATTTTTCATGATCACACAAATTGAGTTTTCTTGTTAAATTCACTGGAGTGGTTTGCTGTTTCCTTCTCCAGCTCACTTTATAATTCAGGAAATTAAGGCAAACAGGATTAAGTGCCTTCCTCAGGGTTATATAGCCAGTAAATATCTGAGGGTTATATAGCCAGTAAATGTCTGAGGTTATATTTGAACTCAGGAAGAGGAATTTTCCTAACTCCAGACCTAGCACTCCATCTACTGACCTAGCACTCTGTCTACTGTGCCACTTAGTTGCCCAGGCAATATTCTACTCAGCCTCAAACCCACTCCTAGGTTACTTGTTTAACTTCATGAAGAAACATTGAGATCCTGTGTGAACTCAGAATATTATCTCTAAAGAACATTGGTAATCTTGTAGCATTTTCATAACCACAAGTAGAAGTAGCTGTCTTTGGCTGTTCATTGACTGAAATTTCCTTATATCTTCACACAAGTCAGATTCCTGCTGGTTCTCTTATTTAGCTGACAATTTGGTTTTATTCAGATCATATAAACACAACAGGAAGTAAACTTTACAAAATATATGTGGTACAAGTTGAAAACAAGAATAGAAGCAAAAGGAATTTAGATCATTTCATAATGTCATAACCCATGTCATAAATCTCAATGGTTCTGGTTTACCTTTAGTTTTGTAATTAACATCAAGAATGATAATCATCCCCTTTTTTCACTATGGCCTTTGGTGATTATCCTAGAGGCTGGGATCATGATTTTGACTTTGAATTATGTACGTGTTTAGGAGTTAAAGGATTTACTAAAAAATTATAAAATATATAATATCCTTCAATGAGAAAAAAAAAATTGTAGAATATGAAAGCAATAGATTAAAAAGGGACCATCCCTAAGGTTTTGGTATTTACACTATGAGGCATAAGTTAGAATTTGTTATTTCCTCCCCCCTCTCCAAAATGATGCATTCAATAGGCATCCAGATAAATGTAACTCTGCATGCCTGTATTCATCTTTACAATTTCCTTGTCATGCTTAGCTTGCTAGAAAAACTATCGAATAATTTTTCATTTATTTTTTGTTGTTCTTCACCCTGGAGGGGCTGGCTAGTTTATGAAAATCAAGCCAGGCTCTTTTTTAGCTGCTGTATGTATTGCCATTTTGAATTGCCAACGTGAAGCCTTTCAGAACCAAACTCCATTTCCCATTATCTGGCTGTTGTTGTTTATAATTTATGAAGCAGACAGGATATTGTTTGATTTTCATAAGCTTCAGTGATCCTGTAGGTTTGAGGACAACATTCATTTTGACTGGAAAGCTGAATAAACACAATTTTGCAGTTATAACTGGAAATAATTTATCAACCCCATGGAGTCTATATTAAAGAAGTAACTTTTCTCATGGCATACTTTCAAGTTCTTTCTTTCCAAATGATAAACATGCCAGTAAAATTGCAGAGTGTGGATTAGGATATCAGAATCAGTAGGCTATGACTTCAATATCCATTATGGATTCTCAGTCTCAATTCAGCTTTGAGGATTGCAAGTTATTTGCCATGATGTCTTTGTAACTTTCAGACTCCTGATCACTTTGTTAGGTCTGTTTGGCTTTGCTTGATCTTGAATGTTACTCTAAAAATTCTTAAAAGATTGGTCCCTGAAAGAAATGGTAATTAAGAAACTTTCACTTGCCACAAGATGATATAAAAAAGGGATATAAAAACTGGGTATGTAATTAGTGGAAGGAACTTCCCATTGAATAAAGTCTGAATCAATTGTGCTTCCATTTAGAGTCTTAGATAATTGCTTAGAGCAGTGAACAGATTATGTGATCTTTCCAGGGTCACAAAGCCATTATGTGAGGAGTATGCTTGAATCTCTATACTTGGTATATACATTTAATAAAGCAATTTTAAATTATTCAAATTAAATTGATAAAATGACCATATTCTTTGATCCTATGATTTACTACTGGGCATATATCCCAAGATGGTTACATAAAAATATTTATCGCAACATTTTTGTTGCAGCCAAGAACTGTAAAATAAACAATTAAGTACCTTCTATGAAATAATACACAGATATATAAAATATTTCCTACAGAAATTTGGGATATATATATATATATATATATATATATATATATATATATGCGCAAGCAATATCTTTATTATTATATCTTAATTTCTCTTGAAAGGAAACTCAGGGTAGAGAAAGCTATGCATGTTATATAACTTTATGGCATTTTTTAAACTCTCAAAAGACTTAAAAATTTCTTTTTAAAAAAAGTATTTTTTTATTTTCTTTGTTGTTATATATTCTAAATTTCATCTTTTTAATTCTCTTCTTTCAATTTCTGATTCATTCAGAGAGACATTTCATATCACAAATTATTTTTTAGGAAAATTTTAAGAAAAAAAGAAAAAATTAAGGAAAAGTTAAGAGTACAATGACATGAAAACACATGTATATTTATATATATTTATGCATAATATGCATATATACATATACATACATATTTTTATCTCATATCCACTCAATTTTGCCATGATGATAAAAGGTTAGAAATATACAAATTTGGAGATACTGGAGAAAGAAATGCACACTAATTCACTTTTAGTGGAGCTATGAATTAGTGTAACAATTCAACAAAGAAATTTGAAATTATTCAAATAACGTGGACAAAATAACCATTCCCTTTCACCCATGATTTCCTACTGGACATGAACTGCAAGACAGGCATTGATAAAAAGAAAGGGCTCATCTATATAAAAGTATAGTTAACCATCAATAAGGTAATAATATTTTTTGTTGATTAGGCAAATTGAAGTTTATACAGTAATGAAATATTACTTTGTTCTATAAAAAACAAAGGATATAGTCACTGCAGAGTGTTGTGAGCTTTTTCTTCTCAAAACACAGCCAGGTGATAAAAGTTCAGATCTTTTATTATTTCCAATATAGCCTGGTTAGCTTAGAGTTCTATCTCTCTGCTTGGTTCCAAGAGCTCTCTCCGAATGTCACCAAATCCAAAGGTCTGGTCCTTCAGCCTCTGCCTCTGCTTTCTTCTGCCTCCAGCCAGCTCCAGTCTTCATGTCATTCCGGTGAAATCTCGACTTGTAGCGTCTTCCTTTCAAGAACATCTTCGACTGGCCCATTGGCCTATTTATGCTCCTTCCAGAGAGAGGGATTATGGGTTTTCTCCCATAGTGCTCTCTGGCCCAAAGAGCTTCAAGGGAGGTATGAACTCATTGAACTCCAATGAGTAAAGGTGTGAACACAAGCCTTGTATTGATTAGTTCTACTTAGTACCTAGTTTCAGGCTCTGGCCAAAACATCTTCTTGTAAGATTAGATCAACTCTAATTAGTTAGCAGTTAGTAAGGATTCCAACATCTCCCTCTTTCTTTTGTTTTAAAACATAGGGGGTTTCTGAGGGGGTACACATAAATCCATCAATATGGACCAGAACTTTGTAACAGATATACATGGTATACATAAATACATCAATATGGGAGGCATTATACATAATTTACATAAGCACATAGCAATATAACACAGGCTAGTAGTAATGTAACAACATAAATAAACCTGAAAATTTACACATGTCCATAAGTCCTAGAAACAGTCCAATAGGATTCCATTGTCCATTAGTTCATGCGCCAGGAATCTAATAATTCCTGTAAGCTCTGAAGTACTGCAAAAAGTCTCATCAACAATTTTTCATCTCAGGGAATCCAGTGATTCTTGCTGGTTTTTCAGGAACTGAAAGCTGAAGATTTTAAAGTTCTTTTGACAGTCTCATTGTTAGACATCTGATTCCTTTTCCACCTGTGGAAATATAAGCAGATCCTCTTCCCCAAGCAGTTAACCTATCTAATTCTCTTCTGTTGACCACTTTTGGGATTTCTCCTCATCATCTGGTAATTACATTGGAGCTGTTTGCATTGGATATTGTCTTGTTGTCTTAAAAGGCCTGTATTCTTCCCAACTGTAATCCTGATTGCTTTTCTGTTGGTTGATGACATCAGAGTTCTGAATTTCTAAAGTCTCTCTGGGTGTAACCTCAGCTGCTGTCATGCCCCACCTGTCCTTTGATTGATACTTTAGAGCTGGGCCTTGCCTCTCATTCCTCTGGGTCAATATACATTTAGAGGCCCAGTGAAAGCCTCGGTTACATTTTGGACATGGGGTTTTGGGTTTTCTCTCACCCTGTCTTCTCACTCTATCTCCATATCTACAATGAGCTCTCAAATGTCCAATTTTTCCGCACTGAAAACATCGACGAGTTTCTCTAGAATTCCTCTGCCAAGAAGGACCTTGTCTTTCCAAGTTCACCATAGTCTGGGCATAATAAGCATTTGTGCCCACTGTGGCACAGCGTCTTATGATTTCCTCTAAAGAAGCATCCTTGTGCAGTCCTAGTATAATTCTTCTGCAAACCTCATTAGCATTTTCCTTAGCAAGTTGCCTTATCAAGATGTCTGTTATTGCATTTTCTCCATTTGTTCTTATGATAGCTGTCTGCAAGCGTCCCACAAAGTCAGCGAAGGGTTCATTTGGCCCTTGTGTTATTTTTGTGAAGCCCCCCCCCTTGTCGTCTTTATTGTGGAGAGAAGCCCACACTTTGATAGCATTATCAGCAATTTGCTGATATGCTGCTACAGAATAACTAATTTGTGCTGTGACATCTGCATAAGGACCTGTACCTGTTAGTAGGTCACAGGTGATTGCAGTATGAACTCCACTTTGAATATTTTGTTGGGCTTGTATCCTACAGAGCTCACTATATTCAGAAAGCCACAAGTAGTTCTGTCCAGGTTCTAGGCATATTTTTGCTATCGATTTCCAGTCATTAGGGGTCAAGATTTCAAAAGACAAATTTTGTAATAGCATCTTAACATAAGCTGATGTAGCCCCATAAAGAGTGCAAGCTTTTTTCAGGTCTTTGAGGATTTCTATATCAAAAGGTGAGTATCTTCTACTTTCTTGACCCTGAAGAATTAAACTGTTGAATTACAGGAAAAACGTGGTGTTGAAATTCTGATACATTTTTCCCTTCTTCTCTGGCCTTAATTAGTCCCTTTTGCAATCTACTCATAGGAGGAGGTGCTGGATGCTGGGGGGGAGGTGCTGGATACTGGGGGGGAGGTGCTAGATGCTGGGGGGGAGGTGCTGGTGCTGTCACTGCCCCCCCCACTACCCCTCCTCCCTCCATTCCGGAGGGTGGAGTTGATGAAGGAGAGTCAATTACCTGCTCCTCAGGTGGGGCTGAGGCTGCCTCAGATTCACCCCACCCTTGAGCCTCACTTAAGTCTCCCTGCCCTGTGGGGATATGGCCATTAATCTGTTCTTTGTCTTCCTCCTTTATCTCAGGCTTCCCCCTTTGGCTATTCCTAGAGTTTTTTCCTTTTCTCCTAGAACAAATACGGTATTTTAAGGCCATCTGTATCGTATTATATAAAAAGAATACTTCAATGGAAACTGAACGAGGACCGTTTTCATTGTAATATGCGGAGAGCTGTTGACCAACCAATGCCCAGTTTTTTAGAGAGATTTTCTCTTCCTCTAAGAGCCAAGGGGAGGTGCGTTTTAATGTAGCCAGAAGTCTAGCTGCCTGTCCCCAAGTTACAAGTAGCCCTTGATCTTCTATCAGCTTAAGCAGGCTTTCTATAGCACCACTCCTGGGTGGGTCTGGGGTTGGGGGGGTTGGGGTGGGGGATGGAGAATCTTTACCTAGGATCTGTCCCATTTCAGCCAAAAAAGGTTGTACTCACTCAGTTCCTGGTCACTGGAGACTTCTTTAGTGAAAGCAGGGTCCTTGGTTCCCACGCTTGGGAGCCAAATGTTGTGAGCTTTTTCTTCTCAAAACGCAGCCAGGTGATAAAAGTTCAGATCTTTTATTATTTCCAATATAGCCCGGTTAGCTTAGAGTTCTATCTCTCTGCTTGGTTCCAAGAGCTCTCTCCAAATGTCACCAAATCCAAAGGTCTGGTCCTTCAGCCTCTGCCTCTGCTTTCTTCTGCCTCCAGCCAGCTCCAGTCTTCATGTCATTCCAGTGAAATCTCGACTTGTAGCGTCTTCCTTTCAAGAACATCTTCGACTGGCCCATTGGCCTATTTATGCTCCTTCCAGAGAGAGGGATTATGGGTTTTCTCCCATAGTGCTCTCTGGCCCAAAGAGCTTCAAGGGAGGTATGAACTCATTGAACTCCAATGAGTAAAGGTGTGAACACAAGCCTTGTATTGATTAGTTCTACTTAGTACCTAGTTTCAGGCTCTGGCCAAAACATCTTCTTGTAAGATTAGATCAACTCTAATTAGTTAGCAGTTAGTAAGGATTCCAACACAGAGGAGACTGAAAAGATTTTCAGAAACTGATACAAGGAAAATTGAATACAGCTAAGACAGTCACCATAAAACAACAGAAAATGAACTTTGCTTAATCATTAAGAACAAAAATGACCCCAAGGAAGAGATCTGAAGATAGTTCTATAGGGTTCTCTAAGTATAGAACCTTACGCAAGTTTTCCCTTGGCAGATAAATTTCCAAATATTTTATGTTATCAACAGTTACTTTAAAAGGAATTTCTCTTCATATCTAATTCTTGCTGTTGGGTTTTGTTAGTGATGTATAAGAATGCTGATGATTTATATGGATTTATTTTGTATCTTGAAACTTTTGCTGAAGTTGAGAATTATTTCTAATAGCTTTTTAGATCTTGATTCTCTGGGGTTCTCTAAGTATACCATCACAGAATCTTCAAAGAGTGATAATTTGGTTTCTTTACTACCTACTCTAATTGCTTTAATCTCTTTTTCATCTCAGTGCCAAAGCTAGCATTTCTAATACAATATTGAATATTAATGGTGATTGGGGGGGGGGGGGGGGTGACCTTGTTTCACTCCTGATTTTATTGGGAATGGTTCTAGTTTATTCCCATTACATATGATGCTTGCTAATGATTTTAAATAGATGCTATTGACTATTTTAAGGAATAGTCCATTTATTTCTGTACTTTCTAGTGATTTTAATAGGAATGGGTGTTGGATTTTATCAAATGCTTTTCCTTCATCTATTGAGATAATGATATGGCTTTTGTTAATTTGGTTATATAGTCCATTTTGATATAGTCCATTATGCAAATAGTTTTCCTAATATTGAACCAGCCCTGCATTCCTGGTATAAATCCTACTTGGGATATTATCCTGGGGATGATTTTCTGTAATCTCTTTGCTAATATTTTATTTAAGATTTTTGCATCAATATTTATTAGTGAGATTGGTCTATAATTTTCTTCTCTGTTTCCCACCTATCTGGTTTAGATATCAGAATCATATCTGTGTCATAAAAGGAATTTGGTGGGAGTTCTTCTCTATTTTTTAAAAATATTTTATATAGTTTTGGATTTAGTTGTTCTTTAAATGTTTGGTAGAATTCACATGTAAATCCATCTGGTCCTCGGAATTTTTTCTTAGGAAGTTGATTAATAGCTTGTTTTATTTCTTTTTCTAAAATGGGACCATTTAAATAATTTATTTCCTCTTCTGTTAATCTGGGCAATCTATATTTCTGTGGGTATTCTTCCACTTCACTTAGGTTGTCAAATTTATTGGCATAAAGCTGGGCAAAGAAACTCTTGATAATTGCTCTAGTTTCTTCTTCATTGGTGAATTGTTCTCCCTTTACATTTTTGAGACTAACAATTTGATTTTTTTCTTTCCTCTTGTCTAATCAAATTAACTAAAGGTTTATCTATTTGGTTGTTTTTTTCATAAAAAAAACTCTTAATTTTATTTTTTTAATTTAATAGTTTTTTAAGTTTCAATTTTATTGATCTTTCCTTTTACTTTTTAAAATTTGAAATTTGGTATTTGATTGGGGATTTTTAATTTGTTCTTTTTCTAGCTTTTCCTGAGATGTAATTTCCCTTATTTTACCTCCACTTTCCCCTTTTTTATTCTGTTACAATCCCCTTTCCATCTCTAGTTTCTTTTTTATATTAGAACAGTAAAATCAGATTATACATGTACTCTCAATGTATACCCATAACAGAAATACAGTTCTCAAGGATTATTTATTTTTATTTTTACCTTTTTATGCTTCTCTTGACTTCTATATTTTGAGGTCAAATTTTTTTGTTTAGCTCTGATTGTTTCATCAAAAATAAATGGAATTCACCAGTTTCACTGAATGTCTTCTTCTTTCCTGAAAGAAAATGCTCAGTTTAGCAGGGTAATTTATTCTTGGATGTATTCCAAATTCCTTCACCATTCAGAATATCAGATTCCAGGACCTTTGATCCTTTAAAATGGAAGCTGTTTGCTCCTTAATACTCCTTATTGTGGCTCCTAGGTTTTTGAATAGTTTCTTTCTGGTTGCTTTTAATATTTTTTCTGTGGTCTAATAGTTCTCAAATTTAGTCACAATATTCTTTTGGATTTTAATTTTGGGGTCTCTTTCAGAGACGTTTGGTGAATTCTTTGAATGGTCATTTTACCTTCTGTTTCTATGATATCTGGGCAGTTCTCTTTGATGATTTCTTGAAAGATTGTGTCTAGGCTCTTTTTTTCATCATTTATTTTAGGGAGCCCAATGATCCTTAAATTGTCTCTCCTAGAACTATTTTCCAGGTTGGTTGTTTTCCCAATTAGATATTTACATTTTTTTCTATTTTTTATTTATTTTTTTTTTGGTTTTGCTTGATTGATTCTTGTTGTTTCATTGTCATCCATTTCCGTTTGTTCAATTCTGAATTTTAGTGATTTTCTTCATTTACTTTTTTTTTACTTCTCTTTTTATTTGTCCAATTGAATTTTTAAATTAGTTGTTTCATTCTATAGAATTTTTTTCCATTTCAAAAATTCTATCCTTTAATGAGTTATATGATTTTTTTTCCATTTCATTAAGTCTACTTTGTAGTGAATTTTCTTCAGATAGTTTCTGTGTTCCCTTTTCCAAACCCTCTTGAAAAATTTTCATTTCCTTTCCCCATTTTACTTCTAACTCTCTTTTAAGATCCTTTTTAATTTCTTCTAAAAGAGCCTTGTGTGAGGGGGATCAGGTTATATCACCTTTTGGGGCTTTATCTTGAGTCAGTCTGCCTTTAGTCTCCTCAGGATTTGAAATCTGTTCTTCTCTTTCACCATAAAAGCTGTATATTGTTAGAGTTCTCTTATTATTTTTATTTTTTTAAATTTAAAGTTAAGGTCTGCCTTTAGGGTGGGGGAGGTTTTCCAAGATGCCATGGCTGCTGAGTCAGTGTTGATTCACTCACAGTGTTGTGTGGGCATGGTGAGGTCCTGTAAGATTCTGATGTTTTGGGGTTTACTATTGATCTTTTGTGTTTGTGTTGGTTGTTTTATAACTTCTCTGTAAATCTACTGGCTTGCAACCATGGTAGTATACACAATACTTTTTTAGATTCCTGTAGATTCCTTCCCATAGATTCTCTGCCATTCAAGAGTCTGATCTGTCCCATGGAGACTGCACTGCCCCAGGACTCTGTGCTGTCTGCTTTAGCGTTTGGTTGCACTGGATGCCTCCTTCCCATTTCCAATTGAAATATATCTTTTCTGGCAATCTTCAAAATTATTTTTGGTTGATAATTTGTTGCATTCCCAATATTTGTGGCTTCTGCTAGTTCATAGCTAATTCAGAGACTGGATTCCGTAATTAGTGTGGGGATCGTAGAGAAAGTCAGAGAGAAACTTGTATTGTCTCAGCTGTCTTTGCTTGCCCCTGGAAGTTCCTACATACCTCTTGTCCATTTGTGGCTCTTTTAAACATAAAGTAATTGTATTGTTTATCTTTCATTTTGTTAACTTTTGTTTGTGCTTTGTTTAATACCATAATTGCAAATCCTTTTTAGGATTCATTGGAGGCTTAACAAAAACAAATCAACAAACAAAAGCAACACATAAAATACACAAAGCAACAACAACAAAAATTAACATTTCTTTTGCTTTTGTTTTCATATATCTTTGTGTTGTAAGATGTGCTGCTTGTAAGAAATAAATTGTGGGATTTTGTTTTCTTTTTCACTCTGTCTCTTATCTTATTTTAGTGCCCTTTAATCCATTTACATTTCAAGTAATGAGAGTCATCTTTATTCTTCTATTTTGGTCTTTGTATTGTCTTTTTTCCCCTTAATTAGAATTTTTTGGATCAACATAATTTATTATGTTTTCTTCAATTTACTTTAAGGTAATCTTATTTGCAAACCTACTTTTCCTTATCTTCAAATCTTCCTTCCCCACCTCCTGTCAACTCTAAACCTGTTTTAAACTTTAGTTAACATACTTTTTTTTTTCTTCTTAAAACTGAGTTCTCTATCTTTCCTCTTCCTGATTCTTAGGTAGATAATTAATTGCAAATCTACTGCTAGTCACCTGCAAATATTTCTGAATGCTAGTTTATTTTTTCCCAGGAATTTTCTTTTTAAAATATTTTTTCAATTACATGTAAACATCATATTCATTTTTATATTCATATTCTGCTCCCCCCCCCCGCCCCTTGCTGGAGAAGGTGAGGAAATTGATATAGGCTATACATGTGTGGTCATGAAAAATATATCTCCATATTTGTCATGCTATGAAGGAAAATATAGACCAAGAAAACCAAACAAGAAAAATGCATTTTAAAAGTATGTTTTGAGAAGCATCTAGGTGGCATGGTGGATAGAACACCAGCCCTGAAGTCAAGAAGGACCTGAGTACAAATCTGACCTCAGACACTTAACACTTCCTAGTTATGTAACCCTGGGCAAGTCATTTAACCCCAAATGCCTCAGGAAAAAAAAAAAAAAAGTTGTGATTTGCATTAAAACTCCAGCAATTATTTCTCAAGAGGTGGATACTTGTCTTGAATCAGTATATTGCTGAGAAAAGCTGTCATCCACATTGTTCATACATTATTGCTATTACTGGTGATTATGTTCTCCTGGTTCACCTCACTTCATTTTGCATTAGTTCATGTAAGTATTTCCATTTTTTCCCCTGAAGGCATCCTTATTGTTATTTCTTACAGCACAATTATATTCTCTCACAATAATTTACTATAGATTGCTTAGCCATTCTTCAGTTAATAGACATTCCCTCAATTTTTGAATTCTTTGTGGCCACAAAAAGAACTTATAAATATTTCTGTGTTTATATATATATATATATATATATCCTTTAAAAAAAAACTTTGGGATATTTATCAGGTTGTGCTTTTGCTGGGTCAAAGGACATGCACAACTTTTTAGTCTTTTAGGAATAGCTGAAAATTGTTCTACAGAACAGTTGAATCAGTTTACAACTCCACCAATAGTATATGAGTGTCACAATCTTCCCCACAACCTCTCTAACATTTGTTATTTTCCTTTTCCTTCATGGGCGTTAATCTCATGGGTGTGAAGTGGTACTTCAGAGTTGTTTTAATTTGTATTTCTCTAAATCAATAGTGATTTAAAAATTTATACGACTGAAGTTAGATTTGACTTCATATGAAAGCTGTCTGTTCGTATTTTTGATCATTTATCAATTGGTCAGTGATTTGTATTATTATGTTTTTCTCATATTTCTATGTATTTGAGAAATGAAGCCTTTAGAAAACAAACTTTTTGTAATTCTATCCTATCCCTACCCAGTTTTTTTTTTTTTAATTTTCTTCTGAGCTTGGCTGCATTAATTTTGTTTGTGCAAAACCTTTTTTAATTCCACATAATCAAAATTATTAATTTTATATCCCATAATGTTTTTTATCTCTTCTTTGGTCATACATTCCTAATTTGTTTATGGTATCACAGTTTATGTCTAAATCATGTATGTACCTATTTGAACCTTATCTTACTGTATGGTTTGAGCTTTTGAACTATACCTAATCCATTCCAAAATGCTTTCTAATTTTCCTAGCAGTTTTTTTTTTTTTTTTTTTTAAGATGGGGAGCTCTTATACCAAAATCTTGGGTCTTTGGGTTTATCAAATATTAGATTATTACAATATCTATTACTATGCATTGTGCACCTAATCTATTCCACTGCTCTACTACTCTTTTACTTAATAAGTACCAAAATGTTTTGATGATTACCAATTTGCAATACAGTTTGAATTCTGATAAAGCTAAACCACTTTGCTTCACTTCCTCCTCCACCCCAATGATTCCCTTAATATTTTTCACCTTTTGTTGTACCAGATAAATTTTGTTGGTTTTTTTGTTTTTGTTTTTGTTCTGTCTCATAAGATAGTTTTCAGTGGTGTGAATGATATGGCATCAAATAAGAAAATTTATTTTGGTAGAATTGTGGTTTTCATTATATTGATTAGGTCTACCCCATGAGTAATTGAATTTTTTTTTTCTTTTTGCTTTGCTATGACTTTATTTTTGTGAAAAAAAAAGTTTTCATGTAGTTCTTGGGTTTGTCTGCAGGTTTATTTTATGTCCTGCAACTGTGCTAAAGTCATTAATTCTTTCAATTAATTGAAAGTTGATTCTCTAGTATTCTCCAAGTATATATCATATCATTTACAAAATGTGACAGTTTTTAATGCATTTTTGGTGGAGTTGTGAAATAATACAATCATTATAACCAAAGGGCTGAAAAACTGTGCACACCCTTTGACACAGCAGTGCCCAAACTGGGTCTGTATCACCCCCAAATCATAAAAGATGGGAAAGGACTCATGTGCAAAAATGTTTGTAGTAGCTCTTTGTGTGATGGTAAAGAATTGGAAATTGAGTGGATATCCATCATTTGGGGAATGGCTGCGTAAATTATGGCATATGGAAGTAATGGAATATTATTATTCAATAAAAATGAGGAACAGGCTGATTTTAGAAAATCCTGAAAAGATTTACATGAACTGATTCTGAAGGAAGCAAACAGAATCAGGAAAACATTGTACACAGCAATAAGAAGATTGTGTGATGATCAAGTATGATAGATTTGGTGCTTAATAATTCAGTGATCCAAGGCAATTCCAATAAATTTTGGATGGAAAATATCATCGACATTCAGGGAGATGTGTGAGACTATGGAGTCTGAATGTGGGTCAATGCATACTGTTTTCATCTTTTTTTTCTTCTGTTTTTTTTCCCCCCTCATTATGTTTCCTTTTTTTTCTGATTTTTTTCCTTCCAACATTACTCATGAAGAAATGTGTAAACAAGGAATATATATATATATATATATATTCCTTGTTTACACATTTCTTCATGAGTATGTATACACACACACACACGCACACACACACACACACCTTATAAATAAAATAAAATATAAAAGTAAAGTGATAGTTTTGTTTTTTCATTGCCTATTTCATTTATTTATTTATTTTTTTGCTGAGGCAATTAGGGTTAAGTGACTTGTCCAAGGTCACATAGCTAAGAAGTGTTAAGTGTCTGAGGCCAAATTTGAACCTGGATTCTCCTGACTTCAAGGTTGGTGCCCTATCCACTATGTCACCTAGCTGCCACCCTATCATTGTCTATTTTAATTCCTTCTATCTAGCATTTGTAGAACAATACTGAGTAGTAGTGCTGATAATAGGCATCCCTTTTCAACTCTGAACATATTGGGAAGGATTCTGCCTTATTACCTTTCCAGAAAATGTTGCTGATAGTTTTAAATAAATCCTATTTTTTTTCATTTTCTAGAAAGCTCCATTTAATTCTATGCTTCCTAAAAATTTTAATATGTATGAATGTTTTATTTTGTCCAATTTTTCTGCATGTATTTATAGATAATCATATTTTAGTTGTTTTTCTTTCTGATATGGTTAATTACACCGATAATTCTCCTAATATTGAACTTGCCCTGAATTCCTGGTATAAATCCCATTTGATCATAGTATAAGATCTGTGTGATATATTGTGCCATAAAAAAATTTGACAGAACTCCTGTTTTGCCTATTTTTTCAAATAGTTTATATAGTCCTGAAATTAATGGTTCTTTAAATATTCAATAGAATTCATGTGTGAATTCCTCTGGTCCTGTTTTTTTTTTTTTTGATTGTTCACTGATAACTCATTTAATTTCTTTAATATACAGTTGTTTAAGTATTCCATTTCCTTTCTTATTAATCTAGACTATTTGTTGGAATCCTTACTAACTGCTAACTAATTAGAGTTGATCTAATCTTACAAGAAGATGTTTTGGGCAGAACCTGAAACAAGGTACTAAGTAGAACTAAGTTCAATGAGTTCACACCTCCCTTGAAGCTCGTTGGGCCAGAGAGCACTATGGGAGAAAACCCATAATCCCCTTCTAAAGATTTGAAAAAGGGTTGCACTCTTTATGGGGCTACATCATCTTATGTGAAGATGTTACTAGATAATTTGTCTTATGAAATCCTAACCCCGAATGACTGGAAATCCATAACGAAAACTTGTCTAGAACCGGGACAAAATTTATTGTGGCTTTCGGAGTTTCATGAATTATGTAGGATTCAAGCCCAACGCAATAGGCAAACAGGACAAGTTGCTTTTGACCAACTAGCTGGTGAAGGTCAGTATGCAGAGAGTTCAGAACAGATTTATTATCCCATAACAGTGTATGAGCAAATTTCTAAGGCTTCAATAAAAGCTTGGAATTCTCTCCCTGGACAGAAAGATGGAAATAATGCTTTCACAAAAATAGAGCAAGGTCCCAATGAACCTTTTGCAGATTTTGTGGGACGTCTGCAAACAGCTGTAATAAGAACCATTGGAGATAATGCTGCCACAGAAATAATGACTAGACATTTGGCTAAGGAAAATGCCAATGAGGTTTGCAAGAGAATTATATGGGGGCTAGACAAAAATGCTTCTTTAGAGGAGATCATTAGACGCTGTGCCACAGTGGGCACAAATGCTTATTATGCCCAGACTATGATGAACATGGAAAGACAAGGTCCTTCTTGGCAGAGGAATTCTAGAGAAACTCGTCGATGTTTTCATTGCGGAAAAGTTGGACATTTGAGAGCTCATTGTAGATATGGAGATAGAATGGGAAGACAAGGTGGGAGAACAAGACCCCAAACCCCATGTCCAAAATGCAACAGAGGCTTCCATTGGGCCTCAGAATGCAGACAGATTCAGGGAAACGGGATGAGGGGCCCAGCCCCAGGGCCCAAGGCAAAAAATACTTGGGGCATGATGGCAGCCAATGGTGCACCCAGAGAGTGCCTAGAAGTCCAGTACCCAGACATGACCAATCAGCCAGAAAGCCATACGATGGGAGAAGGGGATTACACAGTCAACCAGCCAGGAAGCAACCTGATGGCAGAAGGGAATTACAATTGGGGAGAATAGAGCTATATGCAGCTGGGACAACTGAGATACCCCCTGGAGAGGTGAAATCTGTTCCTCTCCAGCCTATGGATCCCTTACCTCCAGGCACAGTAGGCTTGACCAAAACATCTATCTTTAGATAATCGCCAGGTAATGTGGAGAGACCCAGAAAGTGGTGAATGGAAGGGACCAGATAGGCTAAGTGCTTGGGGAAGAGGATCTGCTTATATTTCCACAGATGAAGAAAGAATCAGATAGCTGACAATGAAACTGTCAAAAGGATTCTTAAAATCTTCAGAAATCATTGGGTTCCCTGAGATGAAAAATTGTTGATGAGACTTTTTGCAGTACTTCAGAGCTTACAGGAATTATTAGATTCCTGGCACATGAACTAATGGACAATGGATTCCTTATGGACTATTTCTAGGACTTATGGACATTTGTAAATTTTCAGGTCGATTTATGTTGTTACATTACTACTAGCCTGTGTTATATTACTATGTGCTTATGTATTTTAAGCAATTGCAAGAATCATTGGATTTCTTGAGATGAAAGATTGTTGATGAGACTTTTACAGTAGTTAAATTTTCATGTTGATTCATGTTATTTGTTACATTACCACTAGCCTGTGTTATATTGCTGTGTGCTTTTGTAAATTATGTATAATGCCTCCCATATTGATGGATTTATGTATACCATGTATATCTGTTACAAAGTTCTG
This sequence comes from Antechinus flavipes, assembly GCF_016432865.1. Taxonomy (NCBI): domain Eukaryota; kingdom Metazoa; phylum Chordata; class Mammalia; order Dasyuromorphia; family Dasyuridae; genus Antechinus; species Antechinus flavipes. Next base: position 96,572,170 of record NC_067402.1, on the reverse strand, counting down.
GCCCATATTGATGGATTTATGTGTACCCCTTCAGAAACCCCCTATGTTTTAAAACAAAAGAAAGGGGGAGATGTTGGAATCCTTACTAACTGCTAACTAATTAGAGTTGATCTAATCTTACAAGAAGATGTTTTGGGCAGAACCTGAAACAAGGTACTAAGTAGAACTAAGTTCAATGAGTTCACACCTCCCTTGAAGCTCGTTGGGCCAGAGAGCACTATGGGAGAAAACCCATAACTATTTACACTTTTATAGATACCCATCCATTTCTTTTAGCTTGTTAGCTTTGTTGGCATATAATTGTACAAAATATCTACTAATAATTGTCTTAATTCCATCTTTGTTGGTGTTGATTTAATTGTGACATTAGTAATTCATTTTTCATCTCTTTTTAAATCAAATTTAGTAATGGTTTATCTATTTTATCATTTTATTTTTCATGAAACCAGCTTCTAGTTTAATTAGTCCAATGATTTTTTTCTTTTAATTTTATTAGTCTCTCCTTTGATTTTCTGGTTTTTCAATTTGGAGCTTAACTGAGAATTTTGATTTGCACTTTTTTCTAGATTTTTTTTTTTTTTTATTGCAGGTCCAATTCATTAACTGACTTTATTTTAGTCCTTTATTTAGCATAAGAAAAATTTCCCTAAGTTCTTCTTTTGGATGCATCCCATAAATTTTCAGGTTGTCTCATTGTCATTTTCTTTAATGAAATTAGTGATTGTTCTATTTGCTCTTTGCTCCACTCATTCTCTAGAACTAGATTATTTACTTTCCAATTAAATTTTAATCTGTGTATATGTGTTTAGTACAGAAATTACTTCAATGCCTATTATACCTTTTAGTCCAATGTGATTTCCTGCTTGTCTCTTTTAGTTAGATCTATTTTTGATTTTTCTTTGTCTAAAATCACGATTGCTATTCCTGCTTTTATTAACTTTCAATAGAAAATATAATAGATTCTGCTCCGATCCTTTATTTTTACTTTTTATGTGTCTCCCTGCTTCATGGCAGTTTCTTATGAATGATGTATTAATGTAGGATTTTGGTTTTTAATCCACTCTGATATCAATCCACTTTGCTATCAATTTCTGTTTTATGTTCATCCCATTTACATTCACAGTTATTATTACTAAATATGTTTTTCCCTCTATCATGTTTCCCTCTCACTTATCTCTTCTTTCATCCCATGTCTCCTCAAAAATGTTTTGCTTCTGATCCCTACCTTCACCAAATGCTATTCCTTCTATAAGCATCCCCTCTTTTATCCTTCACTTATTCTCCTACAGTAAATAATAAAATAATAAAAAATTTATCCTGATAAATTTCTTAGCAATTACAAATATCTTCTCATGCATCAATGAAAACAATTTAACATTATTTATTTATTCTTTCTTACTTATCTTTTTTAGGTTTTTCTTAAGCTTTGTAATTGAAAGACAATTTCTCTTAAGTTTTGTCTTTTCATCAGGATTGCTTGGCTTTTGCATTAAATACCTATTTTTCTTTAAAATATTATGCTTAGTTTTGAGCAATGCAACAGGATTCTGCACATTAGTGTTAGCAAAGGGTTCCCCATAATCTCCTTCTGATTAGTTGTCTGATCTTCTTACTATCTGTTACCTGAAAGCTCCAAAAGTCATAACTAATGCCTCAGATTTTAGTGACCCGCCCCCCAAGGCCTGTTTCTGATCTGTTGGTATATTCTGTGCACATGACACACCCTGGATTGTATTCCACTTTTACTCCAGTGAAATAGATATTTCCTACTGACCTAGGAAGTTTAAGTTGTTTTTGGAAAATAATTTGATTCTGTCCCTTTTTTAGTTCTATTGCTCCAAAATTTATTTGGATGTAATATTTTAAATTCATTTTGAGGGGAATTTAGGAGATTCACAGGTGAGTTCCTTTCTTTACACCTTGTTGAATACATACACACACACACACACACACACACACACACACACAGTCTCTAAAAAGTTTTTCACCTTATTCTTTTCATTACTTTGCTTCAAAATTTCCAACTTTTATTTTAAATTTATCATCTTTATATTTATTACTTTCTTGATTTTTTTTTTTTTTTATTGCAGGTCCAATTCATTAACTGACTTTATTTTAGTCCTTTATTTAGCATGAGAAAAATTTCCCTAAGTTCTTCTTTTGGATGCATCCCATAAATTTTCAGGTTTTCTCATTGTCATTTTCTTTAATGAAATTAGTGATTGTTCTATTTGCTCTTTGCTCCACTCATTCTCTAGAACTAGATTATTTACTTTCCAATTAAATTTTAATCTGTGTATATGTGTTTAGTCCAGAAATTACTTCAATGCCTATTATACCTTTTAGTCCAATGTGATTTCCTGCTTGTCTCTTTTAGTTAGATCTATTTTTGATTTTTCTTTGTCTAAAATCACGATAGCTATTCCTGCTTTTATTAACTTTCAATAGAAAATATAATAGATTCTGCTCCGATCCTTTATTTTTACTTTTTATGTGTCTCCCTGCTTCATGGCAGTTTCTTATGAATGATGTATTAATGTAGGATTTTGGTTTTTAATCCACTCTGCTATCAATCCACTTTGCTATCAATTTCTGTTTTATGTTCATCCCATTTACATTCACAGTTATTATTACTAAATATGTTTTTCCCTCCATCATGTTTCCCTCTCACTTATCTCTTCTTTCATCCCGTGTCTCCTCAAAAATGTTTTGCTTCTGATCCCTACCTTCACCAAATGCTATTCCTTCTATAAGCATCCCCTCTTTTATCCTTCACTTATTCTCCTACAGTAAATAATAAAATAATAAAAAATTTATCCTGATAAATTTCTTAGCAATTACAAATATCTTCTCATGCATCAATGAAAACAATTTAACATTATTTATTTATTCTTTCTTACTTATCTTTTTTAGGTTTTTCTTAAGCTTTGTAATTGAAAGACAATTTCTCTTAAGTTTTGTCTTTTCATCAGGATTGCTTGGCTTTTGCATTAAATACCTATTTTTCTTTAAAATATTATGCTTAGTTTTGAGCAATGCAACAGGATTCTGCACATTAGTGTTAGCAAAGGGTTCCCCATAATCTCCTTCTGATTAGTTGTCTGATCTTCTTACTATCTGTTACCTGAAAGCTCCAAAAGTCATAACTAATGCCTCAGATTTTAGTGACCCGCCCCCCAAGGCCTGTTTCTGATCTGTTGGTATATTCTGTGCACATGACACACCCTGGATTGTATTCCACTTTTACTCCAGTGAAATAGATATTTCCTACTGACCTAGGAAGTTTAAGTTGTTTTTGGAAAATAATTTGATTCTGTCCCTTTTTTAGTTCTATTGCTCCAAAATTTATTTGGATGTAATATTTTAAATTCATTTTGAGGGGAATTTAGGAGATTCACAGGTGAGTTCCTTTCTTTACACCTTGTTGAATACACACACACACACACACACACACACACACACACAGTCTCTAAAAAGTTTTTCACCTTATTCTTTTCATTACTTTGCTTCAAAATTTCCAACTTTTATTTTAAATTTATCATCTTTATATTTATTACTTTCTTGATGTCTTTTTTTGTTACTCATCCAATTAAAGTTTCTAAAGAATCAAGTTTGAGTTCCCTCTTCTAAAATAAAATTCAATTATTGCTTTAAGAACCTTTCTCCCTTCATCCTTTTATTATATTATAGCTCATTCTTGCAAGTAGCAATTCATTAAGGAACTAATAAATATAGAACTGGCATCTTGGTGGTATAGTGCAAAGCCTGAGGTCAGGAAGCCTCATCTTCAAATCTGGCCTCAGATACATACTAGCTTTCAGACACAAGGCAAGTCATTTAACCCTGTTTACCTCAATCCTCATAAATTTGTTCTGGAAAAGCCAATAGAAAACTACACTAGTATCTTTGCCAAGAAAACCCCAAATGGCATCAGCAGGGATTGAGCATGATTAAAATGATGGAAGAGCAACAATAAATAGAGAATCATTGCTCTATGATAGACGGTTCCCCATATCTTTTCTCAAATATCTCCTTCTAGCTCCTCCTTCAAAGCTCATTTTCTTTCCCATTTCTCATGCAGTCTCCTCATAGGGATCCTTCCCCACCCCCTATTACCATTAACCTCCAAAAGTTTTGATTTCTTTTTTTTTTTTCAAAATAATTTTTTTTCCTGGACGCAAAGTAGAGGAAATGTTCTCCCAATACATTATATCTATGCGGATTATATTCATTCTCCATTATAGTCGATATCTCTGACTCCATGGTATTGTTTTTCTTTGTGACACATTCTCCTCCACTGCATCAAATTTTCTTGTTTTTTTTTTCCTATTTTATTCCCTCTCTTATCTACCTTATATATTATCCCCTAATCCTTCTAATGAGACACAAAAAATCATTTCATGTTCCCTGATTTTTAGAATCAGTTAGGGTATTCACTTTCTTTTATATTTTCTCTTTTACAGTCCTCCATTAAGTAATCCATCCCTGTAAAAATTAATTTCAATATTACATAAACTTTATGGTAACAACAACAAAAATGGAGATCCTATCAAAGTCCTTTTAGGAAACAAATATGTTTTGAAATCTGACCCAGTAAGAAGCAAAATAAAGGAAGAAAGGACTATTATCTCTAATGAACAATGTTATTGTTATTTAGTAATTTTTAGTCATGTCTAATTCTTTTGACCCCCTTTTGATGTTTCCTTGGCAAAGATACTGGATTGTTTTGCCATTTCCTTCTCTAGTTTTTTTTTTTTTTTTCTTTAGGAAACTGAGGCAAATAGAGTTAAGGGACATGCCCAGGGTCACAGAGGTAATGAGTACCTGAGACTGGATTTGAACTCAAGTCTTCCTGACTTCAGGCTTAGCATTTTATCCAAAACACTGCCTAACTGCCCAAGCATTAATCGTAATCATGTTCATAAAAATCTTCAAAGTATACAAAATTCATAACATGAAAAATTATATGATTATATGTCAATAATTTTAAAAAGCTTTTTTATAAGATATCCATTCCATTTTTATTAATAAAAGAAAATATAGTAATAATGCCTTTTAAAAGTATAAGTAGTTTCTCTCTAAAACAAAGACCTAAGTGTCATGAATAAAGAGTGTAGCAGAAGCCTTTCCAGTAAGATTAGGGGTAAATCAAGGATGTTTGTTATCACTGGCTAGTGATTGTGCTAGAAATTGCTAGTTATAACTATAAGACACAAAAATTAAAATAAGAGGATAATCATAAATAAAAATCAGAATCTTGCTCTTTGAAGATATTTTGAGAACCAGAGAGTCATCTAAAATTAATTAAAATGATTACTTTCAAGAGGTTGCAATATATAAAATAAATCCATATAAAACATCCATATTTCTTTAAAAGACAAGCAAAATCCACAGAAAGTAGTTGAAATTCCACTTAATATGTTTAGAAGAATTACACATATTTCTTGCTCTCTTGGGAAGGGGAGAAAGTGGAGAGAGGGAGAAAAATCTGGAACACAAGGTTTTGCAAAGGTAAATGTTGAAAACCAGCTTTGCATGTATTTGGAAAAATAGAAAGAAAAAAAAAATTACTTAGTAAAATATATCCCATTTAAAATGAACACATAATGTAGAAAATACTTTCAAATCTTCCTACCAAAGTACACAAGAACTATATAAATACAATGCTAAAATATTCTTTGTAGAAATAAAGACAAACCCAAATAATTGGAGAAATAGTTACCACTGATGTATTGTCTGAACAAATATAATAAAAATGAAAATTCCTAAATTAATTTATTCAAACATTTAATAATAAAGATGATAAAAGATTACTTTGTAGGAACAAAAGTAATAACAAAATTCACCTAGAAGAACAACAGATCAAAAATCTCAAGAGGAATAATAAAAACAGGAGAGAGAAAGGAAACTTGCTTTAGAGGATCTCTGTACTACAGAAACAAAAAACAAAACTGAGCAACATGGAAACTACCTCAAAATGGATCCATAACTCATGACACAAAGCTCATAACATTAGAATATTAAAGGATCAAGGAAAACCCAGGCAGATAAAACAGGGGAGTGATAATGTTACAGTATGGGAGAGAGCTAGGAAAAATACTGGGAGCCAAGAGATGAAGTGTCCTTTTCATGAAATAGTTAGGAAGCCAGTCACTAAATCAAAGATTATGTGTTAGAGAGTAAGGTATAAGAAGACTGAAAATGTGGGAGAAAGCTAAGGAAAGTGGTTGGACAATCTGGAAAGGCTAGATGAGGTAATTCCTAGTTTGTTTAGAGGAGACAATGGCGAAGATAGGATCTGAGGATTAAATTAGTGTAAATGGAATAAGCTCTGGTATGGGCTTCACGCTGAAAGGACTATGGGAACCAGATAGTCCCTAGGTCTATTAGTCAAAGAAGTACTAGGATATTTAGAATCATCCTCATTAATGTTTCAAAGAAATAGGTTGTTGTACATTCTCATAATTCTCTTCATATTATTTTCAGATACTATTCTTTTCCCTTGTCAATATTTTTCAATATATTAACAATTCATGATTTCATCAGTTTATTCTGCTGTACTATAATAGGAAAATAGGCATAGTAGGAAAAGTACCTTTTCTAATGTTCTTATAGGATAGTCTTTTCAGAATTTTAACTTCTTGCCTGTAAAATTAAAGTGGTAATGATATTAATTGTAATATGTTATCAGGTAAACACTCTGGAAATCTTAAAGTTATATATAATCTGTAGTATTTGATCTCTGCTAAATAGTTCTACTGTATACATCCTTTAAAACAAACAAGTTAATTTTTAAAAAGCAAGATCTTTTGTCAGTCTATTTATAGCAGTCAGCAAACACTATTGAGATTGCCCTAATCCATTCTATCCTATTACTTCTTCCAGAACTCTCTTCTGATATAAACCTTTGAAAATATTACTTGCTTTCACCCATCCCTGTTTCTCTTCCTCTCCCAATTAGTGTTCATACTTCCTACTTACCAGCATATACATACAATGTCTATAAATAAGAGAAGCTCTATGGACTCACACATGGGTCTTTCTCAGTCCATCATAACAAAACATTAAAGAAAAACCTTCCATGATCTGAAAATCCTTATTGTAAACCCTAATTTTTTTGGAGTGGAAACAGAATCATTGTTTTGCTACAGATGCTGTAAACTGAAGATGGATTAGTTCTCCATATTGGTACAGAGAGTGCAATGGCATTTCTGTATGTATGTTTCTTTTCTTTTCTTTTCTTTTTTTTTTTTAAAGATTAATAACATTTACTCGTTAGCTTGAATTGTTCATTTTTCTCACAACACATTTCATTTTCTAAACCTGGTAATGCATTTCTGTGGAATATTGGAAACTTATTGTGGCCTAATAGAGCTTGCTGCACAGCGTTACTCCCAGTTTTGGTGTTTTAATAATTTTTCTGCTTCAAATCACATTGATATAAAACTGGGTGTTTTTATGTTATTATAGGCACATTTCTTTCTTACTGAGTCATAAATAGATCTATGTGAAATGTTTAAAAGTGAAACTGAAAAAAATAATCTCCCTTAGAGTACTTATCAGAAGCAAAATTAATGAGGTTTTGTTTAACATTTTTTTTTCTTCTCCCAGGACTCCCTCATGGAATTAGCATAATTATTTGAAACTCAATTCTATAATGTTGAGAGCTTTAAAACCAATTCTATTTAGTCTCTTTGAGGGTTTTATGTAGCTACTATACAAAGGATTTTCTATATTTAGTATTCTTTCAGTGATTGGGTGAATAGCCATATGGGATAATAATAACTCTATGGTAACTGAAAGTTGGAGTCCAGTTTACCAAGATCCAGAGAAACTATATAGTTGACATGCTTTTTATTCTGGGAGATGAGAGGTTTGAATCTATTAATGGTCATGCTCAATATATCCTCATTCCAGTCTTATTTATGTTTTATAACAAGAATTTGGGGAACATTAGCAATAGAATAGGGCAGGCTAGGTGGAGCCATGGATAGAGTGAAAGGTTTGGTTCAAATCCAGTGAGGAAGGGAAAGAGGGAGAGAAAAGGAGACCAAAAAACCAAACCACAATGTGTAGGAGCAAATCTAGAACTCATTCTTCATTAATAAATGCTGTAACTGAATTGCACACGCCCAGGAGAAAGAGATTGATTCTAGAACAAAGCATTTTTCTTCACCTTTAAGAGGGTGAAGAAAGTTCTAGAGAAGAAAAATAAAGATTTGTCTTAATTGTGTGTTTCAGTGTGAGTCCTCTGTGTCAGGCAGCAAAGTGTCTCTGGGAGAGGGGGCTAGTCTGAACTTCAGAAAAATCAGATTGAAAAATCGTACTAGAGATACCCATTTAGCTGGAAAAGTCACTTAACATCTCTCAGCCTCCATTTCCCCAAATATCAAGTGGGGATAATAACAGCTTCTACTTCACAAAGTTGTTAGGATCAAATGAGATAAAATATAAAGTTTTTACACACTTTCAAGAACTATATAATGCTGAATTATCATTACATGTTTTGACAGTACTAATAAAATTAAAAAATTTTCTAAATCCCATCCTTTTTATAGAATGACCAGAAATCTTATGGCTCGCATGTGAAAGTCTGAATGTGGTTTAAGCTAAAAAGAGAAATTTTGAAGTGATGTTACAATGAATAAATCTGAGTACATGCACATTTAATACTTCAATTTGGGACTCTGGCTTACATTTTAGATTATATTGTCCTTTTAAAAGAAATTACAATCCTAGATTTTCTTTGTCCTTAAGTTACATTTCTTTTATTTGTCTGTTATAAATATTGGATCTCCAGTTAAAATGTATGCTCTTTAAGGCCAGAGAAGGTTTTTTTGTTTTTAGTTTTTTTGTGCCAGCCCTCTGGTTCGTATATAGTTGTTGCTTTTGTTGAGCTGAATTGATAGTCCCTTCAATTCTCTTGACCTTAGTGATATTTCCATAAAATGAGAGAGTATGTATATGTTTTATACTATCTATATGATTATTATTAGGAAAGGACTTTATAAGCTGCAAAGTACTATCAAAATAAAAATTAAATTACTTGTCCCTCTCCTAGATTATAATGTTAATGAGAGTAGTGGTCATGTCTTATTTAATTTTTCTATCTGCTATGTCAGGATCAGGTTCTTGCATATGGTAGGTATTAGATAAATATTTGTTGGTTGAAAAATATGTCCTACCTGTTCACAAAGGGTTATACAACCAGTACACTTTTTGCACCAGCAGTGACTCTATTGGGTCTGTATCACAAAGAGAGAACAAAAAAGGGAAAAGAATCCACAAATACAAAAATATTTGTAGCAGCTCTTTTGTAATGGCAAGAAACTGGAGACTACATAGATGCCCATCAACTGGAAAATAGCTGAATAAGTTATGGTATATAAATGTAATGAAATATTATTATTTTTAAGATACAATGAGCAGGATTATTTCAGAGAGGCATGGAGAGACTTACATGAACTGATGCTAAGTGAAGTGTACAGAACTAGAAGGACTGTTCACACTAATAGCAAATTTATGTGATAATTAACTGTGAGGGACATAACTCTTCTCAGCACTGCAGTGATGCAAGACAAAGCCAATTAATTAGACTTGGGTGCAAAATGTCATCCCCATCCAGAAAGATAACTATGAATACTGAATGTGGAGCAAAGAATTGTATTTTTCAGCTTTTTGTTTGCTTTTCATTTCTCATGGCTTTTTTTTCTTTTTGCGTTTTTGGTCTGATTTTTCTTGCACAACATGACAAATATTGAAATATGTTTAAAAAGGATTGTACATGTAAAACCTTTATCAGATTGCTTGCTGTCTTGGAAAGGGGGAGGTAAAGGAGGCAGGAAGAAAAAAATTAGAAAACAAAATATTTTTCTAGTAGTTTCTTTTTTATTAAAGCTTTTTTATTTATAAAACACATGCATGGGTAATTTTTCAACATTGACCCTTGCAAAGCCTTTTGTTCCAAATTATCCCTTCCTTCTCCCCACTCTTCCCCTAGATGGCAGGTAGTTTAATACATGTGAAATATATAGAAATATTTGTTATATCCAACACACACACACACACACACACACACACATAAATGTATATACACACACACAATTATCTTGCTGCACAAGAAAAATCGCATCAAGAAGAAAAAAAAATGAGAAAGAAAACAAAATGCAAGCCAATAACAACAGAAAGAGTGAGAAAGAGTGTTATAGTCCCCACTCAATTCCCAATCCTCTCTCTGGGTGTAGATGGCTCTCTTCATCACTAAACATTTGGAATTTGTAGAGGGCCAGAACTCTAGAGAAGTAAACTTGAAATAAGCGTTAACTCAGTGGAACTGATAAGATGATGGTTCTTTAGTTCATATATATACTTAGTACTTAGTTATGGTAATATAATGATTCTCTAAGTTAACACATAATCAGTATGCTGTAATGATGTAACTGTACTAGGGTATATAAGGGCTGAGGAGGACTGGAAAAGAGACATTCCATTTTTGACCATCCTCTAGGTGGCTCTCCTACCTTCATCACTTCTCCACCTAAAGACCAAGATTGTTCCAAAGGACCTCCAGAAAGCTAGCCTTAGCATTACAGGAATTGGTTTGAATCATCTCATTGTTGAAGAGAGACTAATATAGTCTTATTGTTGCCATGTATAACGATCTCTTGGTTCTCATTTCACTTAGCATCAGTTCATGTAAGTCTCTTCAGGCCTCTCTGAAATCATCCTGCTGGTTGCTTCTTACAGTAGAACACAAAATATTACAAAAATGAAGACTGGAAACTGCACTTACATGTATTTGGAAAAACAAAATACTATTGATAAAAATGAAAACATCAGAAAATAAAAAAATATATTGTAATTTCATTTAGTCTTTTGATTTATGATTTGCACATCTACTATACATAGGCAATCCTGGACTTGTGGGGGACTTTTTGGCTATAAACATGATGGAAAATAGAAGAGCACTGGACAGATTTTTTAAAAGGATATTTCAAAGTCCAATTACATACCTTCTTTGTCATGTGACCTTGGGCAAGTAAGTTCTCCCTGGTCATCAGTTTTCATTTGTAAAATCTGTAAAATCAGTAAATGGAGAATTGAATAAATGAAAAAAAATGTTTAATTACTTACTATGTACAAAGTACTGTGTGAAATGTGAAAGGTACAATACAGAATTTAAGTAGTTTTTATATCCAAGGTGATCACATTCTAATTGGAAAAAAATCAACTTATATTCATGGTTGCAATTGTGATTCAGATGGAAAAGGTCAGTGGTCTTCAGAGTATACATAGAAACAGAGCACGTGGCAGTAAATCTGCTTTAGTACTATTTCTATTAATAAGGTCATGTTGATATGTGATGTTGAATCAATTGATAAATTCAAGAATACTGGCAGAAAGAGCTTTCTTCCCCGCCCCTCCCCCCCAGATCTTTAATAGCTTTGTAGATAATATAGATAATTTTGTTTGCATCTCTAAAATACAGTAATACCTCCTTCTCAGGGTTATTGTAAGAATTAAATAAGAATTATTTTATAATCAATGAATCAATTAGACCACTATCATATGGAAAAATAACTTTATGATATCAATTTATTGATGGATCTGAATAGGGCAGAATCATAATAACTAATTCACATGATTGTGTGGTGCTTTTGCAGCTTTTAAAGCATTTGTAAATTATATATGATTTAAAATTATATATTTTAAAGTATATTATTTTTTGAAATTATATTTCATGTAGCCTAAATCCCTAGCCAGTCCCTTAAGTAGGGCAATCATTAATTTTCCCATTTTACAGATGAGTAGAATGAAGATTAGTGAAATAAAGTAGCTTGCCTATCACCCAACTGTTCTGTGTGATAGTTGCCATTCAAGTCAGTACTCCTATTTTTGAAACCAATTTTTTTCCAAACTAAATTATCCTATCTAGATCTGATAATGTTAAATATTGTTTTATTTATAAAAGAATGCTTCTGCCCCATTTTCTCACACAGATTCTCATTTTGCATTGGATTATCTTTGTTAAAACTGTTAAAATATCTATAATACTACATATATAAGAACTATTGGTAAAAAGAGATAAATAATATATTTTCAAGATTAAAAAAAAGTTGGGAATGTAGACAGGTTATTTTTGTTTTTCATATGAAAGAACAAACAAGGCATACAACTACATATAACAAATATAAAAGTTGGGCCATATATCTTAAACACAACAATACCATATATATGTATATGTGTATATGTATATGTACACACACATATATGTGTGTGTGTGTGTGTATGAAATTTTCTAAGATGGCATCTTAAAAGAATGAATTAAAATTCTCCCTCATTTGAATGTTAGAGATGTATTTTATTCAAGTTAGCTAAGATGATTAAAAGACTGAGGGGCAGCTAGAAGGTGCAGTGGATACAATGCTGGCCCTGAAGTCAGGAGGATCTGAGTTCAAATCCAGTCTCGTGTACTTAATATTTCATAGCTCTGTGAACCTGGGCAAGTCACTTACTGGCCCATCAATACAGAATAAAAACATGAACTTATTTGTGAAACATTATTAAATAATTCATACTCTTTGTCACAATAATTCCAATAGCCAAACATAAGCACTCAAAGATAGAAAGTAAATATGGCATATGTAAAAACTATTAATGATGATACAGATGAAGTAAACAGAATCAGAACAAAAATGAATTCAATTAAAACAACATAAAAGAATTACAAACAAAAAAGCACCCTAGTTTTCATTTGTTAGAATGACTAATTTTCATTTCAGAGAGAAAATGAGAAAACAAATGTTCTTCTTTACAGAAGATAGTTAAGTGATCATAGATGAAAAATATTGCTCTTGATAACAGAAGTGGTCACTGTTTTCATTTATTTTATTAGACACATTTCATTCATTATGAGAGATAGCTCAAAGTAGGATATGACTAGGATATAAAAATCCCAAATGAATCAAAAAATAATATTTCACATATATATAAATTGCATTTAATAATATGCAATATACAATAACCAATATAAAACACAAATGGCAAAAATTAGATATAACCTTGTAACCAGATGTTTGACCTGAATGTTTTGGTCAAGGCTAAGTTTGGGAGGCATTTCCATCTCTTTTTAGAGAGAATATACAAAGAAAACCATAGTTTATTTAAATTATCAGTAGAATGATAATGATGATGATGATGGTGACAATGACAATAATTATAATAGTTTTCTGAAGTACTGGATTCTGTTTCAGTATAACTGGACATTGAGTCAATATTTAGATTTTTACTTTCACTAAACAAATTAATATTTCTGTCAGTGGTACTGAAAACTGTTTCCCTAGCATCATCTCTTGCCACAGTTATACAATCTGGAAGTTTGTTATAACTATTATTTCCTTTTTAAGTTGGCCTTCTTTGCCCAGGGCAAAGTGGAGTAAAAAGATCCAGTAACGACATTTATTATGAAGAGTAATCAACCATAAAGACTATAATTGAACACACAAGTATAGTCATTACATGATTAATTACTTTGCTGAAATAACCAGTCTCCTACATATATCAGAGTAATATTCAACAGAGGCAAGAATGGGGTGTTCAGAAAACAGTCCTGTCTCTGGGGTAATCTCAGCCATCAGTGTTTATTTGTTTTCAGAATCCTTTTTTTTTTTTTAAATTCTCAGTTTTCACCATTTTTCCTCCCTGCTGATCATCTATATGCACATTTCAAGATAAATGCTTTGATGATTAAGAAATTGTTTTACAGGCATGAACACAGACAGATGCTTCTGCAAGTTTTCTGTCACACAGATAGAAAAAATTCAGTTCAGGGAAGTACATGGAAAATTATGGGTCCTTCACTGATTGATATATCTGAAATGTTTTCCAATATGTCTACATTTATGCCTTAAAAGTAGTTTTTCAATTGACAATCTATCATTGTAAGCTAAGTGTTTTCTCCTACTTTCCAATTCACAGGCTTGTATGAAGCTTTTAAAACTATAAAGATTATAAAGACTCTCCTATGCTCCAGAATTTGATTGAGACCAACATGTTGACATATACAAACAGAAACAATTAAATTCCTTCACTTCTAAAAGGAATTATTTTTCAACTTGGAGTCAGCATTTAGACACATAGCCCTGTTGTATGCTTGTCTGAAGTTTCTGATCAGAGAACCCTTAAAAAGATTTATCTTATTTCATATTTCAAGAAATCTTGAATGAGGTACATAAATGGGGAACTTTTTGTTTGAATTATATTGCTCAATAGAATAATTTTTATAATCAAGAAATGTTATGGCACTTTAGTATTCACAACTTTAGTAAGTCATATGATGATAAAACCATGGTCTACTATGAACCACTGCTTATGACAGCCTTCCTTTTTGCTACAACAAGTGCATCTGAGGATTCCTTTGATGTATCTGTAGATGGTTTTCATAATTCTTGTATAAAGATTTGAAAACATATATGTAGATTGACAGTCTTTGAAAATGCCAGGGTCGCTTTGTTAGTGTTACTAAGGTCCCAGATATTTTCCCACATATTTGACATGTTTCTTTTCTTTATGTACTTAATGAACAAACCACTTAATAACAATCCAGTTGTAAGTGGGATTGCTTTATTGCCTTTTTTAGTGATAAGTTTGTTAGTAAAAAAATCTGTCCTTGTCTTTAATAGTTTTTCTATTTGCTTCCTTCTTAACATTTTCATCCTTAGATATCCTTTCCAAAGACTTTATTTAATTGTTTCTCTTATGAATCGTTTTTTAAAAGGGTTGTAGTCTCCCTTGACTGATTCTGTCTACTTAATGAGATTAAACTGCTTTAAATATTCTATCATTTATCTCTACAATATTTTATATATTAGTTCGTACTTTTTTTTTCTTTTTTTGTCTTTGGTTATACTCTGTATTTGCTAAGATGTTAGTTTCCTTTTTAGGGAAATTGATTTAATATTTGTTCATGGTATTATTTGAGTCTGTGTCTTTGTCCTTTATTCTATTACCAATATTTCTTTATTAGAAAATTGTTTAATTATGTCACGATTGAAGGGTTTTTTTTTAATTTCATATGATATGTATTTTTATTCTTTCTTCTAGTTAAGTATTATGTTTGATCTTTGCACTAACAAATCAGAGGTCTGCCTGAGTAGAAGTAGATGATTCTGGAATGATTCCAACATAATAGGTCATTTACTGTCTTTTGAAAAAAAAACTCAGTCTTGACATAATTAAACAATTTGCTGATAATGAAAAATTGGTAATAGATAAAATAAAGGACATAGACAGACTATAATTTCTGCCCAAAATAACCTTAGTAGATCTCTCTCTCTCTCTCTCTCTCTCTCTCTCTCTCTCTCTCTCTCTCTCTCTCTCTCTCTCTCCTCTCCTCCTCTTCTCTTCTCTTCTCTTCTCTTCTCTTCTCTTCTCCTCAGGCAGACCTCTCTCTCTCTCTCTCTCTCTCTCTCTCTCTCTCTCCTCTCTCTCTCTCTCTCTCTCTTTCTCTCTCTGTCTCTCTATCTCTCTCTCTCTTTGTCTCTCTCTCTCTCTCTCTCTCTCTCTCTCTCTCTCTCCTTCTCTCTCTCTCTTTCCCTTCTTCCCTCTCTTTTTCTCTCTCCCCATAATTATCTCTCTCTGTTGCCCTCTATTTTTCTCTATCTTTTCTCTTTTTCCCTCTGTCCCCCCTCTCACCCTAGATTTATAGATACACACACACACAGAGTCAGTGTTCAACATTTGATTTTTAGAACTTCAACAATTCATTATTGCATCTAATATAAATTCTTTGGTTTCACTCATAAAACTCTTTAAAATCTGACCTCAACTGGCTCTGCAAACTTCTTTCATATTATTCCCCATCATGGACTGCACAGTACAGCAAACTTCAATTCCCCCGTACATGTGATATTCTTCTGCCTCTTTTGCCTTTGCAGAGGCATTCAATATATCTGAAATACTCTTCCTCCTCACCTCAGCCCTAGTTTCTTTCAAAGCTCAGTACAGATATCAGCATCTTTATGAGATCACTCCAGGTCCCTCAAGTTTTTCATGCCATCCATACACATTATATTTTCTTATCTGTGTAAATGTTGTATTCTACATAAGACTTTGAGGACCAGAAACGTTTCATTTTTCTCTTTGTCTCCCAAACAACTGATATAATGTCTTGTATATATTAGCCTTTAATTCTTGCTTGATGAATTGAATTGAATATAGGTCGAGTTTGGGGAAATAGATTATATATTCCTTAAATAAGTGAAAAATTAATGATGAAGTTCATGGTGACTAGAAACTGAATAAGAAAAGCAATATAACAGAAGTGAGTGCAAGGGATAATTCTGTAAAAAATTACCCTGGCATGGGTTCTGTCAATAAAAAGTTATTTAAAGAATTAAAAAAAAAAAAGAAAAGCAATATAAATGCCCCTTTAAATTTTTAATGGTCTGGGATCTTTAATTTCATCCCTATTTACAATCTTTAAAAGTTCTACATCATGAGTGGGGATGGCAGGCAACATCCAACCATCCATCCTTTAGCCTATTTTCTTAGATTTTAAGGAAAAAGTTTAAATGAAGCATAACTATCTAAGAAAAAATAGGGTCCCAAAAGATTTATGTAACTAGTTTTCTTCAGAAAAGATTTGCAAAGCTATCAGAAGCACATTGATATATCTCAATTCATTATTTATTTACCTACATGAAATTGTCTTGGAGAATCAACTAATATTTTCCAATATCCATTTTTCATCCTAGGGATTTCCCAGTGACTGCGTTCAATGGCTATTTCCCACTGAGCCATAATCAGTAATTAGAGTGCTCATTTTGGGCAGAAACAATTGTGTGCATGTTACTGTTTATTAATTAAATATATAAATGTTCCCCTTCTAGCTTTGGTGTTTTTTTTTTCCTTTTATGGTTTGGAATTTAACCAATAAATTAATTAAACTACTTCTTGCAACTTGACTAATTACTTGATTTATGAATGCTTCTAGAAATAAATTCCAAATGATTATGCAATGACAAGAGGAGAATGCAAGATAAATTTATGATGTATATCTCAAGGGAAATTTTTTTCCCCATAATTATCCTCCAATAATTATTTTGGTTTTCATCATATTTGATTCTAACTGTCTAATGCAGGTAGACTACCAAACAACCAAACAGAAATATTTTCCATTAAGTAGAAAAGAGACCCCATCAACTTTTCTGAAAAATCACTTATGCAGTGGTCCTTTAGATACAGTAAGCTTAACTGGCTGAAATAATCACAAAAGAGGGAGAAAGCATTCTGAAATAGTTATAATGGATTACACAGTATATATTCATTAAAAGCTACTGGTTTTTGTTGTTGTGTTTTGTTTTGTTTTGTTGTTTTTTCCCCTTGTGGGAAATTCTACACCACACCTTACTTGGTCTAATTCAGCGATTTTAGCTCAGCATTAGAATTTGGTGAGACCTTGACAGACCATTAAAATGCAATTATTTTTAAAATTAATTACAAGATTAATAAATATACAATTAAGATAAAGTACTACTACATCTGTCGCCATTCACCATGATGAGGGAAAAGTTTGGTCAGAAAAATCCCTCCCAAACTCCAAGATCAGTGAGAAATCTTTTAAGACCCTCTTTCCTTAATTCCCAAAAGCTAGGTGATTAATGCCTTCAGCAGCAAAGAAATTAATGATTCCAAGAATGTTCTTCCACATCTTAAAAGGGAAAGAAGCCCAACTTAGAAAATAGGTGCTGGTTCTACCACAGAAGGTCTCTTTTGTAGAAGAAAAAGAACTGAGAAAGACTTATTGTAAGTGTAAATAGTATGCTTATATCTGCATTCAGACATCACAGTTCTTTTTCTAGATGTAGATAACATTTTCCATCATGAGTCTTTGGGGAGTTGTCTTAGATCACTGTATTGCTGAGAAGAACTATGTCTATCAAAGTTGACCACTGTACAATGTTCTTGTTACCGTGTACAATGTTCTTCTGGTTCTCAATTCACTCACTATCAGTGCATATAAGTCTTTCCAAGTTTTTCTGAAATCCTCCTGCTTGCCATTTCATACAGAACAATAGTATTTCACTACTGTCATGTACCACAATTTGTTCAGCCATTATCCAATTGATGGGCATCCCCTCAATTTCCGATTCTTGGTTGCCACAAAAAATTCTTATAAATAATTTTGTACGTGGGAGTCTTTTTCCATCTTTTATGTATCTCTTTGGGATATAGAACTAATAGTGACATTGTGGATCAAAGGGTATGTTCAGCTTTGTAGCACTTTGGACATAGTTCTAAACTGCTCTCCAGAATAGTTGGATCACTTCACAACTCCACCAACATCAGTATCCCAATTTTCCCACTTCCTCTCCAACATTTATCACTTTCCTTTTCTGTCATATTAATCAATCTGATAGGTGTGAGGTGGTACCTCAAAGTTGTTTTAATTTGTATTTCTCTAGTCAATTTATTATTTTTTTATATGACTAAAGATGCCATTAATTTCTTCATTTAAATATTGCCTATTCACATTTTTGGCCATTTATCAATTGGGGAATAGCTTTTATTCTTACAAATTGACTGTTTTTCAAATATTTTAGAAATAAGGCCTTTATCAGGAACCTTGGCTAAAACAATTATTTCCAAGCTTTCTATTTCCTTTAATCTTGGTTGCTTTGTTGTATAGTGATTCTTGCTTGACTCATTTTATATATTTTAGAAAAGAGGTCTTCATTAGGAATCTTGGCTCTAACAATTGTTTCAAAGCTTTCTATTTCCCTCCAAATTTTGCTTGCATTTTTATATGGTAATTCTTGCTTCATCTGTGAGAGGTCTTATTTCAGTTTTACAACTCTTAATCATGTGGTGGAGTCTTTGCCACCAGTATATCAGGATCATTTTAGTGCAGGCTCATTTAGAGAATAAGCTTGTGCAGGAGCTCAACTTCTTTTTGTAAGCATAATTTAATACCATGTCTTCTTCCAGAGCCAGAGCTAACCTCTTCTCTTTCATATGATACAGTTCCTCTTGCACACTAAGAGCACCTTGGACCACCATAAGGTAATCTTTTAGAATTCTCTCTTTTTCTCTACTTCATTCTTTTCTGGGATCTTCTGTGTACCTTTATTGATGTGGTTAATGTAGTAGACATTAATGAAGTAAACAAATTGATGCTTCCCATCCCCATAGCAGTTCGTCTCCAATACAATCTACAAATGATAGGGATTTGGTTAATTTGTCTCCAGGGTTGATCCAACTGGTCTTTTTGGTCTTGTGGTTCATGTAGAAGACCTTGTGCTTTAGCATCTGACCTCTTCTCCAGAGCTTTCCACAACCTGCCTCAGAAGAGCAAGATTTATCCATTCCTAGTTTTCTTTGTCATGGTCATTGGAGGTCTTGCTAGGATATTGTTTCTTCATAAGGACCAGGTAGGGTGCATTGGGAGAGAACCCAATAACAGGCTGATTCCAGAAGCCCTACAGGCACAGCATTGCAGAGCACCATATGAATCTGATTTTTGAAGAAAAATCTCCTATTTTAATTTGCAGCAGTTGTATTAATATTTATAGTCTAAAAACTTGATTTTTAGCTCATTTTTCCTACTTGTTGTCACTTTGCCACAGTTATTGCAGAAATTGAAGGGGATATACTATATTATGGGCTATTTTTATTGCTTCATAAGTTATATACTATATATATAATTTACTTATGCATGTAAATGTATATGTACACGTTTATATATGCATACATATGTATACGTGTGTGTATATATGTATATGTGTGTGTATATATATATATATATATATATATATATATGTATATATAATTTTTTATACTCTTCAGTGACCTATGGCCTTTCTCATACTATGATGAGGCATCAAATTTTGATTTCTGTGAGGATCTCATTCTGAAATATAACTAGACTTCTAGGGAGAATTGAGAGCACTGGTGAAGAGAAAACCTGGATATTGAATTGAGTTCTGAACTTCTTAATTATGATAAATTAGAGAATTTTAGCAAATCTGATTAGAATTGCTTTTCCCCAATGAATATGAAATTAGCTTCATTGATGACATGTACTTTTCCCAGCAGGGGTAATTAATGAACAAAATCATGAATTTTGATTCCTTTAATTCTATTTTCCAGGGAAAACATTGATTGAAATATAACATTCTCACTTAGTATACTGAGTATATGGTAGGGTTTGAACAACATGAAAGTGTTTCCTTGATATGAAATCTAAGATTTTCATTCGTTAAAAGAGTAAAACCAGTTCCGGTTAAGATGGCGGAGAGGAGGCTCACAGTTGCATAAGCTCCGCGCTTTCTCTCACTATCCATTTCATTACAAGCCTCTGAATTAATGCTTGACTGAAAAAAAAACCACAAATAGTTACCAAGAGAAGCCATCCTTGAGATTCGCCAAGAAAGGTCTGTCTTTACTGGAGGGCTGGGGCGGTTTTAGATCGGGCGCAGGCTGAGGGCAGCAGCAGTGAGAGCACAGGAGCAGACTGGAGAGGGGGTGGGGAGTGATCGCAGCCATCTCTGCGGGGAGAGCTTCGCTACAGGTTTGGATACTTTGGTCCGGCAGCAAGTCAGCAGCCCAGCAGAGAAGCTAAAAACACCGGGGCTGAAGAATACAACCCCAAACAGCTGGAGTCTCTCGGGACCTGGCCGCCCCCCCACTTCCCCCCCCACAGTGACTCAGCATGCTCTGGGATCTCAGAGCCCACGCGCACACAGTCCTGCTAGTGCCTCACTGCTGCCCCCGGCAGTCTGGAGAGGAAGCTCGGTAACACACCCAGCCCCTCCCCCAAAGAAAGACTCCAGTTTTTTCTGTTTTTCTTTGCTAGATTGTCTCTGATTATTAGACAGAATGAGCAAGAAACTGAAGAGGACTTTAACCCTTGACAGCTTCTATACAGATAGAGAGCAGACTCTAAATCCTGAGGAGACTAAAAACAGACAGTCTCCAGGTGAATCTCCAAAGGAGGAGATCATCTGTTCCTCAGCACAGATGAACCTCATAGAAGTGATTAAAAAGGCTCTCACAAGGGAGCTAGAAGAAAAATGGGGAAAGCAGAGTGAGGCTTGGCAAAAGGAGAGGGAAGCTTGGGAAAAGGAGAGGGAGGCTTGGCAAAAGAGCCTGGAGAAGTCAGTTAAAGAGAGAGTGGATAAAGAAGTAAAATCCTTGAAAAATAGGATTGGTGAACTGGAAAACAAAATTGGCGAAATGGAAAAAAATTCCACAGAACAAAAGAACTCAATGGGACAATTAGAAAAAGACTTTAAAAAAGTGAGTGAAGAAAATACTTCACTGAAAATCAGAATTGAACAATTGGAATTGAATGACTCGAGGAGACAAGAAGAATCAGTCAAGCAAATCCAAAAAAATCAAACAATGGAAAAGAATGTGAAATACCTTCTGGGGAAGACAACAGACCTGGAAAACAGATCCAGGAGAGACAATCTGAGAATCATTGGACTCCCAGAAAAGCATGATGAAAAAAAGAGCCTGGACACTATTTTCCAGGAAATTATCAAAGAGAACTGCCCAGAAGTCATAGGAACAGAGGAAAAAATAAACATTGAAAGGATTCATCGATCACCCACTGAAAGGGATCCTAAAATCAAAACACCAAGGAATATAGTGGCCAAATGCCAGAACCCTCAGACGAAGGAAAAAATATTGCAAGCGGCTAGAAAAACCCAATTCAAGTATCAAGGAGCCACAATAAGGATCACCCAAGATCTGGCAGCATCCACATTAAAAGATCGAAGGGCCTGGAATATGATATTCCGAAAGGCTAAGGAACTTGGTATGCAACCAAAAATAACTTACCCAGCGAGAATGAGCATCTTTTTCCAGGGAAGAAGATGGACATTCAACAAAGTAAGCGAATTTCATCTATTTCTGATGAAAAAGCCAGAACTTAACAAAAAGTTTGATCTACAAATATAGAACTCAAGAGAAATCTAAAAAGGTAAAGATTAATCTTGGGAACTATATTTCGACTATATAGATGTATAAAGAATACATGTATACCTTGTTCTAGAAATTGATGTGGAAAGGACATTGTACCAGAAAAAGGGTAACGTGGGGGTACTACATCTCATGAAGAGGCACAGGAAACCTATTATATCTGAGAGAAAGAATGGAGGGGGATGAATAAAGTGGGTATCTTACTGCCTTCAGAATTGGCTTTAAGTGAAAAATCTTAAGACATATTCAATCTATGGTGAAACTTCTCCCACCTCATTGAAAAGTGAGAAGGGAAAAGTGAAAAGGGAAGGAATAAGCTAAGCAGAAGGGAATACGGAAACTGGGAGGGAAAGGGGTAAGATAGGAGGAGGAACTCTAAGGCGGGGGGGAGGGATACTAAAAAGGGAGGGCTGTGAGAAGCAAGTGGTGCCCACAAGCTTAATACTGGGAAGGGGGGAAAGGGGAAAGAAGGGAGAAAAGCATAAACCAGGGTTAACAAGATGGCAAGTAATACAGAATTGGTCATTCTAACCATAAATGTGAATGGGGTAAACTCCCCCATAAAGAGGAAGCGGTTAGCAGAATGGATTAAAAGCCAGAATCCTACATTATGTTGTTTACAGGAAACACACCTGAAGTGGGGAGATACATGCAGGTTAAAGGTAAAAGGTTGGAGCAAAATCTACCGTGCTTCAGGTGAAGTCAAAAAAGCAGGGGTAGCCATCCTGATCTCAGATCAAGCGAAAGCAAAAATTGATCTAATTAAAAGAGATAAGGAAGGGCACTATATCTTGCTAAAGGGTAGCATGGATAATGAAGCACTATCTATATTAAACATATATGCACCAAGTGGGGTAGCATCTAAATTCTTAAAAGAGAAACTAAGAGAGCTGCAAGAAGAAATAGACAGTAAAACTATAATAGTGGGAGATCTTAACCTTGCACTCTCAGAATTAGATAAATCAAACCACAAAATAAATAAGAAAGAAGTCAAAGAGGTAAATAGAATACTAGAAAAGTTAGATATGATAGATCTCTGGAGAAAATGTAATGGAGACAGAAAGGAATACACTTTCTTTTCAGCAGTTCATGGAACCTCTACAAAAATTGACCATATATTAGGACATAAAAACCTCAAACTCAAATGCAGTAAGGCAGAAATAGTAAATGCATCCTTTTCAGACCACGATGCAATGAAAATTACATTCAACAAAAAACCAGGGGGGAAGTAGATCAAAAAATAATTGGAAACTAAATAATCTCATACTAAAGAATGATTGGGTGAAACAGCAAATCATAGACATAATTAATAACTTCACCCAAGAAAACGATAATAATGAGACATCATACCAAAATGTATGGGATGCAGCCAAAGCAGTAATAAGGGGAAATTTCATATCTCTAGAGGCCCATTTGTATAAAATAGAGAAAGAGAAGGTCAATGAATTGGGTTTGCAACTAAAAATGCTAGAAAAGGAACAAATTAAAAACCCCAGTCAAACACTAAACTTGAAATTCTAAAAATAAAAGGAGAGATCAATAAAATTGAAAGTAAAAAAAACTATTGAATTAATTAACAAAACTAAGAGTTGGTTCTATGAAAAAACCAACAAAATAGAC